>NW_020837957.1:33969578-34541398 GCF_003676395.1 Aethalodelphis obliquidens | reverse complement strand
TTTTTTTTTTTTTTTTTTTTTTTTTTTTTTTTTTTTTTTTTTTGCTGTACGCGGGCCTCTCACTGTTGTGGCCTCTCCCGTTGCGGAGCACAGGCTCCGGGCACGCAGGCCCAGCAGCCATGGCTCATGGGCCCAGCCACTCCGCGGCATGTGGGATCTTCCCGGACTGGGGCACGAACCTGTGTCCCCTGCATCGGCAGGCGGACTCTCAACCACTGCGCCACCAGGGAAGCCCTTTTTTTAAATTTTATTTATTTATTTGGCTGTGCTGGGTCTCAGCTGCAGCACATGGGATCTTCGTTGTGGCATGCGGGATCTCCTATTTGCAGCATGCAGGATCTTTAGTTGTGGCATGCAAACTCTTAGTTGTGACATGTGGGATCTAGTTCCCTGACCAGGGACCGAACCCAGGCCCCCTCCATTGTGAGCTCAGTGTCTTAGCCACTGGACCACCAGGGAAGTCCCAATGAGCATTCTTTTAATATTTTCATGATATATCCTTTCCAGTCCTTTATTTCCAAATTTTCTGTGTACTTTTATTTTAATGCGTTTCTTGTAAACTGTATATTTTTTCTTGATAATCTCTGTTATTTAATAGGTGGTTTACTCTTTTTTACATTTATTATGATTATCAGTACATTTGGATTTGTTTGTACTATCTCAGTTGTGTTTTCTGGTTATCATCCTTTCCCTTTGCCCCTCCCTCTCTCCCTCCCTCCTTCTTTCTCTTTCTCCATTTTCTTTCTTTCTTTCTTTCTTCCTTTCTTTCTTTCTTTCTTTCTTTCTTTCTTCTTGTGACAGAATTTTATACATACTCTCTCTTTTTGTTCCTCTCCTGGTTTAGAAGCTAAAATTATATAAATATATACACACATATATACATGCAATGCACATGTGTTTTATACAGTATATGTGATTATATATAATTTTACATGTACATTACACATGTAAACACATTTGTCTCTCTATACACACAGCGATCCTTGTTTATATAGAGTCTATGGGTATTCTTATTATGTCTGAAATTACTTTTATTTTGCTTCTAGACTTGAAAGATAGTTTGGCTGAGTATAGAATTTTAAGTTAGGCATTATCTTCCCTAAGGTTTTAGAGGGTATCACTATGTTATTTTCTGGCATCTATTGCTACTGATGAGAAATCTACTGACAATGAAAACATTAAGAAACATGTTTATTGTCATTACGTTTTAGGTATCCTCTCCTTTCCCCTGGTAGTTCTTAAAAGATTTCTCTTTACATATTGATATTCTTCTGATTTACTCTGATGATGTGTTTCGGTGCAGATTTATCTTTGTTTATTCTGCTTTTACGTAGAGTGCTTTTTTTTTTTTTTTTTTTTTTTTTTTTTTGTTCGTGGGCCTCTCACTGTTGTGGCCTCTCCCGTTGCGGAGCACAGGCTCCGGACGCGCAGGCTCAGCGGCCATGGCTCATGGGCCCAGCCGCTCCGGGGCACGTGGGATCTTCCTGGACCGGGGCGCGAACCCATGTCCCCCGCATCGGCAGGCGGACCCTCAACCACTGCGCCACCAGGGAAGCCCTAGAGTGCTCTTTTAATGAGCACTCATAGTTTTCTTCATATTTTAAGCCATTTTATCTACTCTGTCTTTGAGTATTGCATCAACATCATTCCTTCTAATACCCTTCCTGAAACTACTGTTAGTTTGTCCTTTGTATTTTAACTACTCTTTCATATTAAAAAAGTCTTTTCATCATGCTATTCTGAATTTTGGTGAATTTTCCAGTATTATATGCTAATTTAATAATTTTCTGTGCTGCCTAGACTTTATCATGTTTGAGTTTTTAAATATCAATGGTGATATTTGTCATTTCTAAGATTTTAATACATTCATTTCACACTCCCTTGTTTTATTTCTCTGAACTTATTTCAAAATTTCTCTCTTTATTTTAATGGATGCTATCGCCTCCATTACCTTTTCAAAAACTTTAGACATTTTCATGATGTTTGTTTCATCTAGCAACCTCAGCACTACTGGCATTGGGCCAGATCATTCTTTATTCTGGAGGACTGTCCTGTGCACTCTAAGATGGTTAGAAGTATCCCTTGCTTCTGTCTGCTACATGCCTAGTAACATGCCTACCCCCATCAGTTAAGATGACCAAATGATTCACTTTGTTATAAAGCAGAAACTAACACACCATTGTAAAGCAATTATACTGCAATAAAGGTGTTAAAACAAACAAACAAACTTAAAAAACCAAAAAACCAAAAATGTTACAGGCCATTGCCAAATCTCTCCAACTGAGATAAAATCATCCCCAACTGAGAACCAGTTCACTGATCTAGAGTGAATTTATGCTCTGTTGATTTTTTAAAGTAACTTTTTTTAGTGTTGATTTTCTTCATGTATTTTGGAATTCATTGTGTTGATTTATTCTCTCACCCTTTCTGCTGTACTTTTGCAGGCGCTGTCACTGACCCAGAACTAGTTCTTATATTGGTGGCTCAAGTTCCTGTCTCATGCTGATCTTAAGGATATCACAGATTCAGGCACTGAGTGGCTAGGCTCAGGTCCTGGTTAATGTCTATGTATATTTCCTTTACCTCCGGCATCCAGCTTCCTGCAAGCCAGTTGCTTCAGAGAGCTCCGTGTAGCAGCTTTCTTCAACTTATTCTCAGAACGTGCTTTCATACAGTGAAACTTGCTCCATTCGCATGTCTCCATTGTGTACAGGAACTAAACTCCTGGCTGCCACTGCACATATACCCAGCATCTGGAAGGCTCCCCATTTCACGTTGCTTTCTGGTTCTGCTTCACGGAGATGCTTATCTTGATTGTAAGCAGAGTTCTGTGTTTTTGATGTCCTCATTCCATATATTATCTATCAATGCTGTGGTTGGAACACGAGCTTAGGGAGGATGAAGAGGGCTCAAAGTGTGAACTTAGATGAATGGTACACTATATTTAAAATTCATGGTTGCTGAAAAGAATTTAGGTTAACTTTTGGTGGCTCTAGTCCAGGATTTCCCCACCTAAGACTTATTAACATTTTGGGCCAGATAATTATTTGTTAGTGGGAGGGGGGATGTTGTGTGCATTGTAAAGTATTTAGCAGCACCCTTGGCCTCTATCAACTAGATGCCAGTGGCAGCAGCCCCCCTTCTTCCAGTTGTGATGACCCAAAATATCTTCGGATCTAGTCAAATATACCCTGGGGTCAAGTCACACCCAGCTGAGAACTACTGTTCTTGTCTGTGAATTTCTCTCCTTCTCCTGTCTGTATCTCATCCTTGGTCGTGGAAAATCAGTACTTGATGCTTTACATACATGAAGAAAACTTAAGCAGATTTTTCATTTAACTTATCATTTGAGTATGTATTGTTATAGCACTGGATTTCCAATGCATTCAGTTAGCAAGGGTTTCAAGATGATATTGTCTGATTTTGATGTTAGTTGCTTCAGATCACGTGTGACTTGGAAGGATGTTCTTGAGGGCAGTGGAAGCACATTAACAGTAGAAGGCTTGAATACTTGTGATTTGTCCGTGATGTTTTCTTGTTCTAATTCCTCTGACAGGACTGACTCTAAGATACAATATTACTTTCATAAATAGTTTCATTTAATAAATGCCACGTGCACCCAGCCCATTGTTGATAGGATGATGCTGTCAAGCTATGGCTTTGGGGAAAAGACATGGAGGCTGAGGTTGTTGTGTAAAATGCTCTTCACTTCTCCCAACAGCTCTGACTGGGCTAGAAAAACATCTTGATTAATGCATTAGGGTTTCACTAATCTAGCCCCTTCCTGGGTGCTCTACTCATTCTTTCAGGAAATCTAAGACCGAGGCTTGGTTTGTTTTTTTGTTGTTGTTCTTAATTAGGTACTTTATTTATTTATTTTTAACATCTTTATTGTAGTATAATTGCTTGACAATGGTGTGTTAGTTTCTGCTTTATAACAAAGTGAATCAGCTATACATATACATATATCCCCATATCTCCTCCCTCTTGCGTCTCCCTCTCACCCTCCATGTCCCATCCCTCTAGGTGGTCACAAAGCACCGAGCTGATCTCCCTGTGCTATGTGGCTGCTTCCCACTAGCTATCTGTTTGACATTTGGTTTTGACCTGACGTTTTGCAGTGAAGAAAAGCAGTTCTATTCCTGTAGGTGAAGGGCTAAGACACAAACTTCTCTGGTCCTGGACTGAGGTCTGAGTGAGTGGTAGACACTTGCTGTGTTCCCATAAAGAGGGATAGTTGTACAGAGTGCTCAGTGGGTGTCTGGAAGGTGGCAGCTTAGCTGATGCCTGCTGGCAGGGATCAAAGAGGTACAGCCTGAGGAAGTGGAACCAGATTTGGAAGGTAGGAAAACCAAGGGAAGCGTGTCCTCTCCCAAGGGAACAGAAGCCCTTGTTTCTGTTTTCTTTGTATTATAGAGGAAGCTTTTTCTAACAGACACTCACTGTTGTCCTTGTTTTGTTAGGCAGGTCATTCCCTTAAGGTCTGGAGTGTGCTGTTCTACTTGGGTATTAGAAGACCACGTGAACTAAGCTGTGGCTTTTGCGACCTTCAGGACTCACAGCTGATGAGTGACAGTGTTGTAGATTAGTCCGTTGTCAAGAAACACTCCCTCTCTTCATGATTCTATACATTTCCTAGTTTTATAGGGTCTCAAGTCCTAGAATGCAGGCATTATTAACAGAAACAACAACAACAACAACAAAAAAACCAAAAGAGAACTACCTCTCTCTACCTGTGGCTGTCATGGAGCTAGAGGTGCAGAACCTGACGGCCTTATCCAGAGGGCTGTTTATTAGGCTTGATGTCACCTCCACTTCTTGGCTTGGGCTCTTTCTGTGTTCCAGTGTTCACATTATCTAAACAGGAAGGATGCGGATTTGCTGCTATCACTGACCTAGATACTCCCATGAATTTAACATATGAACTCTATTAGTCAGGGTCCAGGCAGAGAAACAGAGCCACTATGAGTGTTATCAAATCAGGGGTTTATTGTAGAAATTAGAATTTTAAAAAACTGTAAGAGGAGCTGAGGGAGTGAACTTCAAAAAGAGGGAGTTGGAGAATAAGACAAGTGACGATTTCCTCTCAAGGCACTTACACAGGTGGAGAAGTTGGCGTTGTAGGGAAAAAAATCTTAGAATCTATGTATGTCCAGCCATTGAAGCAGGACTGAGAACTTGTGTAATGTCTATGGAAAGCTGCTGATCTGTACAGCTGCTGCCTCTGGGGTCCACAACCAAACACCTGGTTGTGGGCACGAGGCAGAGGAAGAAGAGCTGGATGCCTGGTGGAGGAGAGCAAAGGCAAGCTGGGACCTGCGGGGTAACTCTGTCCCTCACTACATCTCACCTCAATGGCTTTCACAGAGTAATGACCACTGCTTCACTTCCGCCTACCAAATCCCACGCAAGTTTCTCTTTTGGCCAACTCTATTCTGGAACCATACGGGAGAGGATTCTGAGGACCTTGGTTTCCAGCTTAATGATGTTGATAATAGGAAGATCCAGCACAATAACACTATTCTACAGCGTGTGGCAAGGTGTGTTAGTACAGTCTACTGCCAAGAAATGCCCAACATCATTAGAGTTCAGGGGAGACCACAGAAACTTCTAGTCACCATACACATTGTATCATTTAGGAGTCCATTCAGATTTACCTGTAGGTGGTATGGTAGATTGTATTTTATAAAGATGGTCATACTAATAGGTTTATTCAATTCCATGTGCTCTTTTTATAGTGTGACTTACACCACCTACAGATGGGTTTCCTAAGAGGTGCATCTTAGGTCCCCATTCTGTGAATCTAGGTTCTGATCAAGTATGACAGAAGTGATGTTTGTGACTTATGAGGCCAGGTCATAAAAAAGATACAGCTTCTGCCTTTCCTTTTTCTCGCTCCTCTGTTTTTCTGTCAGGACACTTGCTGATGGAACCTAGCCACCAGTTGTGAGGAAGACAAGGCCACATGGAAAAGCCACAGGATGGTGTTCTATCCCCTGGCCTTTGAGTCTCCCAACTTTTGAGGGAGAGGTTCAGACACCATGAACAGAAACAAGCCATTTCCCTACTGTGCCCTGTGTGTTACTTATCCACAGAAACCCTGAGAGATAATAATTATTATTGTTTAAAGTCACAAAGTTTTGGGGGTAAATTTTTATGTAGTGACAGATAACTAAAACAGGTGGACCCTGGAAATCTCGTCTTCCATCTGTTCCCCCCATTCTCCACCTTCCTCTTATATCCCTCTGCCAACATTCCTGGCTCCATCCTGCTCCCATCAAGATATATTTGAGACCAGTGGGTTACATGTTTGGTTCAGTCCTAGGAAACCTAAGATATAGCCTTGTAGGCATTAGATTGCAACTCCTGCAAGCCAACAATAAATCTTACTAAATACTGATCACCTTTCATAGCATAACTTTAATGTTATTAGGTTAGGCAACTAACCTCTAGGGAGGAGGATAAAGAAGGACAAGAAGGGAAAAAATGAAAAAGAATCCTTTCTGTTACCACTTGTGTGGCAGAACAGGGACTAGTGTATAGTGGGCACTTAATAAGTGTATATTGAATAAATGAACAAATTACTATACTATGACTTGGACATTAAGAGAAGACTCACGTGGGTTCATGGTGGGCATTATTGAAGTTTATGTAGAAGATGGCTTAGGTAGTGGATGGTGCCTGGGTTCTGCCCCATAGTAGAGCTGTTGAGAGATCTTTGGGCCTAGACACAAGTAGGCGGGCCTGAAGTATTCGCATCTGTTCTAAGGCAGGCCAAAAATCTGTAAGGTCGTGGTAGAGACTTAAGTACAGTAATTCCCCCACTTATCTGCAGCTTTGCTTTCCACAGTTTCAGTTACCTATGGTCAACCATGGACTGAAAATATTAAGTGAAAAATTCCAGAAATAAACAGTCGCATGCCATTCTGAGTTGCATGATGAAACCTCATGCTGTGTCACTCCTTTATTCCCCAGGAAGTGAATCATCCCTTTGTCCGGTGTATCCACACTGTATAAGTTACCCGCCTGTTAGTCACTCAGTAGCTGTCTTGGTTATCAGATTCACTGTCGCAGTATCACAGTGCTTGTGTTCAAGTAACACCTACTTTACTTAAATATGGCCCCAAACTACAAGAGTAGGGATGCTGGCAATTTGGATATGCCAAAGAGAAGCCAGAAGGTGCTTCCTTTAAGTGAAAAGGGGAAAGTTCTTGACTTAACAAGGAAAGAAAGAAAATCTGACTTTAAGTTTGCTGAGATCTACAATAAGAACGAATCTTCTATCTGTGAAATTGTGAAGATGGAAAAAGAAATTTAGTTTTGCTATTGCAGCTCAGACTGCAAAAGTTATGGCTGCAGAATGTGATAAATGCTTAGTTAAGATGGAACAGGCATTATATTTGTACAGTAAGATATTTTGAGAGAGAAAGAGAGAGAGAGAGAGAGAGAGCAAGAGAGACACCACATTTACATAACTTTTATCACAGTATATTATTATAATTGTTCTATTTTATTATTAGCTACTGTTGTTAATCTCTTAGTGTACTTAATTTATAAATTAAACTTTGTCATAGGTATGTATGTACAGGAAAAAACAGTATATTTAGGGTTTGGTACTACCTGAGGTTTGGGGCATCCCCTGGGGGTCTTGGAGCTCATCCCTGGGGGTCAGGGGAGACGACTGTAAGTGTTGTCCATACACCAGGCAAGGGATTTTTTTTGATTTCCAATTACATAAGGCTAGGTTGAAAATTCTGGGACTACTTTGGACTGTAAGGAGGAGCACTATAACCTTGTAGGCCCCACAGCATCCAGGTTCTTCACCAACAGGGCACTGCAGTCTGTTTATTATGAAAACACATGGCCAAGTAGTCTGGTGCTCTCCTTAGGCAGACTGCTCTCATGGGTTTATCATAGTTTAGTTTATCACTCTAAACTAATATCACTCAGGGATGGAGGTTTTAGGAACCTTGAGCAACGTGGGCTCTGACTGGGAATTTTGTGACCACCTAGTGTTCAAGCATTGTCCTTTCCTGGGCGATAATAGTACAGCATGAGGTCTGGGTGAAGCTGGTCAAGGTCTTGGTTCTGGAGTCCAGTAGAACTGTGTTTGAATCTTAGCACTGCTGCTTACTCTGATGCTGAGCAAACTACTTAGCCACCTTAAAATTTAGTTTCATTGTCTTTTAAATGAGGTTAACAATAGTATCTGAGTTTATTGTGTAGATTAAATGCCATTACACATTATGTCATATATGAAAATATCCTGCGCATTACATTATTATGTCATATATGACAATAGCCTGTGCACATGTCATATATGACAATATCCTGTGCATACACCTTACACATAGTAAGCCCTCAGGGTAACTCTTCCTATTATTAAAATATATTCTTTGGCAATAGTCACTCCCTATTCAATTATCCCTTGAAAACATCAAAAGCCTTTCATCATGATGCACTTGGTTTTCCTACTTCCTGATTTTCTCTACAAAGCAAAATACTATCAATTCATCTTTTGAGATCAACTTCCTTCATGATGTATTCCCCAACACTTTCATCTCACTCATATCTCTTCTTCTTGAAATTCCCATATTACTAAGGCCAAAACATACTATTTAATTTATCACTACTTGTTTTTCTCATATGGTTCTGGGTGTGGTCTTGTCTCTTTAATAGAATTTGAAGTAGCTTGAAGACAGGGATCATGCCTTATACCACAATTGTACTAACTTGAGTGTTCTAGATGATGCTGGGCAAAGAGCTGGTGCTCAATAAACAATGGGTGATTTTACTTTCTATTTGGAAGGTGATTAAAATAGTATTCCTTCTTTGGCATGGATCAAGAGGACAGCTCATGAGATGTCATTGATAGCTCTGGGCTGGGTCTAGAGAGATGATCCCTGAGCTTCATGAAGAACAAAGGGATTCTGGCTACATATCACATGTGCACAGGATATGTGAGGAGACCAGTAAGCATTCAGTAAAGGAATATGGTTTACACAAACCAAATGATCACATACCCTCTGCTCTGCCCCTGCCTATGGCTGATTGAGAGCCAGTGGTATGTGGCTGGAGAGGTGGGGAAGGCTCAGATGTCTGGCTTTGTGGTCCACACCATTAACAGGGCTCTCTCTTTTCTAACCGTTCCCAGATTTTCCAGCAGGCCAAGGGCAGGGCCTGGTCTAGAATAGAAGGTTGATAACAACAGATCACCATGCTTAAGTAGGACTGAGAGAATGGAAAAACTGATCCACAGGAGGTCCACCCTGCCAATTCAGCGGCAGTTGGAGGAAGTGCTTTCAAAACATAGTAGTAGAGCCTGGCAGACCAGCACAAGGAGACATGCCAACGCTTGCAAGCTCCCTACCTGAAACAGGATGGATTCCGCATGACTAAATCATACCTTTTCAAAAGGTATGGTACCTCCCAACTGTCTTGTGTAGCTCTGCCAATATTTCAATATGGTCTGGACTGGCACTGTTTAGGCAAAACCCAAAGTGAGAAAAACAGTTCAGGTGCAGAGGGAGTGGTGGACTGGCTGATAGCTTACACTTCAAAAAATAATCATAGATATCCTATTTGATGCTAATTTTCCTATCCTCAAATGGTGAATTTCATGAATGCAACTAGACTATAGAAGATAAGCACTTAAGTTTCACAGACTTAGTACTTGCTTACATCATTGAACAGGTGAGTAGAATGGGGTAACATTTCTAGTGGCTTCTGGTTCTTTCATAGGTCACATGCTCAGTAATAGATCTCTAAATGACCACAGCTCTCACAGTGTTATCTTACGGAAGATTTTTCTTGATTGGGAAAAAATAAACCTGTTTAACCAGATGACTTCACCCTTATTCCAGTGACTGGGAAAAAATTTTAAAAAAGACTAGCATATGCAAGAATGATGCCCGTTCCCCTGGAGAGACTGGTGGAGAGGGTGGTATTGTTGGAGGGACAGGTTATGACCTGCTTGGAAGAGATGAAATAAAATTGTGATTAACACTCACAGAGCAATTTTTAACCTTAGGCTTAAAGTAGCTGGTTCAAAAGAAAACAAATTCATTGATGTGAAACACTGTGATTATTGGCTTCAGATGAGAGAGAAAACGGAGCTATTTTGATTTGGAAATAGCAAACACATTGAGTTTATTCTGCCTGATTCATGGAAATCTATTTTTTATAGTACTTCATTAACCATTTTACGAAAAAAAATGGAAAGGGCCTTCTACTTTATTCTGTAGAAAAAGAAACATGCCTCTTCTCACCTCATTTCTGCCAAATATGGAGAGACTCCAGACTCACAGTTATCTCTGAGTGAGGAGGAAACCTTTATAGATAAACATGAATAAAAACAGTGGGACAGATTCCTTTTCTTTACCGTTGGCTTCAGGTTTCCCTGTCTTTCTAACGTCAGGTCTATGATCAGAGGATACCTGAAAAGCCTTTGTAAGGAAACGCTACACTCTGACTTGTCACATGTGTAGAGCAAGTGAAGAAACAGTGGCCTGGGAGAAAATTCAGTCCTTTTCTGTGAGCTGGAGACTTTGATAAACTCTCAAGACTGCTAGAAATGTTACATTTTACTTCACTCACTTCTTAATTGAGCTGAGACCCGTAGCACATTTCCTGCCAGTGGGGTGGCAGGAAAGTTGATACTTTAGGGGGACTTGTGTGGTTTTAAAGTAATTTTTCAGAACTTCAGAAATGTGTATGAATGTCCTGAAATATCACTGCATGAATATTTGTGTCAGTAGTACTTTCTGAATTCAAATGGCTGTAATTGGTAAGAAACTTGGGAGTAGAGAGTAAATTGAATTAGGATGCAGAATTAATAATCCTGAGGTACTGGTGAATGACACAGGAAAGACATGGAGTCATGAAGAAAAGTACTTATTCTACTCAGTTTGGGGAAAACCAGAACAAGACAAAAAGTCTGGCTATTTAACGTCAATTTAAATTCCAAATAGATTATAATTTAAATGTAAAAAGAAAAAGCATAATGATAGTGGAAAAAATATAGGCAAGATTTTCATAATCTAGGGATAGGGAAGGACATTCCCTAAAAGTGACATCTAAAGCCAAATCCAAAGGAAAATTCATAGATTGGTTACGTGAAAATAGCTCCATGATAGAAAGCACTATAAGCAAAGTTATTTATTTATTTATTTAGGTTGTGCCAGGTCTTAGTTGCAGCACGCAGGATCTTTAGTTGAGGCATGTGGACTTCTTAGTTGCAGCATGCATGCGGGATATAATTCCCCAACCAGCGATCGAACCCGGGCCCCCTGCAATGGGTGCACGGAGTCTTACCCACTGAACCACCAGGGAACTCACACTATAAGCCAAGTTGAAAGACAAAAATACATGGCTTTATTATATGAGGTTTATAAAATCAGTATAATAAAAGAGGTTTATGAAATCAATAAGGAAATTGTGGATACCCCAGGAGAAAAACAAAAGAAAATTACAAATGGCCAATAAACATATGAAATAAAACTTAAACTCACCAATGATGAAAGAAATGCAAATTAAAAGAATGCTTAGGGGCTTCCCTGGTGGCGCAGTGGTTGAGAGTCTGCCTGCTTATTCAGGGGACGCGGGTTCGTGCCCCGGTCCGGGAAGATCCCACATGCCGCGGAGCGGCTGGGTCCGTGAGCCATGGCCGTTGAGCCTGCGCGTCCGGAGCCTGTGCTCCACAACAGGAGAGGCCACAAGTGACAGGCCCGCGTACCACCAAAAAAAAAAGAATGCTTACCATCTTATCAATAGAAAATATTTTAAAAAATTGTTAATAACCAGTGTTAGGCAAGACTGTGAGGAAACGGGCCCTCTCATGCACCGTGGGAGGGAATATATAATGGTACAAATTGTATGAAGAGTAATCTTGCAACCATTGTCTCAACATGTAAAAATGTGCATTCTTTGACTCTGTATTTCTACTTTCAGGGATTAGTTAAAGAAATAATCACATACAAGCAAAGACGTGTATGTAAAATGCTCATTGCTGCTTTATTTAACATAACAACAAATGGAAACCACCTAAATATCTGTAATTGAGAATTAGTTTTAAAAAGTTAAAGCAGGGCTTCCCTGGTGGCGCAGTGGTTGAGAGTCCGCCTGCCGATGCAGGACACACGGGTTCGTGCCCCGTTCCGGGAAGATCCCACATGCCGCGGAGCGGCTGGGCCCGTGAGCCATGGCTGCTGAGCCTGCGCGTCCGGAGCCTGTGCTCCGCGGCGGGAGAGGCCACAACAGTGAGAGGCCCGCGTACCGCAAAAAAAGTTAAAGCAAAGCCATACAATGGACTACTTTTGCAAATAATACTATACACATACATTGATCGATATGGAGGAATATCCATGTAACACTTGGTGAAAAAAGATCACAAAACAACACTTATGGTATAATATAATAATTTGACTGGGAATGCTCAGGTTATGCATATAAGTTTGCATAGGTTTTTTTTCCTCAACATTTTATTATAAAATTTTTAAACATACAGAAAATGTTAAAGCACAGTAAATATTCTTAT
Organism: Aethalodelphis obliquidens; assembly: GCF_003676395.1. NCBI lineage: Eukaryota > Metazoa > Chordata > Mammalia > Artiodactyla > Delphinidae > Aethalodelphis > Aethalodelphis obliquidens. The sequence continues at coordinate 34,528,863 of NW_020837957.1, read as the reverse complement.
ATTTTCCACCTAGATTCAATAATTGCTAACATTTTGCCACGTTTCTTTCTCTGGGCACATGTGCGTGAGCACGTGCACATACACACACTTGATTTCACTGAACTGCCTGATTCATGAATCTTCTTTCATGATTTACCAGATTCTGCTCGAAGAAGTAGTGAAGACCTCTGTCTCATAAAAGGCAATCTATTTTATTTTTGATTGTGTTTTCTAAGGAACTTTTCCCCTAATTTGCATTAAAATCTGCATTTTTTGGTGGGAGGTTATTGAACTATAGTTTGGCTGTCGTTTTTTCCTCAGGTAGGAGGGTGCTGACACCCTCCTCATTTAGGATAAATTGGGAGTATATCAACTGTAGCTTTTATGTTACCAAAGTAGCAATATTAATAAGTACTTGGCAGATTTGCTTAAAAGTCTGAGTAAGGTTTTAGAAAGAGAGATCTCTATTAGCCTATCTCTCTTGATGTAAACTGGAGGAGGGGAGGGGAACAGCACTGCCCCAAACAGACGTCTTCACCTGCGCACAGCTTTCCCTCCTACAGTTATGTTGAGCCACATGCTCATGAGGCAGATGCTAGAAAAGAAGATGCTGACGGCATTCTGGTGCCCTTCCAAGCTCCCCTACCAGTTCATCCCTTTGTCCTGATCTCCCCATCTCCACCACCCACCCTGCCTCGCTGGGCAGGGCAAGGATCTTTTCTTGCCACTTTTCTGTGCTTAGCCGAGCATCTCAGTGTGGATTATTGTAATCAACGCTCTTTGGAAATCTAACCTTCTTAGAGTGTGTGGTGTGTGTTTGTGTGCACGTGTGTGTGAGAAAGCTGGGGTAAGAAATGGCTTTCTGAAAGTTGGGAGACGGGATTCCCTGCCCTCCTACCTCCTACAAAGTTCTCGGATTTGGCCTTGTTCACCTCCTTTTCCTTTTAGTTTCTTAGTCACCTTTTCCACTTTCTGCTTCCCTTCCCATGGCACACTTACTCCTCTTCTCACTGGGATTTTCTCTTGATATTTCTCCTCTGTTAAAGCTGTCACTGGTCTCAATTTGCCTGAGTTTGATAGCTCAATTGTGAAACTGATTTCCTCTTCAGAGTTGTCTGTTGGGTTCTCTCACAACGTTCTTCCCAGTTCTGGCTTATCTCAAAATTTCCAGTGGGACGGAAGTTTCCTAAATGGTGCTTCGACTCAAGGTTAATGAATATTAGAGATCTGGGCAGGGGTTTGGGCACCAAGTTGAATGCCGGATTTCCTGTTCATTATTAGGAGTCCACCATGTTTGTTTGAGGATTGGCCGCTAGAGATTACACTTTGCGGTAATGTAAAGGTCAAGTTCCCCAGACCAGATATAGTCCGAGTTCATAATGGATAGAGATAGGAAAATGCTTTCAGCTTTTATCCGAAGCTTATTACAGTCTTACATTGTTAAAGGTTGATACCTTTTAAAAAACTGGAAAATTCTCCCTATCAGTTAATTTGTCATGGTTTTCTTGTACTGATTTGGTATATATCCCTCTATGCTGCCTTCCAAAGAAAGTCAGAATTCATGGTAAGGTACAGAATGCTTGTCAGTTTCACCATTTACTTGCTTTATGGATTTTTCAAGGTTAGAATTAAGTACATGCTGAATGTCAGTTGAATTTCTATATCATAATATAAAAATGAAAAAAATATAAAAGGCATTGGATCATTGAAAAGGAAATGGAATAATAAAATTAGAGAATGTTTGTTAGCTCTGCCAAAGCAGCAAATGAACCAATGCCTGAAAGTTTCAAAGCTTTAGAAAGATTTATACTGCAATGTTATCTGGCAACTATAGAGGGGTTAATATGTGCTAAAACATTTCGATTGAAATAACATCCTAGAATTATTAAGGAATGATATGTATAATACACTGAACAGTTTAAAATAATTTTAGACATTATAGCATTTGTACTATGTTTATAAAAAATGGTTAAACATTTTCTAAAGGACAGGACTTTGAAAAAATTGGAGCTTGTGTATTTTTTGGGTTTTTTTACATCTTTATTGGAGTATAATTGCTTAACAATGATGTGTTAGTTTCTGCTTTATAACGAAGTGAATCAGTTATACATATACATATGTTCCCCTATCTCTTCCCTCTTGCATCTCCCTACCTCCCACCCTCCCTATCCCACCCCTCTAGGTGGTCACAAAGCACCGAGCTGATGTCCCTGTGCTATGCAGCTGCTTCCCACTAGCTATCTATTTTACGTTTGGTAGTGTATATATGTCCATGCCTCTCTCTCGCTTTGTCACAGCTCACCCTTCCCCTTCCCCATATCCTCAAGTCAGTTCTCCAGTAGGTCTGTGTCTTTATTCCTGTCTTACCCCTAGGTTCTTCAACATTTTTTTTTTCTTAAATACCATATATATGTGTTAGCATATGGTATTTGTCTTTCTCTTTCTGACTTACTTCACTCTGTATGACAGACTCTAGGTCTATCCACCCCATTACAAATAGCTCAATTTCGTTTCTTTTTATGGCTGAGTAATATTCCATTGTATATATGTGCCACATCTTCTTTATCCATTCATCCAATGATGGGCACTTAGGTTGTTTCCATCTCCGGGCTATTGTAAATAGAGCTTCAATGAACATTTTGGTACATGACTGTTTGAATTATGGTTTTCTCAGGGTATATGCCCAGTAGTGGGATTGATGGGTCATATGGTAGTTATATTTGTAGTTTTTTTTTTTTTTTGCGGTACGCGGACCTCTCACTGTTGTGGCCTCTCCCGTTGCGGAACACAGGCTCCGGACCCGCAGGCTCAGCAGCCATGGCTCATGGGCCCAGCTGCTCTGCGGCATGTGGGATCTTCCCAGACCGGGGCACGAACCCGTGTCCCCTGCATCGGCAGGCGGATTCTAAACCACTGCACCACCAGCGAAGCCCTATTTGTACTTTTTTAAGGAACCTCCATACTGTTCTCCATAGTGGCTGTACCAAGTCACATTCCCACCAGCAGTGCAAGAGTGTTCCCTTTTCTCCACACCCTTTCCAGCATTTATTGTTTCTAGATATTTTGATGACGGCCATTCTGACCAGTGTGAGATAATATCTCATTGTACTTTTGATTTGCATTTCTCTAATGATTAATGATGTTGAGCATTCTTTCATGTGTTTGTTGGCAGTCTGTATACCTTCTTTGGAGAAATGTCTATTTAGGTCTTCTGCCCATTTTTGGATTGGGTTGTTTGTTTGTTTTGTTATTGAACTGCATGAGCTGCTTGTAAATTTTGGAGATTAATCCTTTGTCAGTTGCTTCATTTGCAAATATTTTCTCCCATTCTGAGGGTTGTCTTTTGGTCTTGTCTATCATTTCCTATGCTGTGCAAAAGCTTTGAAGTTTCATTAGGTCCCACTTGTTTATTTTTGTTTCTATTTCCATTTCTCTAGGAGGTGGGTCAAAAAGGATCTTACTGTGATTTATGTCATAGAGTGTTCTGCCTATGTTTTCCTCTAAGAGTTTGATACTTTCTGGCCTTACATTTAGGTCTTTAATCCATTTTGAGCTTATTTTTGTGTTTCGTGTTACGGAGTGTTCTAATCTCATACTTTTACATGTACCTGTCCAGTTTTCCCAGCATCACTTATTGAAGAGGCTGTCCTTTCTCCACTGTACATTCCTGCCTCCTTTATCAAAGATAAGGTGACCATATGTGCATGGGTTTATCTCTGGGCTTTCTATCCTGTTCCATTCATCTATATTTCTGTTTTTGTGCCAGTACCATACTGTCTTGAATACTGTAGCTTTGTAGTATAGTCTGAAGTCAGGAAGCCTGATTCCTCCAGCTCCATTTTTCATTCTCAAGATTGCTTTGGCTATTCGGGGTCTTTTGTGTTTCCATACATATTGTGAAATTTTTTGTTCTAGTTCTGTGAAAAATGCCAGTGGTAGTTTGATAGGGATTGCATTGAATCTGTAGATTGCTTTGGGTAGTAGAGTCATTTTCACAATATTTATTCTTCCAATCCAAGAACATGGTATATCTCTCCATCTATGTGTATCATCTTTAATTTCTTTCATCAGTGTCTTATAATTTTTTGCATACAGGTCTTTTGTCTCCTTAGGTAGGTTTATTCCTAGATATTTTATTCTTTTTGTTGCAATGCTAAATGGAAGTGTTTTCTTGATTTCACTTTCAGATTTTTCATCATTAGTGTACAGGAATGCCAAAGATTTCTGTGCATTAATTTTGTATCCTGCTACTTTACCAAATTCATTGATTAGCTCTAGTAGTTTTCTGGTAGCATCTTTAGGATTCTCTATGTTTAGTATCATGTCATCTACAAACAGTGACAGCTTTACTTCTTCTTTTCCAATTTGGATTCCATTTATTTCCTTTTCTTCTCTGATTGCTGTGGCTAAAACTGCCAAAACTATGTTGAATAAGAGTGGTGAGACTGGGCAACCTTGTCTTGTTCCTGATCTTAGTGGAAATGGTTTCAGTTTTTCACCATTGAGGATGATGTTGGCTGTGGGTTTGTCATATATGGCCTTTGTTATGTTGAGGAAAGTTCCCTCTATGCCTGCTTTCAGGAGGGTTTTTGTCATAAATGGGTGTTGAATTTTGTCAAAAGCTTTCTCTGTATCTCCTGAGATGATTATATGGTTTTTCTCCTTCAGTTAGTTATTATGGTGTATCACATTGATTTGTGTATATTGAAGAGTCCTTGCATTCCTGGAATAAACCCCACTTGATCATGGTGTATGATCCTTTTAATGTGCTGTTGGATTCTGTTTGCTAGTATTTTGTTGAGGATTTTTGCATCTATGTTCATCAGTGATATTAGCCTGTAGTTTTCTTTCTTTGTGACATCCTTGTCTGGTTTTGGTATCCGGGTGATGGTGGCCTCATAGAATGAGTTTGAGAGTGGAGAAATATTTTCTATTTCTTCATGATCTAGTCTTGGCAGGTTGTGCATTTCTAAGAATTTGACCATTTCTTTCAGGTTGTCCATTTTATTGGCATAGAATTGCTTGTAGTAATCTCTCATGATCTTTTGTATTTCTGCAGTGTCACTTGTTACTTCTCCTTTTTCATTTCTAATTCTATTGATTTGAGTCTTCCCCCTTTTTTTCTTGATGAGTCTGGCTAATCCTTTATCAATTTTGTTTATCTTCTCAAAGAACCAGCTTTTAGTTCTATTGATCTTTGCTATCATTTCCTTCATTTCTTTTTTATTTATTTGTGATCTGATCTTTATGATTTCTTTCCTTCTGCTAACTGTGGGGTTTTTTTTGTTCTTCTTTCTCCAATTGCTTTAGGTGCAAGGTTAGGTTGTTTATTCGAGATGTTTCCTGTTTCTTAAGGTAGGATTGTATTGCTATAAACTTCCCTCTTAGAACTGCTTTTGCTGCATCCCATAGATTTTGGGTCGTTGTGTCTCCATTGTTATTTGTTTCTAGGTATTTTTTTATTTCCTCTTTGATTTCTTCAGTGGTCACTTCGTTATTAAGTAGTGTATTGTTTAGCCTCCATGTATTTGTATTTTTTACAGATCTTTTCCTGTAATTGATATCTAGTCTCATAGCATTGTAGTCAGAAAAGATACTTGATACAATTTCAATTTTCTTAAATTTACCGAGGCTTGATTTGTCACCCAAGATATGATCTATCCTGGAGAATGCTCCGTGAGCACTTGAGAAAAATGTGTATTCTGTAGGTTTTGGATGGAATGTCCTATAAATATCAATTAAGTCCATCTTATTTAATGTATCATTTAAAGCTTGTGTTTCCTTATTTATTTTCATTTTGGATGATCTGTCCATTGGTGAAAGTGGGGTGTTAAAGTCCCCTACTATGAATGTGTTACTGTCGATTTCCCCTTTTATGGCTGTTAATATTTGCCTTATGTATTGAGGTGCTTCTATGTTGGGTGCATAAATATTTACAATTGTTATATCTTCTTGGATCAATCCCTTGATCATTATGTAGTGTCCTTTTGTCTCTTCTAATAGTCTTTAAAGTCTATTTTGTCTGATATGAGAATTGCTACTCCAGTTTTCTTTGGTTTCCATTTGCATGTTATATCTTTTTCCAACCCCTCATTTTCAGTCTGTATGTGTCTCTAGGTCTGAAGTGGGTCTCTTGTAGACAGCATATATATGGGTCTTATTTTTGTATCCATTCAGCCAGTCTGTGTCTTTTGGTGAGGGCATTTAATCCATTTACATTTAAGGTAATTATTGATATGTATGTTCCTATTCCCATTTTGTTAATTGTTTGGGGTTTGTTATTATAGGTCTTTTCCTTCTATTGTGTTTCTTGCCTAGAGAAGATCCTTTAGCATTTGGGTTAGACTGGTTTGGTGGTGCTGAACTCTCTCAGCTTTTTCTTGTCTGTAAAGGTTTTAATTTCTCCATCAAATCTGAATGAGATCCTTGCTGGGTAGAGTAATCTTGGTTGTAGGTTTTTCTCCTTCATCACTTTAAATATGTCCTGCCAGTCCCTTCTGGCTTGCAGAGTTTCTGCTGAAAGATCAGCTGTTAACCTTATGGGGATTCCCTTGTGTGTTATTTGTTGTTTTTCCCTTGCTGCTTTTAATATGTTTTCTTTGTATTTAATTTTTGACAGTTTGATAAATATGTGTCTTGGCGTGTTTCTCCTTGGATTTATCCTGTAGTGGACTCTCTGTGCTTCCTGGACTTGATTAAGTATTTCCTTTCCCATATTAGGGAAGTTTTCAACTATAATCTCTTCAAATATTTTCTCAGTCCCTTTCTTTTTCTCTTCTTCTTCTGGAACCCCTATAATTCGAATGTTGGTGCATTTAATGTTGTCCCAAAGGTCTCTGAGACTGTCCTCAGTTCTTTTCATTCTTTTTTCTTTATTCTGCTCTGCAGTAGTTATTTCCACTATTTTATCTTCCAGGTCACTTATCCGTTCTTCTGCCTCAGTTATTCTGCTATTGATCCCATCTAGAGTATTTTAAATTTCATTTATTGTGTTGTTCATCGTTGTTTGTTTCATCTTTAGTTCTTCTAGGTCCTTGTTAAATGTTTCTTGCATTTTGTCTATTCTATTTCCAAGATTTTGGATCATCTTTAGTATCATTATTCTGAATTCTTTTTCAGGTAGACTGCCTATTTCCTCTTCATTTGTTAGGTCTGGTGGGTTTTTATCTTGCTCCTTTATCTGCTGTGTGTTTTTCTGTCTTCTCATTTTGCTTATCTTACTGTGTTTGGGGTCTCCTTTTCACAGCCTGCAGGTTCGTAGTTCCCATTGTTTTTGGTGTCTGTTCCCAGTGGCTAAAGTTGGTTCAGTGGGTTGTGTAGGCTTCCTGGTGGAGGGGACTAGTGCGTTGTTCTGGTGGGTGAGGCTGGATCTTGTCTTTCTGGTGGGCAGGTCCATGTCTGGTGGTGTGTTTTGGTGTGTGTGGACTTATTATGATTTTAGGCAGCCTCTCTGCTAATGGGTGGGGTTGTGTTCCTGTCCTGCTAGTTGTTTTGCATAGGGTGTCCAGCACTGTAGCTTGCTGGTCGTTGAGTGAAGCTGGGTGCTGGTGTTGAGATGGAGATCTCTGGTAGATTTTCGCCATTTGATATTACGTGGAGCTGGGAGGTCTCTTGTGGACCAGTGTCCTGAAGTTGGAGCTCCCACCTCAGAGGCACAGCACTGACTCCTGGCTGTAGTACTAACAGCCTTTCATCCACATGGCTCCGAATAAAAGGGAGAAAAAGTAAAAAGAAAGAAAGAAAAAAAGAAAGAAAGAAAGGAAGGAAGGAAGGATGAAAGAAAGGAAGAAAGAAAGAGAGAGAAAGAAAGAGGATAAAAAAATTAAGTAATATAAACTAAAATAAAATAATTAAAATAAAAAATAATTATTAGGGAAAAAAAATTTTTTTAAGTAAAAAAAAACACAAAAAAACCCAGACGGATAGAACCCTAGGACAAATGGTGAAAGCAAAGCTATACAGACAAAATGTCACACAGAAGCATACACATACACACTCAGAAAAAGAGGAAAAGGGGAAAAAAAATAAATCTTGCTCTTAAAGTCCACCTCCTCAATTTGGGATGATTAGTTGTCTATTCATGTATTCCACAGATGCAGGGTACATGAAGTTGATTGTGGAGATTTAATCCGCTGCTCCTGAGGCTGCTGGGAGAGATTTCCTTTTCTCTTCTTTGTTCGAACAGCTCCCGGGGTTCAGTTTTGGATTTGTCCCCGCCTCTGCATGTAGGTCGCCTGTGGGCGTCTGTTCTTTGCTCAGACAGGACAGGGTTAAAGGAGCAGCTGACTCGGGGGCTCTGGCTCACTCAGGCTGGGGGGAGGGAGGGGCACGGAGGGCGGGGCGAGCCTGCGGCGCAGAGTCCGACGTGACGTTGCACCAGCCTGAGGCGTGCCGTGTGTTCTGCTGGGGAAGTTGTCCCTGCATCCCGGGACCCTGGCAGTGGCGGGCTGCACAGGCTTCCAGGTGGGGAGGTGTGGAGAGTGACCTGTGCTCGCATATAGGCTTCTTGGTGGCGCCAGCAACAGCCTTAGCGTCTTATTCCCGTCTCTGCGGTCCGTGCTTTTAGCCGCGGCTCGCGCCTGTCTCTGGAGCTCCTTAAGCAGCGCTCTTAATCCCCTCTCCTCCCGCACCAGGAAACAAAGAGGGAAGAAAAAGTCTCTTGCCTCTTCGGCAGGTCCAGACTTTTCCCCGGACTCCCTCCCGGCTAGCCGTGGTGCACTAACCCCCTGAAGGCCTGTGTTCACGCCGCAAAGCCCAGTCCTCTCCCTTCGCTCCGACCAAAGCCCGAGCCTCAGCTCCCAGCCCCGGCCCACCCCGGCGGGTAAGCAGACAAGCCTCTCGTACTGGTGAGTGCCGGTCGGCAGCGATCCTCTGTGTGGGAATCTCTCTGCTTTGCCTTCCGCACTGCTGTTGCTGCGTTCTCCTCCGCGGCCCCAAAGTTCCCCCCCTCCGCCACCCCCAGTTTCTGCCAGCGAAGGGGCTTCTAGTGTGTGGAAACCTTTCCTCCTTCACAGCTCCCTCCTACTGGTGCAGGTCCCGTCCCTATTCTTTTGTCTCTGTTTTTTCTTTTTTCTTTTGCCCTACCCAGGTATGTGGGGAGTTTCTTGCCTTTTGGGAGGTCTGAGGTCTTCTGCCAGCGTTCAGCAGGTGTTCTGTAGGAGTTGTTCCACGTGTAGATGTATTTCTGATGTATCTGTGGGGAGGAAGGTGATCTCTGCGTCTTAGTCTTCCGCCATCTTCCCCCTCTCTCCTGGAGCCTGTTTTTACTGAGCATGGGTGTGCTGATATACCACAAATCTGCTCTGAATGTAAGGAAAAGAGAGAAAATATTTAAAAGTAGAATTTAAATCATTTTATTTGCTTATAGAGCTCAATCCTATAAATGAGGATCAACCCAAAGCAGGTGGCATGCCATCAAGACCGTGGCCACTTTGCCCTTTATATGCAGGATGCTCATGTCGGCTATTGTAACCAGGTAATAATGTTGCAAATTTCTTTAGGATTTCGAAATCATCTAGTTTCGTTTACACATAGCTGCTGTGTTTTCTTTTGGTGGTGTTGACTCAACGATTTATATTTTTGTATACACATTTCATTCTTTTCACAGATATTTAACTAAGCTGACCTCACTTGTTAAGTATTTCTTTGTAGAATTCTTCAGTTAAGCTGCCCACACAAATCAAAATTCAGGAGAGTTTTTAAAGGGAAAGTTAAATACTTGGAGTTCTAGGCATGTTCTATACAAATATTTGACTCTGTGTAACCTTCACCTGGTATGTCTGATTGGTATTTACCAATTTATATTAACATTAGTTGTCTGTTTCACTGCAGCTTATCAAACTGTTATAGATTTTACAGCTCACTATTTTTCCAATCAATCGTGCTAAAATCATCTTATATCAAGAAATTTCTCAACTAACTGAAGAATGTTTTAATTAACCCTATAAACAAGAAGCAAGAGTTTTTGAGATTGCAGATTTAAATCTTTCAACTTAATTTCATACCTCAATAATAACTGTAATTTGGCTAAATGTTCCCAAGTAATTCCATCCAAATGAGTAGTCTATAGGAAAGACAGAGTACATTTACAGCCTAGGACTTTGTAAGAAAGTATACACTAATTCTAGAACTGTGCACCTCTGAGATACAAAAAATACACAAATGAGACAAAATAATGGAGACATCTATTTGGAGACAAAGACAAGGCAGAAATATTCCTGTATCATGGTGAACACCAGAACGTTCATTAAAAGGTGTGTTGGGAAATGAAATGCTAAACTTAAAGGCAGGGCCCTGCCTGGTGTGGAGAGAACCATCTGTGGAACTCTCTTTCTGATTCATGGAAGGCTTTTGGTATAGGGAAAAAGGAATAAGATCTGGAGTTTGACAGACCTGGGCTTAAACCCAGTCTCTGTGCAGTAAGAGCTGTATGACCTTAAGCATATTACTTTGCCTCTTGGTGCCTCGATTTCTCCATCTGTGATATGAAGGCAGTACTACTTATCCTCAAAGAAAGTTGTGAGGCTTTCCCGTCTGTGTAAAGAACCCAGTATAATGCTCTATAACTGTCAATACCCCCATTTCTTCCTTCCCCATATTGAGCAAATGCTCAGTGTAACAGCTGCATGACCAACCACTGTCTATACACTTTGAGAAGAAGCCTTCCCACAGTAGGATAGAGAGCAGCCTCAGCTGGCTTTAAACATAAAATAAATCTAGAGGAAATATTTTCACAAATCTGGACAGATAGAAAGCAAAAACAGTCAGGTGGGAAATGACTTATTTCAAAAAGAAAGCTTGGATGGAAATGAAAGAAACTTGAGGTAACCCCCTGAAAAACAGTGGGTTTTAATTAGTGGCAGAACTTAAATGTCAGGTTGTTTTTGGATCTGAAAATTCCCACAATAAACCTATGTGAAGCTTCTCTCTTTGGTGGCAGCTGGCCATGTCTGAGTGTACATATCTGAGTTTTATAGAGATGGGAAAGGATACAGTCTGGGCTACTTAGGACCCTGGGCTTGAGGCTGTCTGGTAGGTTGGTAGTGCGCATCAAGAGCCATCCTGTGTGTGAGCAAGAAAGGCCTGGATTTTTTTTTTTGTTTTGGGGATGGGGGGAGGCTACCTCTGTGATCCTGTTTAGAGTACGATTTGATAGAAATCTCTAAAAATATCTCCTCACCTGTTGTCTCCTTGTTGGAAGTTCTGCTCTAAGGCGTTTGTTTCTTTAGGTTAAGGTGTTATCATTTTCAGATGTTCTCTTTTTTTTTTTTTTTTTTTTTTGCGGTATGCGGGCCTCTCACCGTTGTGGCCTCTCCCGCTGCAGAGCACAGGCTCCAGACGCGCAGGCGGAGCGGCATATGGGATCCTCCCAAACCGGGGCACGAACCCGTGACCTCTGCATCGGCAGGCGGACTCTCAACCACTGCGCCACCAGGGAAGCCCCAGATGTTCTCTTTTAAACAGAAAGAATCTATAAGAGGGTCTAATACAACGCATTTTTGTCCTACTCCTTCACTTAGTTTTAATTCTCCTAGTGGGGAATCACTTGAACCTGGGCTTTGCTCCTTCCAGGGCTCAGGTACTGTGGCTAATGTCTGATGTGATACTGGGGCAGTTCACAGAACTGTTTGTACGGGCTGAACAGGTCTAGGTGGAAACTTCATTCTAAAAGCAAAAAGAGCCAGACACTATGCTTGGCTGAGCCATAAAGCATTAGACATTGAAGAGGAAAAATGATTCTGAACATAAAAGTGTATTGCTTGTCTTTTGACAGGGAAATAGAATAAGTAAAAATAGAAAAGTTTGTTTCACTGAAATAAATAAACAGTGAAGTTTGAGGAGCACCTCTGAAGATTCCTAACCTTAGAGATCAACCCAAGTAGGAGAGAAGCATTGTTTTACAAGCCTCCATAGATCATTTCAGAAGCCCCAGTTACCTGTGTATCAGCAGCCTTGGGTGGGTGGGAGTTTGGGAACATGGAGTTTGCCTGGGGCTGGAAGTTCTATGTTAAGAGGTGGGGGGATCTGTGGAATTAGCTGAGGTTGCAATTAGAAAATGTGTTTATATGATCAGATATGATGTAGAATATAAGGAAAGAGAAAACAAAGGCATAGATTTTAAAATTCAATTATATTTCTATTACCTGAATAGTGGAGAGATGAAGATTTAGTAAAATAAGGAGTCAGTGTGAAACAGTGATTAAAGGTAAAAACCAGCTGGGGAAAGAGCACTCTAATTCTTTGTAGACCAATTTTGGTCAGAGACTAATTGTTAATTTACAAAAAGAACTAGCTCATTAAAGGTGTGGAAAAAAATCTGTTGGAAAAATCTATTTAGAAACATTTGCCAAAATCTTGTCAGAAAGTTTTACTACACAGAAAATTAAGTAAATAAAAGTATTTGGTAGATTCATATACCTCAAAAGTGGTATTTTTGCTCTCAGAATTATTTGATTCAATTATATAATGAATATAAATTTATTCCTTTTTAGGTAGATGTCTTTAATTTTTGAAATGAAGTCAGGTTTATACAAAGTTAGGCTCAGTGTTCTGTAAAGCTTATATTCTCATCACTGGCCCTGTCTATTTGGTGGCAGTAATTTGAAGGATGAGGTAAAATTCTTGGCTGGGATTTGTGAAGTCAAACCAGGAATTACCTCAAAATATTCAAGTGCTCAAATGATGTGACAGGGATATATGCTGAGGAAAAATTGTGAGTTGTTAGTTGTCAAGGTATTAGTATCATTTAAAATAGCTGAGACTAGGACCCTAGGAATTGGAATTTTTGATGGGAAGGTTGCTTAAAGAGGTGGAAAGGACACAGTGGGAATGTGGACCCAGATGTGTGTGCTTGAGAGCTTTGACAGCATGGGCTGCGGTGTCTGGAGGACTGCTCCTGGATGGGGTGGGGGTCAGAGAATGAGGGAGACAAGGGGTCAGAACCGCGCGGCCTCCTTTCACACTCAACTTAGATACACTTCTTAGAGAGACACCCTCAGGGTTTCCTAGGAGATTCATGTGGCAACTTTTTATGACATCTTAAAAGTAAACATCCTCCTTCTTAGAAACTGAAGCACTTTACCAAATATTGCACATGGCACTCAGTTATCATGCTTCCATTCCAAAGAAACCAGTGCAGGTTTCAGGAGTTTGGAAAACTGGTGGCTTTAGCACTTTTCCCTCTCTTCCTCCATCCAATTTAACAAACGTTAATAAGCATTACCGTGTGCCAGGCACTGTGCTGGCCCCCGGGTGTAAAAAGATAAGAAATGAATGCTTGAAGAAAGGTTTAGACGTTGGATGGGGTATGGATAGATGGATGGGTGGGGTTTGGGTAGAGGTAGATGATGGCATGGAAGCTTTACTAAAGAGAAAATATTTGTCAGATAAGGAAGAGAGAAAATACATTTCAGATAGAGCCATGGCTTCTTCAGGAAATAGAAATTTGGTGGGATTTGACTCTAAAATGTGGTAAAGAATCTAGTGAGAAAGATAGTAAATATAATTATAGCTATTATTTATTGAGCACTTTGTTGGTACATGAAACTAGGTTAAAATCAGATTGTAAGGCCTTCAATGTTATGCTAAGAGATTTACTTTATTCTTAGAACAAGTAGAGAATGATTCCCTGTAGTAAAATTGTGAAGAAATCCACAATTCTTTAGTAACCTAATTATGGCTATAATTATTGAGTATTGATTTTGTGTCAGGTATTGGGCTAAGTATCTTAAACATGATCTCATTTATTATGTCAGAGTTTATTATATTAGTATAAGAAGACATGATAAGGGCCTTGATTAGATTTATAGTAATAGTGAAAGGGCAACAGTTTAAACAGTTGTGGGGAAAATATTTTAAGACCGTGATCATTCATTCATTCACTGTCTTATTCATTCATTCAAAAAAAGTTTATTAAAGCACTTACTTGTTCCCAGGCTCTGGACCAAGTACCAAAAGCCAAGTGTATGTGGTGAGAGCTTACTATGTGCCAGGAACAGGTGAGGAAATACAGACACAGAGAAATCAAATAATTTGGCAAGTCCAGTCAGCTACCACATTAGGATCTGACCCACATGGTCTGGTTCCAGAGTTGTCATCCTTTCATACTCTATACTATATCTCACAGGTAGATAAGACCTCTCAAACATGTCAATTTCTAGTTGGAGAGAAGGACATGGAACAAATAACTAAAATGCCCCGAGTGTATAATTTCAGTGCACAAAGTGCCTTGTGTTATTTCCGGTTTGGGGCTATTATGAACAAAACTGCTACAAACATTCATGCACAGGTTTAATGTGAATGTGAGTCTTCAATTTCTCTGAGTTAAATGCCTAAGAGTGCAATTTCTCTATGATCGTATGATAGTTGCATTTAGTTTTTGAAGAAACTGGTAAAGTGTTTCCTAGAGTGGTTGTGCTATTTTACATTTCCAGTAGCAAAGTGTGAGTGATCCAGTTTCTCTGTATCCTGACCGGAATCTGGGATTATCACAATTTTTTATTTTAGTTATTCTCACAGGTGTGTAGATATATGTCACTGTGGTTCTAATTTGCATTTCTCTAATGGCTAATAATGTCAAACATCTTTTTGTGTGCTCATTTGCCATCTGTATATCCTCTTTGGTGAAGTGTTTCTTCATGTCTTTTGCTTATTTATTAACTAGATTTTTTTTTCTGTTTTGTTTTGAGAATTATTTATATATTCTAGTTATTAGATACTGGCTCTTTGTTGGTTATGCAGTTTGCAAATATTTTCTCCTAGTCTGTAGCTTGTCATTAACAAGGTATTTAGCATAACAAAAGTTTTAGTTTTAATCAAGTCCAGTTTATCAATTTTTTTTTTGGTATCAGTTCTAAGAACTCTGCCTAGTCTTAGGTTCTGAAGATTTTCTCATATATACTCTTACAAAAGTTTTATAGTTTTATGTTTTCCACTTAAGTCCAAGTTTTACAATTTTTTGCATTAATTTTTGTACTAGGTAAGGTTTAGGTCAAGTTTCTTTCTTCTCCTCTCCTCCTCCCCCTCTCCTCTTTCCCTCTCCTTCTTCTCCTATCTTTATTTATTTATTTATTTGCCTATGGCTGTCCAATTGCTTCAGCATGAGTTGTTGAAAAGACACTCTTTCCTCCATTGAATTGTTTTTGTGCCCTCGTCGACAATCATTTGGGCATATTTGTGGGTATCTATTTTTGGGTTTTCTATTCTGTTCCATTGATCTATGTGCTTATCCCTCCAACAATATCACACAGTCTTGATTACTATACAGTAGCTGTATTATAAGTCTTGAATTCAGGTATGAGTCTTCCCACTTTATTTTTTAAAAATTGTTTTAACTATTCCAGTTTCTTTGCCTTTCCATATAAATTTGAGAACAGTCTTGTCTATGTCTACAAGTAATTTTGAGGAAGTTTGATAAGAATCCTCTTAAACCTTGCATATCATTTTGGGGAGAACTGGACACCATTTTATGTTGTCTTTCAATCTATGAATACAGTATGTCTCTCAATTTATTAGATCTTCTTTGATTTCTTTCATAAGTGTTTTGTAATTTTCAGCATGAAAGTCCTGTACTTGTGTTTGTTAAATTCACATCTAAGTATTTCATTTTTAATTTCAGTGTCTATGTGTTCATATAGAAATATAATTGATTTTTCTGTGTTTATTTTATGTCTGTGACTTGCTGAACTCATTTATTAGTACTAGGAGGTACTAGAAGTTCTTTTGGAGATTCTTTAAAATTTTATACATAGACAATCATGTCATCTGAGAATATGAGCAGTTTTATTTTTTTCCTTTCCAACCTCTATGCCTTTTTTTCATTCCTTAGTGTATTAGCTAGAAATTCCAGAACTATGTTGAATAGTAGTGAGAGTGACATTATTGTTTTGTTCCTGATCTAGGTGGTGGTTGTAGTGGTGATGGTGGGGGTCTGTACATTAGTCTTTCATCATTAACTGTAGGTTTTTTTAAAACAGATGTCCTTTATCAAATTGAGGAGGTTCCCCTCTATTCCTAGTTTTCTGAGAGTTTTATCATGAAAAGATACTGATTTTTCTAAATGCCTTTTCTGCGTCAATTGATAAGATCAAATGATTTTTCTTCTTTACCCTGTTAACATGGTGGGTTAGATGGACTGATTTTTAAATATCAAATGAGCCTTGCATTCCTAGAATAAACCTCAGTTGGTCACAGCATATAATTCTTTCTATATATTATTGAATTCTACTGAATAATATATTGTTAAGGATTTATGTCTGTTAATAAGGAATATTGGTTTATAGTTTTCTTTTTTTTGTAATGTCTTTGTCAGGCAATATTATCTTCACCAAATACTAGTTTCCTCCTTTTCTGTTTTTTGAAAGAGATTGTACAGAATTGGTGTTAATTTTTTTAAGTTTGTTAAAATTCTCCATTGAAACCACCTGGACCATGAGATTTCTTTGGGGAGTTTTCAAATTGTGAATTCAACTTCTTTATTAGTTAGAGGGATATTGAAATTATCTAATTCAGATTAGTTCAGTTGTGCTAGGTTCAGGAATTGGTCCACTTCATCTACTTTGTCAAATTTATGTATGTAGACTTATTCATAGTATTTCTTCATTTTCCTTTTGGTGTCTGCAGGGTCTGTAGTGATGTCGTATGTTTCATTACTGGTATTTGTAATTTATATCTTTTCTCTTTTTACTTTAGTTTTGCTAGAGATTTGTTAATTTTATTGATCTCTGAAAAAAATAGCTCTTTGTTTCATTGATTTTCTCTATTGTTTTCCTGTTCTTAATTTCAATGATTTCTGTTCTTATCTTTATTATTTCTTTCCTTCTACTTTCTTTCAGTTCAGTTTGCTCTTATTCAAGGTTCTTGAAGTGGGAGATTAGATTATTGATGTGAAACATTTTTTTCTTTTCTAATGTATACATTTCATGCTATAAAGTTCTCCCTCAGCACTGCTTTAGTTGTATCCCACAAATTTTGATATATTTTCATTTTCGTTCAGTTTAGCGTATTTCTTTATTTCCCTTGAGACTTCTTATTCATCTGTGGATTATTGTGTTGTTTAGATTCCAAGTTTTGATATTTTCCTGTTATGTTTCTCTTACTGATTTCTAATTTGATGTGGTTGGAGAATACACTCTGTATGATATCAGTTCTCTTAAGTTTGTTGAAATTTCATTGGATACTTCTCACACCAAATGTGTGATTTTTTTTTTCCCCTCACATCAACCACTTTCTCAACTTTCCAGACACCTACTAGGTGTCCTATAATTTATTTCAATCTGACAATAACTGATTGGAGTTAGTGTCAGACTCCACAGGCTAAGGGCTCGGTCCCACAAGACTGTCCTCCCTTCAGAAACCAGTTGCAAGTAATGGGTTCCCAGGGGAACCACACCTATGTCCAACTTAGCTACAAAGTTGGGGTTTCCCAAAACCTTCCCTCAGATTTGAAAATTTGCTGATATGGCTTGCAAAACTCAGGGAAACATTTACTTATGTTTAACAGTTTATTATATACAGATGAAGAGGCACAAAAGGCAAGGCCCAGAAAGATCCTGAGCATAGGAGCTTCTGCCCCCTTGAAGTTGGGGTGTACCACCGTCCCAGCACATGGATGTGTTCACCAACCTGGAAGCTCTATGAACCCTGTAGTTTAGGGATTTTTACAGAGGCCTTATCGTGTGGGCATGATCAATTATCAACTCAATCTCCAGACCTTCTCCCCTCTTTGAAAAATGGGGGGTGGGGCTGAAATTTCCAAGCTTCTAATCATGGCTTGATCTTCCTGGTTACCAGCCCCCACCCTGAAACTATCCAGGAGCCCACTAAGAGTTGCCTCATTAGAACAAAAGAAATGAAGGGGAAATCAAGACATTCTCAGTTAAAGGAAAACTAAGGATTTATCATTAACAGACCTACTCTAAAAGAATGGTTATCATTCTTCTATCACCTAGGAAATTCCAAAGGATTTTAGGAGCTCTGTGTCAGGAACTGGAGTAAAAACCCAAGTATCAGGAAAAAAGATGCTCCTAGCATTTGTATCACTCAGGGAATTACAAGGGTTTTAGGAGCTCTGTGTCAGGAACCAGAAACAAAAGTTCCTGGTCAAATATATATTTCCTCTTATGTCACACTTGCCTATATGGTTTTGTCACACTTGCCTATATGGTTTTGTTTGTTTGTTTGTTTTTGGCTGCGCTGTGTGGCATGCAGGATCTTAGCTCCCCGACCAGGGATGGAACCTGCGCCCCCTGCAGTGGAAGTGTGGAATCTTAACCACTGGACTGCCAGGGAAGTCCCCTGTATGGTTTTATTTAAAGTTAATATGCTGATAATGAGGGTGATAGACAGGAGGTAAGAAGGAAAAAAATGGCAATGGTTTGGGTTAACTACCATAGAATATATAAAAAAGGGACTAAGTAAAAGAAAGTTGAAGGCCCACTTATGGTTGAGAATTGTAACACTTTGGTTGCAAAAATCTATAGAGTGTCTTCCATTTCATGTTCCTTCACACTCACCCCAGCCCATACCCAATTTCTTACTTTCGGAGAGGTAAGAAAAGAATTCAACGTTCACATAACTAGTGAAGAGTGAAAGTTGATTCAAATCTAGATCTGTCTGTCTGTCTCCAAAGTCGATGTTAAAGTCTATGCTAGGTTAAGGAACTGTGAGGCCGAGTATTGGATCATGGCAGAATTTAGGAGGAAAAAGAAGATATGAATGAAGATGTGAGCATTAGGGGAGATGAAGAGAGGAGATCAGAGGATATTGCGATTTTCTGATTTTGATGTATCAAGTGCTTATTACCTTTATAATGATAATAATACCCACACTATAGGATTTCTATAAAAATAATGTGGCATAATATCTGTAAAGCATTTAGGGTAGTGTGCAAATACTCATACATGTTCAGATATAATACAATTTAATGTCTTTGACCATGATTGCTATAACTTTTCTGCTTAACAGAAGGAAGCCAAATGGAACTCTTTAAAAGTGGTACTAGAAAAACTAGTGGATATATAGTGGAACTCTATTTGCCTTCACTTTTATATGCACGAAATCTCTGGAGGAACAAATAGGAAATTTATTATGATTGTTCTTTGTTGCAAGGTGGGGTACAGTGGTGGTGTGGTTGCAGAAATGGACAGATGGATTGGAGGGGGCTTTTTACTAGTATCATTTTATAAATTAAACAGTCTGATCCCTGTGAATGTATTACTTATCCAAGTTTTTTAAAAAAGGAAAAAAAATAAGTAGAATTGGCATGATTAAGAATTTATCTGTTCCCTTCCCTGGCAGTGTTGGGTTGAGTGTGCATGCCCGTTAACCAAGGAAGGTGTTAAAAGTTATCCCTTCCACGGGTGAGAGCTAGAATTTGATGTCCTCCAATGTCCCTGTGTTGTGATTACCTGAATGTGAGTGGGTTCTCTATTCTTCAGCCTGTATTCAAGAAATGTACATTAAGTACATGCTGTGGTGAACCTGTTAATTTAGTCAAATCCAGCAAACACTGCTTCTAATTGCATGCTTTGTCTACTTTTTATTTTGACTAGATTACCTTGTCAACGAAAAAGGCTTTGCATTAAAGGAGAAATTGTACAACACCTAATGTCATTCAACTAACATTGAAAACATTGTCCTGCCAGTGTCCAAGTGCCAGATATGGCCCCTTGATTGATGGGAGCAGGGTGACCTAATGACCCACACCGACATCGTCCAAAGGCCATGGCTATCTGTCAGTTCTCCATTCATAAAGGATACAGATTGCCTAATGTCCTTGTTCATCTAATAGTTTAATGCTTATGGGTGGAAAGAATCTGAATGGTGCTACTTACCTTTCTCAGCTTGACTTTTGTTCTGACTTGCGAACCCTGTTTTGGACTCTAGTTCTAGTGTTGTGGACTCTTGTCTGCTCGTCCTGACGTGAGCTGTGCTCTCTGGCTAGGTTTGCTATTTGCTTTTTCTCTGTTCAGAATTCTACTTTCTTTCTCCTTTGATCTGACAGGACTTCAAGAAATATTTCAGCTTCCCAAAGAGAATAATTTTCTAAATCACTGTTATCATGGAGTTGCCTGTATAATTATTTCAGCATTAAATTTCATTCTCTGTACAACAATGGCTTTATCACATGATATAAAAGACCCCTTGTTATTGTCATCAGGTCAACCCAGTACTGTTGTGGAATCCTGTGACCTTTTACAATGTGTTGGAATTGTAAAGAAATTTTATTTGTGTATTATTTTTTTGAGCATAATTCATCAAGTTTGATAAAATAAAGCACAATTATCCAGAAGCACTGTGTATCAAAACAATTTTTCTTCCTCTCAGTTAATCTGGGAATGAATATCACTAAGACAATATTAGAAAAGCTTTACCAATATTGACCTCATCTGACTAGTGAGTGGGTAGTAAACGACTCACATTTTAGAGGTAAATGAATCCTTTCAGGTAACTTTGACACTAAGCAGTATCCTGGAGACATGTATTGTTAAATGAGTTAAGCAATTTTTGATCATATTTCCCTCAATTTCAAAAGCACGTGCTGCTAGGTACCAGTCCAGTCATTTTATGTGATATCAAATAGAATCCAAGTAAACCTTAGGTTAACTGACTTCCACAGGAGACATCTTTCTGTAAAGCCTGGGAATTGCAAAGAGTTTTCATCAACTTTTGAGAAAGAATCTTTGTGATATTTGAGCATATTTTACAACTAAAAATTTCCCTAGGGACTGACTTTCTTTCTAATTGATTACTCAGTGCCACATCACTGGGCAAAAATTCCCCAGAGTTCAGCTACCTCTTGGTCACATTTAGTTTGATAAGAATATTTAACTAAGGAGCATACCAAATATTTGCTCTGTCTTGTTCCTTGAAACTTGTTATTTTTGAAAGCTTACGTAAAGCAATTGTAGGATACTTTTTCCTTTGGATTTTTGTAGGCTAATAAGGATCTTATTAACAAGTTCTAAAGCAAAAAATATAAAATACATTAAAACCAGTTTTATCACTAAAAAGTGAGACATTAATATAGTTATAGAAGTCATACACTTCTCTACTTATTTCTTTTAGTTAATAGTTTACTAAGGAAAGTAACTTTCATAGTTTGCTTTTGAATTTGGGCAAATTGCAGTTAGGCTAGTTATAACATTCTTGGGCTATGACTGAGAATTCTATCATTTTCTTTTCTTTTAGCATAGATTATTGCAGAAGATTCTGCTAAACCCAGCTGATTTTAACTGCTTTGAAAGAGACTTGCTCAGCGACTTTCTGCCCCATTCATTTTCTGTTCTTTTTCAGGGACTTCAGTTACAAGTAGTTAGACTTTCTCACTGTATCTCCTATATCTTTTCCTCTCTCTTCTGTATTTTCTGTATTTCATCTCTCCATGCTTCATGTTGATGATTTTATTCCAATATTGCTTCTTGTTCACTAATTTTGTCATCAGCTGTATATAATGTAGTTTTAGACTCATGAAATGAATTTTTAATATCACTTATTATACTTTTCATGTCCAGAATTTTTGTTTGGTTTTATTTTATAGATTCTATTTCTTTGTCAAAATTCTTAATGTTGTATTTTGTCTTTTTAAACATATTAATAAAGACTTAAAGTCTGTATATAACACCTTCATCATTTGGATCTCCTGCAGCTCTAAATCTATTTTCTCTTATTACTTTTGGTTTTTAATTACATTTTCTGGTTACTTTTGATTGTGCTAAAAAGTAGATGATGAAAAACTGTTAATTTGAAGCATATGATAGTGTTACCCCAGAGCTTATTAATTGTATGTTTTCTTTTGGCAAGAGCCTAGGAACACTAGCAATCCCAGATCATCTCATTCTAATTATAGAAATTATATGATATGAAGCTGTGCTTCAGTCTCTGCAAAGGTTGAACTATTTTTGGTTTATCCTTACCCCTAGGGCTCAGACCTTTGGAGTCATAACACAAAATATAGGATATTTAACCAGAGAAAGTTCATTCCTTTAGCCTGTGAGGCTTTTAAATTGTCTGCTCAGCATGTCAGTTTTTTTCCTAAAAGAGGCAGAAGTTTCCAGAAAAAAAGTGGCCCTGAATGCAGGCCTTACTTCTCTGGGTTTCTTTCTTTTCATGATGAGTTTGTATTTATAGAAAATATTGATAAACTAAAAATAAAATCTTGTCTTTCTGAGCCTTGGTCATACCATTTCCCCATCCCACCTCCTCAGGAGCTTACTTTTCAGAAACTTATTGATGAAACTTCAAAAATCCATTCTGGATCTGGGTCCTTTGACCACATAATTACATTGCTTTGATAGATGTGTAGGAGCTAAATAATCTTTACAAGCCCACTTTCTTAATCTTATTGACATTTATCAGAATAAAGATTTAAAGGAAGAGTCTGCCTTGGGATTTAGGAGCATTTCAAAAAATTTGTGAGAGAAGAAAAAGTTTTGTTTTATCGATTTTTATGTATTCAGTCTTCACAATTAGTGGAATTAATAGTTTGATAGTAAGTTTACCTTGTTTTGGGTAAATTAATATAGGTCACAGGAGTGGACACATTTGCCTTGAAAAGAGTTAAGAAATAACTGTTCAAAGCTTTCCTCCAGATTATTTTTCACAAAGGGTTTACTTGTAATTTTGAAGAATGACAAGAGTTGTATGGCTTTTTGTAGGCCACAAATATAAAATTGTCCCATGCCAAAAAGTAATTAGGGCCTGAAATGTACTTTGTAGTGAAGCCCAAATTATGACTTAGCTACAACTTGCACGAAATCCATTGGCTGATCTAGCATTATCCATTTCATAGCATCGCTGAGACCAACACAATAGAAGAATATGATAGTATAATATTGAGGCTTAATTCTGATTCTTTTTTTTTTTTTGCCACTCAGTGGTTCGCTAAACAAAAATAATATAAGTAAGCCTCATTTTATGTAATTGGAAAAGTACTTGGGAATATATTTAAAAATATATTAAATACATTTAAAATGTGCTTTGAAAAATATTTACAAGACTGTTAATCTTTTGTAAATTAAAGAAATATCTGAGAAACATCACTCATGATTACTATACTTGTAAATTCAAATTTTTTTCTATTTCTTAAACTTCAAAAAATTTGGTCATATGTGTTTAATGCTGTGAGTGTCAACGGGAAGTAGCTGTTAGGTAAAAGGAAGGTGAGGTAGTAGCTAACAGGGGAAGGAGGCAAGATCATATCTGGAAGCAGAGCTCTCTTCATTGCAGGCCTTTGAATAAAAGGAAGAACACAGCTCACAATGCAGCTAACGAAGGTGACCAATCTTCAAGGTATGGAGTAGAAAGAGAGCCAACAATGTTATTAAAAACTTTTCCTTTGCATACTAATGAGAGTGAGATTACGAACTGTGTCTATCTGGTGAGTCAGGTTTATCAGTCACTATTCTTGTAGGTGTAAGCAAAACAAGCTTACATATAACATGCAATTAACATCTCCCTTCTAGTACCACAGTCACTGCTGATGGACCTCAGAGTAGGAGTGTTTATCTTTACAGAGCTCAAGCACTTCATGGGCACTTTCTGTTTCTTTAGATCCTTTATTCTTCCAGATAAACCCACATGCATCTGTACCTACCCAGTCCACAGTGGGAATTCAACCAGAGTTGTTGACTAACAGATTCACTGTGTGAAGCAGCCCAGCCCTGCCTAATCCTGGATTTGCAGCTACAAGAGAAGCGTTGGAGGGTTCTGCTGAGATCTTCCTAATCATTTCTCCGTAGCCTCTCTGAATTTTCTCACGCCATCTGCCAAGGTCTATGTTAAACTATACACTTGGAAAGGCTCAAGTCAGCTCTACTTCTTTTCAAGATCAGTTACCATGTGATACACTTCCCCACCCTCATCTGTTCCCTTCTCGCTCTCACTATTTTCCCTAGAAGGTGATGAGAATGTTTATTTCCTAGGAGGAAATCTGAAAGCCCAGAGAGTATTTGCTGCATCTCCTAGTCATCTGTAACTATAAGAGAAGAATCAGGTTTCCTCTGTCCTCCTCATGTGTCCTAACTGTTGGATAACTCTTCTTCCTTATAGATGACCAACTTTCAATAAGAATAAGAAAATAATTTCTTTGAAGAGGCTGAGAAAGCATGAGATACTGAAATAAACAAGGAGTTTGAGTTCAGAAATCTAATAGTTGAGTTATAACCCAGCACTTACTAGTTAGTTGGCCTTGTGCTTTAGTTTCCTAATCTACAAACTAGGAATAAGCCTAGCTCATGAGAGGAGGAACATTACAAGAGTGATGAACAGTGGAAGTGCTCCGTAGGCACAAAGACTTATAATATTGTTAATTATTATTTGGATGTTTGATTTTGTAGATGCATGATTTCATAAAAATCCAGAAAATTTAGAATTTTCTGGTAATATTGGATGCCTGAAATGTTGACCAGTTTTTACCATTTGATTTTGGAGCAAGGAAAGGCAGAAGGAAAATGGAAAAAAAAATCTGCTTCACCTTTCTGTGTCTTCCAGGTGATTGCAGTTGGCACTATCAAAAGTTTAGCCTCTAGAAAGATACTAGTTTAACTAGCAGCTCAGATTGGTCTTGCTGCATTTTATTCTTGCATGGATCTGAGGAAGTTAAAAGCAGTGATAACATTAAAGTTCAGAAGAATTATTGCTATAATGTCCAGGCCAAATTTCTGATAGAGTCTTGCAAAAATGTATAAAGGGATCATTCTCACAGGGCCTGTCTCAATACATTGTTCTTTATTTGGCATGCAGAACTTTGTAAATATTTAACCTTCTTTAGAGTTTGGAATGTGCAAGTGTGATTTATTGTTTCTAATGATTGAAAAGAGGCCTGGTATCTGCAAATAAAGGTATGAATTGAAAGAGAATTCATGATACAATATGTTTCTTTGTAAGTAGTAAGCAGAACAACATTTGAAAAAAGGGAGTGATTCCCAAGAAGGCTTGTCCCTCAGCAATGCTCAAGAAGTGGTGTTTCAAGTAATAACAGCTTTTATTCACTCAGCGCTTACTGTGTGAAAGGCTCTGTTTGGACTAAGTGCTTTACGTGTGCTTTATGCAGAGTGCTATTGCTGTCTGCAATAATATGCTGACTAATAAAGGGTCCAAATTGGATTGTGTTGAGAATGTCACTTATCTATCTTCGTACGTTACAATATCAATTCTTTTCAGTTTCTTTAAATTATAAATCCAAAGATTCTTGAGAAAGAAAAAGAGAAGGATGGACAGCCACACATACAGTAGGGAGAGAGAGAAAGAAGGAAAGAGGGAGAGAGATTCAGGCCTTTGTGGAAAAGCATGACTCATGACATATAATGAAAACACAACTTTATTATTGTCTCCTTCAGCCTTATTTCAGATATTCGGTGAGAATAATTATCTCCTGCTGCTGAATCAGAACTTGGGTAGGTTCCATAACTTTTTAGCTCACATATAGGTTTTAGTGTATCCTACCATGTCTCTTAAGAAACAAGCCTAGTCACAGTGAATGAATCAGAGTTGCCAAGTCTAAGACGTTAATACAAACTGAATTTGATTCAGCATCAGATTGTTTTCCCTTTTTCCAACTCAGGCCTTCTTCTTGTTGGTAGACATGGTGGGATTGGCATGGTTGGCGTCTGTCTTTCTATGCTTTGTGCTTTCCTCCTCCATAGCAATCTTTTCGTCCCTGTTTTTGAGCTTGTTCCTGTCCCTGTTGAGGTTTGAAAGGTCAGGAGTAAGGGAATAGAAAAGGTTATAAATTGGCCCTTCTGGGTTGGGTACACTTCTAAGGTGATTGTCTCCCAGGTGAGCATTTTGTGGTCTTTCTCTCATCCCTGAAGACCTTTCACTTTCAGCGTTTTTGACCTGTCAGATCCATCTCTGTAGTGCACCATCATTTTGACTCCCTTCCACAGTCCCCAGGAATCAAGGTCTTCTACCTTCTTGTTCCTGGGATTCCTTTGCTATTCTAGGTGGCTTTACCTCACAGGACCTACTTTCATGCCAGGCCAGCTCTTTCTACCAAGGGACTTGCATCTCACCCACCATAAACATTTATGCAACCTTTGTCCCATCAAATATTTGGGAGAGTAGGTCAATCACAACAGGATCAACCCATTGAGGAGCCTGACACAGGTCAGTCTGACTAGCTCACACCTGAGTCAAGCTTCAGTTTTCTGTGCCCATTAGATGCAAGGGAATACCTAGTTCTTCAAATGCTGCCATGAAAGTCTATTCACTTAGCTGGAGAGACATGAGAAAATACCAGAACACTCTTCTGTCCTGAATAAGTGGGAGGAAGAAATGTCTTCTTAAATCTTTTTCCATTTTTATTCTCTCTCTCCCTTTCCTCTTTTTATATTTTTAAAGTGAGTAAAGTGGATTCATGACTTAGGACACTACTTCTCTTACCTCTTTGGTGGGGACAGATTCTGAGTACGGCAACCTGTCCCACACTCCGTTTGGCATCTGAAATAGATACTGGTACCTTAGTAGAAATCAAGGCAAGAGAAATCTCCCTCTAACAACCTTCTTTGCTTTCAAATAAGCATGATAAGGAAATACGCAAATTAAGTAATTCTAATGATTTTATTAATTGTAATCTCAGAGCCTAGAACAGTTCTGGATACATAGAAAGAACCCAGCAAATGTTTGCTTAGAGAAGGAAGGGAAGAAGAAAGGCAGACAAGTCACCTTTTATATTCTGGTGCATGCATCCATTTTCCAATGCCCTACTTCTCTTCCTTTAGCTTCTGTCAACTTTGACCTTGATTTTGTTCTTAGTCCCAATGCTCATGTTTGCTTACATGTGTAACTGTCCTCTGAGTTACTAAGTATCTGACCTTGGTTATCTCTCTGACTTCACATTTGCTACAAAACCTAGTTTTGGGATAGGCTTACGCTCTCTTGACAAAGAACCCTGACCTACTTTATTTTTATTAATTTATCAAACAATTACTGAGAACCTGCCATAAGTCATGCATTAAGTGGGCACTGAGAATACAAAGCTTAAAATGATAGTTTTCGTGTGTTAACACAAAAAAGACTGATATAAGTGACAGACACTGAGTGTTTTATGGGGATTATCTCACTTAATACTAATACTAACGCTTCAAGTAGATATCATTATTATCATTTCCATTTCACATATCAGAAAATAAAACACAAGAAGGCCAAATAAATTGCCTGGGCTCCCATAGGAGCAAGCTGGAGCTGACAGTCTAATTCTTAACCAATATGCTATGCAACTTCACCTACTTGGTTCTGCCTGATGTATTGAACAACTTCTGTCTGTTTCTGGCATAGAGCTAGTGAGTTTGGCTATGGGGCTGGAACTGGAGCTGGTGATGGTTAATGAAGCACCTAAAGAAAATTATGGAGATGCAATATTGTGTGGTGATACAAAGTATTGGTGAAAATCATGGCTTCAATATTTACTAGCCGTGTATCCTCTCTATGCCCCAATTTTCTAACCTGTAAAATAAGGATAATAATATCCACTCATAGGGTTATAGGAAAGATGAAACACAATTTAACAAAGGATATGACACTCAGAAGGTATTAAATAATGTATAACTATTATTTAAAAAATAAATATACCCTTTAAGTTCTAATATATTGAAAATATTCAAGTAGCTTGATCTTCCTTCTGAAAAAGTCCAAGGCTTTGCTCTTAGCAGGCCATCTAGGAATGAGAAACTTTTATTAGTTCTATTTCGGAAAAGAGAAAAATGATACAAGAAGCTGCCAAAGACTTAAAATTGTCTAAGAATTTGGTCTCTAGAAGCAAGATTTTTTGCTTTTCTCTGTTCGTTCTCTGCTTGCTGTGGTGCATAGCTCAATGGAAAGCCAGTTTTCAGCATTTGTGTTTCTTCTCTCAGAACAGTTTTGTTACCCTTAATTCCATGGGACTGTAAGACCTGTGAAATCCGTGTACATTCTATTTAATTTATGACTTTAAAATGGCAGGGCTGCTGCATAGTGAGGTCTCCCCCATGTGGGGACCTCAGGTCTGCTGATGAAAGATAAGGTCTTCCACAAAGATCTGCAAGACGTGTGATGTGAGAAGTGGGCTCATGTGGGTGGATCTTAAGCGCCTAAAATTCAGTGAGGTAGTGAATGACGTGGTCCTATTTTAACTAAGAATAAAAACCTGTTTTAGGAACTGAGGGTCTGTTTGGAAATGTGCTCAACTGTCTGCAAACCTCTCAAGTTTAGCATTTAATTTTTGGGTAAGAATTGGCTAAGTAGAAGATTACATCATCAAAATGAATAAAATGCTGCTCTGTGACATTGGAGGACACATAAAATATGCCATAGCATTCTCACAAAGGGAAATAAAACACAATTGTATTTGTTTGGGTTTACGTTAACTCCAAAACCAAAATCCATGGATTTGAATTTAAAACTACTTTCTCTAAATTAAAATCTTTTGTGGGGCACAGGTTTTAACTTTAGAAAGACAAAAGTTATCTTCCAAGATATAGGACAAACTTACTTTCTTAGTTCCCTGCTATTCTCCTTAGCCAGTTTATTTTGAAAAGTCCATAGTGGGTGAATCCTCAGACAAGGAAACCTTCTTTAGCCTCATGTCACAGCTCCCTGCTCTAGTTTCCCAGAAAGCCCATTGGCTGTCAGGATATTCCTGCTGAAGCAGTGGAGAGTTGTCACTTCAGTCTGCTCTTTTGTAGTTGAATAAGGAAAACTTCTGTGTGGGGAGAACTTTCCTTCCATTCCTCCATTCACTAACATAAGAAGTTAGTGCAGGAAAGAGAGACAGAGGAAGAGAGAGAGACAGGAAGCCTCAGGGATGGAATGAAATGAGAGATGTAACGAACAAGCCACTTAACTATTTCTCTATGGCTCAGACCTGAAAGCACATGCACATTTGTTCTCAAGCAAATGAAAGTAATTTTTCACACTTGCTTATAGAAAAGATCTAGGCTCATCCAGCAGACTAGACTGCAGTTTTCAGGAAGGTAGAAACTGTCCATTTTGACTATTGTGTTAGTAGCACCTAGCTTAGGACTTGGCTTATGATAGGTGAACAATGATATTTGTTAAATGCATGAATATAATGGTCAAATTTCTCTCTTTTAATTTATTTTTGATATGAGAAGTTAAGGTATTTTGAACTTGAATACAATTATTATTCTCTTAGCACTAGGGCAGACTACACATTTCACAGTCGTTGAGGCTTGTAGATCACTTTAGCAAGAACATTCTTTAGAAAAAGTGTATAAACAATAACAATCCTTATTATAACCAATTATTTTGAAAAACATTTTAACTGATTTAAGTAGAGATAATGTCTTCCTAGTTTGTGTGTGTGAAAGAATGAAGGCCTGAGTAGATCTGAATATTCCTTGGGAGGAGCCTTAGCAGCTGGGGCTGATCAGGTAAGGCCATTTAAAGCAGAATCCTGAAGTCTATTACATGAGTCTGTTCAGGCTTCCATAACAAAATATCATAGGCCGGGTGACTTAAACCACAGAAATTAATTTTGTCCCAGTTCTGGAGGCTGGAAGTCTACGATCAGGGTGCCAGCTTGGCTGGATTCTAGTGAGAGATCTCTTCCTAGCTTATAGACAGTGCCTTCTTGCCGTGTTTTCATGTGGCAGAGAAAGAGAGAGAGAGCAAGCTCTCTGATGTCTCTTCTTATAAGGGTACTAATCTCATCATGAGGGCCCTACCTTCTGACCTCATCTAAACCTAATGACCTCCCAAGGGCCCCATATCCATGTACTATCACATTGTGGGTTAAGGCTTTAACATATGCATTTTGGGGGACACGGTTCACTTGATAGCAGTCATATTGAGTTGGTTGAATTTATTCTGAAGTGTCTGCAGGTTCTTAAGCTGCTGTGCAGCAGAATAAGATCACAGTGTATGTTTCAGGAAGATAATCTATAGTGAGAATGATTGAAGAGTGATTATAACTAGTGATGTGGAAAGGTGTAAACTATGGAGGGAGGAGCTGACTACAGATGAGATGTCATGGATTTGGAGTAAGGCACTGACAGTGGGCTCCTAGAGAAAAGCAAAAATCAAAGATTCATGAAAAATGAAGAATCAACAAATTTGGGAAACTACTTATTGATAGACGTGGGGAGATGAAGGAGTTAAAGTTCCTCTGTAATTTTGAGACTGTGCCATGAGAGTGGTGCTATTGATCAGGGTACTTTCCAAGGAGGAACCCCACTTTTGATTTGCAGAGGATGAACGGTTGAAGGAATAACCCATTTTCCCATGCCAGTTATGTCGCACGTGTGTGTGTGCATCTGTGTTTATGTTCATCTAAATGACAATGTGAGCTCTTTGGCAGCTGAAGTCTATATTTCCTATGAGGTGCTAGCAGGAATAAATAGAGCCATAAATTAATAAACTCCATACGACAAATATTTATTGAGTGCTCTCTGTACAAAGTCTTGTGCTAAGAACTGTGGGAGAGCCAATAATGAATAGTCTTTGCCACTTAACAGCTTACAAGCTAGTGAGGGGATCATGAACTTAAATAACTTTAAAATAGACTGAGATACTTTATTCTAGTAAAGAAAATGTCTTCTATTAAAGGTAAATATTGTGGGGGGAAGGAGGCTGACTTAGTATCTGGGAAAATTCTATTTGGGGGAAGTAGGGCATGATCTGTTCCTTGAAAAATGGTTGGACTCAACAGAAATGGAGAGATTATTCCAGAGAGAAGGCATAACATGCATGAACAAAAATCCAGAGATGAGAAAATGAAAAAGGGCATGGTTGAGGAAGAAGAGCAGAACATTATGGCTTAAGTGTAAGATGGATAGAGGTGGTAGGAGAGGAAAGGCATCGGTCCTAAAGATCAAGTATTTTCAATGGGGCAATATTACTCCTAAGGTGGTAAAAAAATTCTTACATTTTAAAAAATTAATTAATTAATTAATTAATTTTTTCTGTGTTGGGTCTTCGTTTCCGTGCAAGGGCTTTCTCTAGTTGCGGCGAGTGGGGGCCACTCTTCATCGCGGTGCGCGGGCCTCTCACTGTCGCGGCCTCTCTTGTTGCGGAGCACAAGCTCCAGATGTGCAGTCTCAGTAGTTGTGGCTCACGGGCCTAGTTGCTCCACGGCACGTGGGATCTTCCCAGACCAGGGCTCGAACCCGTGTCCCCTGCATTGGCAGGCAGATTCTCAACCACTGAGCCACCAGGGAAGCCCTGTTTTTACATTTTTATGTGTAAATCACAGATATACATACAATAAATAATCAGACACACAGTAATCGGTGGCAGTAAAATAGTGTGTGGGTGATTAGCAAAAAATATCTGAAAAGATTTCTTAAGGGGATTACAATGAAAAAAAGGTTAAGAAACACTGCTATAGATGGATTCTGGCAAAATGGTGAATTTTATGGAGCCCTCTGAAGAAAGTAACTTGCCTTACTTAAGTCCTGGTTCTGGTCCATATCATGGAGATAGGGTACTGCGTTGAGGTGGGTCTAGGTAATTTCAGTAAAAATACTCCACATACTCAAATTGTTAATGTAATTTTGGAAACTGTATGTGAGGTAAATTATACAAAAGTTGTTTCTTTTCCTGACTCATGGAAAGAATGACTTCCACAGTAATTTTTTCCTTCCCCTTTATTTTGGCGGCTTGGCATTATAAGGCACATGGATTGCAGGATGCTTTCAGAGCCCATTACAGTCATTAAATAATGAGCACTCTCTTCTCCAATCTCACAAATTCCATTAAGACTGACATCATCACTTTTTAAACCCAAAGACATAGACCTGCTTTTTAAAAAATTGCAGAACAGTTTGACTGTAGAGCTAGGATTGAAGTCTATTAGTTTTAGTCTAGGAGATGCTCTCAGTTTATTTTAATCATTTTATTAGCAAGTATTTATGAAAACACAAATGGTGTAATTACTGTAAGTGCCAGGCCCCATGGGGCAAAAGATTTAGAAGATTGAAGATACATTTACTGCTCTAATAGTTGGAGAAACAGTAAATAAACTCATGAGAATTTGTGTCAGAATGAATTCATGTAGTAATCTGATAACCGAGCTGTGGCAAACAAAACAAAACAAAAATCCTTTAGTCATTTTTATAATGTGAGTCCTCTCTGGGACAGTAAGACTATATTCCAGACTTTACAAAACTAATTAGGAGTCACAGAGCAATAAGCAGGAAGCATGATAAAGACAATTTACATTTACCTTGAAAAATAAGAATCCATTGAAACTCGGTAGAAAAAAATAGAATCAATACGGTTGCAATAGGAATATGCCATAGATTATATTCCTATTGATCAATATCTGTATCCTCACCCTACTGAAGACTGGCTTGGACATGTGACTTCCATTAGCCAATGAAGGTGAGTGGAAGTGATGTGCATTACACCCAGGCAGAAGCTTTGAGAGTGGGTTCATTCTTTGCCACAATGTATTTCTCTGCTGTGATGCCAGTGATATTCTAGATGGAGGCTATTCTTTCAGGCTAAGTTCCAGAATGAGAAGAGGTGGAGACCTGCAGTCAATCTTCCTTGACATGAGCCATGAGTGAGATGGACTTCTGCTCCTGCAAGCTAATGCAATTTTGTATGTTACTATAGCATAGCCCTGCCTAATCTGACTGCTGCTAAAAGCTAGGATGGCAAGACGTCAATGAGTAAATGCAATTCTGATGAGGCTGATGAATGAGAACTGTGGACAATCCATTCAGAGAAAACCAGCTGGCTGGAACTCAATAGGAGAGGCAATGATTATAATCTAATTGTCCTTCAGTAGATAAGACAGTGTACGCACTGCTGGTTATATATTATGTATATATTTGTGCATTTATCTATTTCAGTTAGAAGAGAGAGGCATAAATTAATTATTTGAAGGGGAAAATAAGTAATGAAAAATTATTACCTATTACTTTATTATTTTTCAACTATGCAATGCAATTTATATCAATTTGCTTCCCTCAGAAAGTGGGTAGTTTTCATGGAAGGAAAAGCCTAACACAATTTGTTTGCCTGTGACCTCAAGATAGGGTTTTTCTCTTGTTCACTCATAATATCTTCCATCTTATAACTTACTATTTGCATTTCTGCACATGCATTAGATTGCTTTTTGTCTTTTACCTTTTTTCTTTTGAGTGTGACTGCTATCACTACATTGGCACTTCTTTGATGCTATTGATTTATGAAAGAGGAAGAACCCAGCCAAGTGAAATGATGATGGCTAATAGCTAACATTTTTAAAGCATTCATGGTTGTCAGTCACTCTTGTTAAGAGTTTCCCATGGATTATCTCATTTAAATCCTCACAACAACTCTATGAGGTAAGTACATTATTAGCCCATTTAACAACATAGGAAACTGAGGTACAAAGAGGTTAAAGTCATATAGTCTCACAATGAGTGGAAGAACCTGGATTTAAGAACCTACAAAGTGGGAATTGGGAGCCATGAAGTCATCCCTGGGTCTGCCACTAATGAGTGATATAATTTGGGCCATTTCATATCTCTGGGCCACAGTTTTTCATGTTTCCACTAAGAAGTGTTGACTAGGGAAGTCTCCTGGCTGTGAAACTCCATAAGTCTATGGACCAGTAATGACTTCATTTTAATCATCTAATGTATTATGAGAAAGAGCTGTGACATACTAGAAAGGCCCCGAATTTTGGTGTGACTAACCTATGTGATATCTGGCAAGTCTCTTTACTGAACCTGTTTCTTCATGTGTAAATTGTCAGTGGCATCTATTTCAGAAATCTGTTGTCATGTCTAAATAAGATAATATATATTGGGGTCCTTTGTTTATTTTAAGGAACAGTATAAAAAATTATCACTGTTGTAAAAGTGATTCTTTCATTGAGCCATGTATTCATCCACTCATCCACTCATCCATTAGATATTTATTAAGTGCCATTTGCGTAGACGAAAAGTAGGGTTTCCTTCTGATAGGACGTGGTGTAAGTGGGATACAGATGCACAAATGAACAATTACCATACAATGTGATGAGTGCTTGAGGGAAGCAGGTTGGAACACTATGAGTTTCTAAGAACCGCTTAAGGTGGCCTGAAGCCGTCAGGGAGGCTTTACAGAGAAGACAGCATTTAAAATGAGACCGAAATATGTGAATCATTTAAGTGTATGTTGATGTGGTGAGGGTAGGTGGAGGATGCTCCAGGGGAGGAAACATAATATACAAAGACATAGACCCATGAGACGGTAAAGCATATTTGAAGATCTGCAAGTAGGCCATTAAGCCTGGAATACAAACTTGAAGGTGGTGAGGGCAGGAGAGGGCAAACAGGCAGGTGGAGCTATATCATCAAGCGTCTTGTACACCATGTTAGGGAGATTAGATTTTGTCCCATAAAAGGTGGGAATCTACGGAAGGATTTTAAGGGGAGGGACGTGACTGAACTCACACATTAGAAATATCAGTCTAGCAGTGCTGTGGGGGGTGGAGTGAAGGGAACAGGATGAGAGGCAAAAGCAGAACAGCAGTGGAGCAGCCTCTCCTAGTCACTCTGTGAGGCCTCTAGCAGTGACTTGGCCATGAACAGTCCTGGAATTGCAGCCATGAGAAACCCCGAGTCTGAGTGGGGTACCAAAGTGAAAAGAGAAAGGGACAGTAGGGACAAGAGTCCATCAATTATGCTGGCAAGGCTCGCTCAGGGAGAACTCAAATTGTGTAGTTTTTGGGAGTTCACCCATACGAGCTCTGCACCATCCACTGCTCTACTCTAAGCTGGAACTGGGGGGAAGTACTGATGATAGTAGGAATATTGCAGGTGGTGTATAAACCTGATCTTACTTCGATCATTACATTGTCTGGTTTCCCTTTTAAATCAATCTCCAGTGGAACTAACATCAAACTAAAAAAACTGTCATGTATGTGTTTTTCCTTTGTTCTATTTTTGTTTTCTGATAGAAGCTTTGGAAGTTGGGAAAGCCAAAAGCTTAGATAATCCAAGAATTCTTAATTCCCCCCTTCCATTGCCATAATAAATAAGAACAGGTATTGAAGGGAATAATATTTATACATCTTCCCATATGTATAAATACATATGTATACATCTTTCCACATATGTTAATTATAATTAATACTTATTCTCAAGATTTACATTAATAACTACAGAATATCATTGAATATCACAAGGGTGCCAACTCTGGGACCAGGCTGTTTGCTGTCAAATCCTGGTTCATCTTCTTAGTGGTTGTGTGTGACCTTGGGCAAGTTAACTTCTATGTACCTCAGTTTCTTCAACTCTATAATGAAGAAAATTATAGTTCCTAAACAGTTCAAAGTGGTTTGAAGGTTTCCATGAATATAAAGGGCTTAGAAGAGAGAGCCTAATCAATGCTAATTATTATTAATTTTATTAGGCATGATTAATATTCATGCTGCTGAAGATGCGAGTTTGCCTACTCAGGGGTATTTCTAAAGACAGAAGTGTAGAATTTAAATGTATGGTAAGCAAGAAGCTTGCCCTTACTCAGTACAGAGTCAAATAAAGTCAGAGAACAGTGAAACAAGAGAACATTAGAACTGGGATATAAACTGAACTCCTTTTAGAGTCACATTTTAAATTATAGCTTCTGTATCTCAGACACTTGCAAACCAATCTTCTCTAACAGAACTGATTTTGGTATTGTTCTAGTTCCTGTTCCTACCCTCTCCGTGGTGTCAATAGCCCTGAGCCTGACCCCCTCTGACTTACAGATGTACCAGTACAGACCTTCTTTTTTCCAAGTGTCAGAACTTCTGGGTGCTCACCATTGGCTACATGCCATAGCACAGGAGGTATCTGAGTGGCCTATAAATAGAGCTGTGTCTGGGTTAGTGCCAATTCTAGATTGCTCAGTCTTTGAATATCAGGGACTTGTTCTTATTAAAAGAATGAATTGATGGTATAGATGCCAGAGGTATTCCCCCTACTTAGTTCACAAAGTATAAAAAAGGAAAGCAATGGAAGAAACTGGCTGGTAAATTTGATTTAAAAAACTTAGAAACTTACAATGTAAAAATCATAAGCAATATTAAAATGTAGATGACAAATTTGGAAAATTTTATGAGTTATGACAACTGAGAAATTAATTTCTCAAAGTATAAATAGTGCTTAAATACCAATAAAGAAAATATTGAAAATGGAACAAGAAGAGAGAATTCATGGCAGAAATAATTAAAATCAATAAACACGACAAATTTTCCAATTTCACTAGTAATCATGAAACAGTAAAGAGATGCTCTTTTTCGTTGCCTATGATATTGGTAATGATTAAAATAGGTAATCATGACAAGGCTACCATAAAATTGGTTTTCTTTTACATTAGCTGAACCTTACTACAACATTGTGGGCAAGTACAATACTTTAGGAACAGAATCTGACAATATGTTAGCAAAGACTTAGAAAAGTCCATACCCTTTGATCCAATGATTTCAGCTCTAGAAATCTCATCTATGGAATTAGTGATTCATAAAAAGATTTTTGTGCAGAATATTTACCAAAATCTTTTTTGTAATATAGCAAATAAACCCAGTTAACATCAACAACAAAAAATGACAAAAGCAAACCAAAACCAAACAAAAAACTGGAAACAAGTATCCCTAATGAGTTAAAAATAGGGAAGAGCAAAGAAATGAATCATGAGGACCTAACTCTGTATTGAAGAACCTTACACATGACTTTTAAATTTGGCTATGAATAACTAGCTTGTATCAGGCTTCCCCTTCCACCAAAATGTATATACATATGGAAAAATATGTAAAACAATTATGTGCAGGAAATGGGCAGCAACCAATGCAAGGCTGAGATCTCTGAGCTAAGGGAAGCACATAAGCTACATCCTGCATTCACCCTGATTTCTCCCTGGGTGCAATTTCCAAGCCATTGTATGGGGAATAGCCCAAGAAGAAAATAGAAATTTTGCTGTCAGAGGAAACAGAGACTGGTGTTTGGAGTTACCATAATGATTGGGATTTGAGGGATAAGGTATTAGATGGGAGAGAGTTTCAGAGAAGGAGCTCCAAAAATCTACATAAGAACTTACATTGGGTTTTTGGCTGACTCAGAAAGCTGTGCATTCATAGAATGTAATTTCAAGAGATGTAACAGAGAAAAATGCAGGGAGGCTAAAATATAATCAGGAGATTTCAGAGGTTTCACGGTTTCGGGGGGCATTAAAATTTGGGTCTAGCTGGTGAATACCTTAGTTTTTGTTGTCATTGTTGTTGAAATATCACATCCTAGAAGTTAGAAAGCTACAAGTATGCTAGAAGTGAGGGCTAGAATCTAGGAGAAAGGACAAAAGTGAGATAGACCCACCTTAACAAAGACTAAAATCAAGCTATGGCAGGATCAGGGAGATCCTCCACTAATTTAATTGCCTACCAGATAAAAACTTAACACTCTTTAGAAGAAGATAACGTGCTCAAGAACATCTATGATGTATCATTTATAATGCCCAGCATATAATAAAAAAGTATTAGACATGCAAGTAAGCAGAAAAAGAGACTAATGAAAGATAAAACAGAAAATAAATAAGGACCTAGAGATGATATAAATATTGACTATAATGTTAGGAGTTCAAAATAATCATAATATGTTAAAATAAAGGAAAAGATGATCAAGATGAATAAAAAGATGGATGATTTTAACAGAAAGTTGGAATCTATTAAAAGAATCTATAGAGATGGGTCTGCAAAGTAGAATATTTGAAATTAAGGTCTTTATGTCTGACATATGACTAATTAGAATCTCTTGGTAATTGTATTTATCTGTCACATAGGATAAAATCTGTGATATGAACATAGAAACCAATAGGTGTAGGCTGATGAATAGCAAAGAAATGTAAGAGCCTGAAGTTGCACATACAAAAGAGGAAATTCTTTTTGTGAAACTGTACTGCACTTTGACTAAACAGATGAGGCAACTACAAAACATGACATTCAAATGACCAGAAATACATATTTAATCTATATATAAGTTTGCTAGGACTGCTGTAACAAAGTAACACACACTAGGTGGATTAAGCAACAGAAATCACAAAGCATTCTCCCTGTATGTGTGTCTGTGTCCAACATTTTTGCCCAATTAATTGGAATTAAAGTACTGTTGCTTTCAACCCAAAGACCTAATAATTAAAATAATTGGAACAATATATGTCTTTGGCACTTCAGCATATTTGGAAATGATCAGAATGGAGCAAAACTTGTAGTCCCAGATGGACAAACCACATGTTTCCTTGGTGGTCAAAAGAAAGAACAGCAAGGAGTCTGGAATGGCTGGAGGAAAAGATGGTAGAATTAAGAGGAAGACTGATTTGGGGGAACAACTATGTAAAAGAGGGCTGATTTCAAAGTATAGTTATTGGACAGGATCCTAAACTAAAGAAATTCTAAAATTTATCTCCATATTTAGATTCTCTAATTTGATCACATGATATAATTGCACATTGGTCTCTCTTATAGCTTGATGTTAATCTATGCTTACACTTGTAGTCCTTGGCTGCCCTCCAAATCATCTCTATTTCCTTTCAAAATCCTATGTTTATGAAGTAACAACATAGCTGGAAGATGACGTTCACATTTGCATATTGGCCCTAAAACTATAACTGGGCCTCTACATCTCCTACATCAGAAAATATATCAAAATGCAAGTAAAAATAGTATTCTTGAAAAACCTTGGATTTTCTTTAAACCCTTTGTGTAGTGAAGAATTAAACCTTACCTAAGAGAGGTCTGCCCTTTACCTTCAACTTCTGGGAGGTAATCTCTAAACCCTTGCAATGCCGGGCCTGATAGGAGTTTCTTTGTGTGACTGGGGGCTTTGGGCCATGCCAAACAGTCTAACAATGTTATCTATGGTAGAAGCTTTGAGTCATATGGTATCAGCTTGACCTCCAGAGTGTCTGGAAATGGAGGGCAGCCATGTGGGCGATCAACCATAGAGCTCAAATAAAAACTCTGGACACCACGACTTGGCTCAGCTTCCCTGGTTGTCAATATTCCATATATATCATCATATACTGTTGCTGGGAAAATGATGTCCATGACTTCATCTAGAAAGAACAACTTGAAGCTCTTTGTTTGAATCTTTCATAGATTCTGCCCTATGTGCCTCTGCTCTTGGCTGATTTTAACTGTATCTTTTAACCTAACCTAGTCTGTATCCTAAAGCATAATCACGAGTATAAGAGCTTCTAGTGAGTTCTGTGAGTCTTTCTAGTGAATTACTGAACCAAGGTGTGGTCTTGGGGACTCCTGGACTTGCAGTTGGTGTCAGAAGTGAGAGTGGTCTGGTGGACTGCCCCGTAACTCCACACTCTTTTAAAAAGTAAATGATTTATAAACTGTTTCTGTAATTACTAATAGTGACAAGTTACCTGTGAAGAACTGCTAAACAACTGGTGTGAGAATAATGCTGATGGTTGTTCATTATAAGGAAGAGTATTTGGGGTTTAAAATACCTGGCAATATTCCTCTAAGTACTGAGGTGTTCATTCATCCAGCAAATATTTGCTGAGCACCTTACTACATGCCTTAAAGATACAGTCCTTTAAATTGGGATAATTCCTAGATTTGAAAGAAAAATGAAAATAACAACTAACAGAGCAATCTGATTCAATTCAAACAAGAATTAGTTTGCTAACAGAGATAGATATATCAGCGCCATCAGGTCTATCTTGTTGTAACAGTTAAAATTGTGATATTTGGAGCCAGGTAGACCGTGGCTGACTGCCTAACATGACATTTTGTATACGTACTGTGATATTCATTGCAATCTTTAGCTCGTTCTCACTTTCCTCATCTATAAAATGGGGAGAATATCTACGTCATGGATTTGTTGTGAGGATTAAGTGGGATGGTGTATTAAAAGTCCAGTTACATAATGAATACATGTTATCTATGGTTATCATTATTAAAAATATGCTCTGGTATATCTTTTAATGAATCATTTTTTTCTAAACTGAGTGGGAGGGGATGTTGCTTCCCAGCATACCTTACGTCAGTTTTAGTGGCCACTTAGTTCCTTGATCCCAGAAGCTATTACAGCATCAAGAGGACAGAAGTGCAGGCCCAGTTTTGAACTGTATATTGTAGCAGAAAAGAGCAAAAGAACAGGTTTGGGATTTATTTAGTAGCAGTGACTTCAATTACGGCTTCTTTTGCGGCCTTTTGTTTTGTCAGTAAAATACCAAAGAGATTTGGCTGTTGTATATACAGTGATACAAAGCCCCAGAGAAGGTGAAATTGCATTTTGTAATCTCATGGCTTTTAGGCAGGAGAAGGATTATGAAGCAGCTGGTGAGTGTAAAATATTCATTAGTTTAGTCTGTAGCAACATTCAAATGTTTAGACGGTTTCTCATCTGGGGTAGCTCAAGCTCTGCCCCTAGACATTTTAATTGTGCAGAATATATTGAACGGGCAGAACTACATGAATCTTCGGTAAACTGCTTATTTTTGAGATTTTCTTCCTCCTCGTGAAAATACATATTAGACATTACCCAAATTTATGGGATAAAGGGAAGAGACAACATAACATGAAAAGCTTACATTTTATAAAATTAAAATGCTTTTCCCTGAGTACATTAAAAAAAAAAAAGCCGTGTTATCCAACATTACCATCTGCACATCCCTGTCTTCAAGCAGTTTAGCTGTTGTAGATCACTGCACTAGTCTCTTCCAGGTAATTATACCTCCATCTGACATGACACCTTGGGCTCTTCCCTCTTAATTCTCAAAATTAATGAATCTGTTTGCTAGCAGAATAGATCACATTACACTCATTTTAAGTAAATTGCTCAAAGTCACAAGGCTAGACAATGGCAAAACTACGAGATTTAGCGCTAGTTCCTCTTCAGTAGACCCGTGATCTCCATACTATAGTTTGCAGTAGAATCATGCAGGAAGCTTGTAGAAAATGCTTGTGCTTGGGTGTGAACACATACAGGTGCTGATCCACACTGTCTGGTGCAGGGACCAGAAATCTGCATTTTTAGCAACTACGCTGGTAATTCTGAAATAGGTGATTATAGGACAACACCGTATGGATTACACGTGAAGGCTCCTGGAAGCAAAAGCTATAGGTTATTTCTCCATCCTTTAAACATCATGTGCTATTTAGTTAGGATTAATGCCATTCCCTATGGCATAGAAGAAAATAGAGCTGGTTTCCCTAAAAGAGAAATGATGTTTTATTTTTCTCTGTCGTCCTGATGCCACTGCTAGATGTGCATATATATCACTTTTGAAAGCTTTAGGTTGAAGCTAAGCTTTACCCTTGGGAACGCGAGGAGTGGTTTCTATTTGTGATGTTCGTACTGTATTTAGCGCAACGTGAATATAATAGAAGCAAATCAAAGCTTCACCCATGAAACGTCCCTCTTTCTGGACAATCTGCTGATACCCTCTATAGCCACAGATTCAATGCCATGGCCCTACCCGATTCCTGATTTATGTCTGGTCTCACGGACTCCTGCCAACTTTGGCAAGCAGTTACCAGGAAACAAACAACATGTTTCTTTCTGAAGGCCCATTGCTTCTTCCCAGAAATATCTAAGCAAGCCATCTCATGAGAATAAAATATTTCTCTGGGGTCATTCTGGTCATCAGTCTCCAGAAGACAGCAGTTTCTGCAGCAATTTGACACTCCTAATTTATGCTGAAGTTGGAAGCTACCACCTTTCTTTATATTAAATAAAATTCAGCTTTTGGCATGAGTTTATGCTGCCTTCTTTTAACCTCAGGTTTTTCTGGTCCTAGTGGGAATTATTGATACTTTCCTTTCCATAGTGCAAGTGCTAGAATAAAATCCCACATTCTGTAGGGCTCCCAGGAACCATCACTGTGTCACAGAAACAACAAAACATGCTAATGAAGCAGGTTTTATTTCTATCAGTAAGCAGTCTGCATACACAGAAGTTTCCTGTAACTAACAAAGATGATACATTAGGAAATTTCTTAGCAATATTCAATTGTATGATTGTATTTAATATTCTCATCAGGATAATGAAGGGGGTGAGAATAGATTAGGGGTCAGCAAACTTTTCCTGTGCAATATTTTAGATTTTGCAGGACATGCAGTCTCTTTCACAGTTACTCAGTGCTACTGTTGAAGCACAAAAGCAGCCATAGATAATACATCAATGAATTAACAGGTTTTGTTCCAGTAACTGGTTATTTGCAAGAACAGGTGGTACCTGTATTTGTCCTGCGGGGTATAGCTTGCTGACTCCTGGACTCAGTGGTCTTTTCTGGCTCCCAAAGTTGCAAGAAACTTAAAATCCAACTGTCCCATTCTGATTAAGATCTCTAGTGCTGATTCATTTTTAATTTTGTCTGTCAAAGACTATTGAAATTAGAACTACTACTACTAATAATATTTATTGAAAAACTCAGGTACTATGAATTTGATAAATGTTTTTCAAACATTATTTAATTGAATCTCCTCAAACCTAAAAGAATAGTACTATTATTATGATCGTATTTACGGATGTGGAAAACTGAGGATCAGAGAAGTAAGTAGGAAATTATTGTATGTGTTCATAGTAAATGATACAGTAGGGAATCAGAAAGTGTCTGATGACTCTCAGGCCCCAATGGTTGGGTCCAGAAGCCAGATTACAAGAGGAATAATAAAAGGAAAGTAAAGGAAGACTTGTCGTCTTAGAAAATTGGCAATTTACTGGAGAAAAATGGGATGGTTACTTCCAACTCTTCCATTTTCTCTACATAGAGCACTTGAAAACAAAACAAAAACAAACAAAAACAACTGAGATATAAATATCCTTTCATAAGTTGATCCTTTGTTGCTTGGCAAGGTTACCATGACTTAAACACAAGGAATTACTCCTGTATAGGAGCAAGCACTTCACTGTGTGGCAGAAATTCATTAGTCTTGAACCTGGTTCAGTGAGTGACAGAATGGGCACCAAGGTTTTCTTTTTGGTGGTTGAGAGTGTTGCTTCAGCATCACTGAGCTCCTTGTTCTTTTACTGTCAGAGCAAGATGAAATTAAGAGGCCAGTTTGTTGGGAAGTCAGTTTCTGTGTCGTGCAGATCTAAGAGAAATGTTGGAGCAACTGCTGTTCCCGAAAACATACGAAGTCTGGAGAAACAAGCAGAATTTTGTTGATTTTGCTTTTCTCATAAAGTAGGAGAAATGGATCAAGTCTGGCAGGGTTCAAAACACTCTTTCTGTCACTAAAGAGAAATATCTCCAAGGGCCAGAAAAATAAGAAGACAGTGTGTTTATGTCAATCCCTAAATTAGAAAATATCACTGGCTGACGTTCCAAACTATATATTTCTGTCTCCAGCCATCTAAGTGAGAGCTGGGGACCTGGTGCTAACTTTGAAGAGAGTTGGAATGCTAGCCTCTTTTGCAGAAATGTATAAATTGAACAATTGCTTTAAAAACAGACTGTCTATAATGATTCATTTTGCAGAACTTTGAAAAACTCATTTAGGAATAAATACCATATGATTTCACTCATATATGGAATCTAAAAAAAAAAAAGGAACAAACAAAGCAAAACAAAACTCACGGATACAGAGAACAGATCGGTGGTTACCAGAGGAGAAGGGATTTGGGGGTGATGGTCAAAACGGGTGAAGACGGTCAATTGTATGGGATGTGATGGTACCTAGACCTTTAGTGGTGATCACTTTGTAGTGTATACAGATGCTAAATTATAATGGTGGACACCTTAAACTTATATAATGTTATGTACGAATTTTACTTCAATAGAAATAAACTCAGTATTTTAGAAGCATTATCATGCAGGATACCTTAAGATTAAATACATAAATATCTTGGGTAATCCAATATGGAAACTTGAGTGGAGGTCAAAAATCTTCTAAGACATCTGTAGATGTTTAAAAATAGTACTTTAAAAATAGAGGAAAGTATGAACTATCTGTATTAACTTTAGTGGTATCACGCATAATGAGCATCCACCAATAATCAGTCTCAAACCTTAAAGCCATTATACAAGGATCAGTTTCCAGTAAAAGCAAACATTTTTTTCAGAATGGCTAATAAATTGCAAACTGATATAACTCCATGTATTAAAACTTTATTTTCCATTTTGATAATGGTGATTTGTGACCTGCTCAAAGAATTGTTACTAGAAGCAAAGAGGTGGGGCAAAAGATCTGAATAATTTGTTCACCAAGCTGTGTAACTAAGGCTTGGCAAAAATAATGTAATGTAACTTAGTGAACACATGGGAGATGGTGGGCAGGTTCTAGTATTTTAAGAGATGATACGTTTCATCTGCCCTTTACTATAATTTTTCTTGTACTTATTTCTCTATTAATTGATCTTTAAAAAGGAATTAAAAAGCTTTTTTACTATGTTGTGTTAGGTCAAAATTAGTTCATTATGGAAGAATTTTGAATTCAAAAGATCTTTACCTAGTTCTACTGTTAACTCTAAGCACCAATAGTTAATTTCTCTTAGAGATGCAGACCAAGTTATTTATCATATGGACTCAAATGTTGTCTGGGTAGATTTTCCTGATTTTCTCCATAGGTCTTTCTTAGACTGATGATTGAAGACCTTCTGTTTTCGGAAACATTGGCTTAGGAGGCAGTGCCTGACACAGAGCCCACCACACACATAA
This sequence comes from Aethalodelphis obliquidens, assembly GCF_003676395.1. Lineage (NCBI taxonomy): Eukaryota > Metazoa > Chordata > Mammalia > Artiodactyla > Delphinidae > Aethalodelphis > Aethalodelphis obliquidens. Next base: position 34,484,313 of record NW_020837957.1, on the reverse strand, counting down.
TAGGCATCTAGAAAATGATTTTGTGTTTGTATTCTTTTAAATAGACATTTAATTTTGGCTTTAACTTCTTTTTTTAAAGTTAAATCTGACATAATTTTGTAGAAAACCAAGATTCCTATGCTACTTATTAGTTGCACAAAAGTATTCACCTTTTTTTAATTAAAAATTTTTTTAATTGAAATATAGTTGATTTACAAGGTTGTGTTAGTTTCAGGTGTACAGTGTAGTGATTCATATATATATATATATATATATATATATATATATATATATGTAATTCTTTTTTCACATTCTCTTCCATTATAGGTTATTACAAGATATTGAGTACAGTTCCCTGTACTATACAGTAGGTCCTGGTTAGTTATCTATTTTATAAATAGTAGTGTGTATATTTTAATCCCAAACTCCTAATTTATCCCTCCCTCAGCCTTTCCCCTTTGGTAACCATAAGTTTGTTTTCTGTGTCTGTGAGTCTATTTCTGTTTTGTAAATTAGTTCATTTGTATCCTTTTTTTAGATTCCACATATAAGTGATATCATAAGGTATTTGTGTTTCTCTGTCTGCTTTACTTCACTTAGTATGATAATCTCTAGGCCCATCCATGTTGCTGCAAATGGCATTATTTCATTCTTATGGCTGAGTTCTATCCCACTGTATACATATGCACCACATCTTCTTTATCCATTATCTGTCAGTGGACGCTTAGGTTGCTTCCATATCTTGGCTATTGTAAATAGTGCTGCTATGAACACTGGGGTACATGTACCTTTTTGGATTATGTTTTTCTCCGGATATATGCCGAGGAGTGGAATTGCAGAATTATTTTGTAGCTCTATTTTTATTTTTGTTGAGAAACTTCCATACTCTTCTCCATAGTGGCTGTACCAATTTACACGTCCACCAACAGTGTAAGAGGTTTCCTTTTTCTCCACACTCTCTCATTCACTTTGTAGACTTTTTGATGCTGGCCTTTCTGACTTGTGTGAGGTGATATCTCATTGTGGTTTTGATTTGCATTTCTCTAATAATTAGCAATGTTGAGCATCAATTCATGTGCCTGTTAGCCATCTGTATATCTTCTTTAGAGAAGTGTCTTTTTAGATCTTCTGCCCATTTTTTGATTGGGTTGTTTGTTCTTTTGATATTGAGCTGTATAAGCTGTTTGCATATTTTGGAGATTAATCCCTTGTCTGTTGCATCAATTGCAAATATTTTCTCCCGTTCTGTAGGTTGTCTTTTGTTTTGTTTATGGTTTCCTTTGCTGTGCAAAAGATCTTAAGTTTCATTAGGTCCCATTTGTTTATTTTTATTTCCATTTCTCTAGGAATTGGATCAAAAAAGATATTGCTGTGATTTATGTCAAGGAGTGTTCTGCCTATGTTTTCCTCTAGTTTTATAGTATCCAGTCTTACATTTAGGTAATTAATCCATTTTGAGTTTATTTTTGTGTGTGGTATTAGAGAATGTCCTGATTTCATTCTTTTACATGTAGCTGTCCAGTTTTCCCAGTACCACTTATTGAAGAGACTATCTTTTCTCCATTGTATATTCTTGCCTGCTTTGTTGTAGAGTAATTGACTATATGTGCATGGGTTTATTTCGGGCCTTTCTATCTTGTTCCATTGATCTATATTTCTGTTTTTGTGCCAGTACCATACTGTTTTGACTACTGTAGCTTTGTAGTATAGTCTGAAACCAGGGATCCTGATTTCTCCAGTTCCGTTTTTCTTTCTTAAGATTGCTTTGACTATTCAGGGTCTTTTGTGTTTCCATACAAATTAAAATTTTTTTTGTTCTAGTTCTGTGAAAAATGCAATTGGTAATTTGGTAGGAATTGCATTGACTCTGTAGATTGCCTTGGGTAGTATAGTCATTTTGACAGTATTGTTTCTTCCAGTCCAAGAACACAGTATACCTTTCCATTTGTTTGTGTCATTTTCAGTTTCTTTCATCAGCACTACATAATGACCAAGGGATCAATCCAAGAAGAAGATAACAATTGTAAATATATATGCACCCAATATATGAGCACCTCAATATATAAGGCAAATGTTTACAGACAAAAGAGGAGAAATTGACAGTAACACAATAATAGTGGGAGAATTTAAGACCCCACTTACATCAATGGGCAGATCATCCAGACAGAAAATCAATAAGGAAACACAGGCCCTAAATGATGTATTAGACAAGATGAACTTAATTGATATTTATATAGCATTCCATCTGAAAGCAGCAGAATACACATTCTTTTCAAGTGCACATGGAACATTCTCCAGGGTAGATCACATGCTGGGCTGCAAAGCAAGCCTCAGTAAATTTAAGAAAATTGAAATCATATCAAGTATCTTTTCTGACCACAATGCTATGTGATTAGAAATCAACTACAAGAAATAAAAACTGCAAAAAAACACAAACACGTGGAGACTAAACAATATGCTTCTCAACAGCCAATGGATCACTGAAGAAGTCAAAGAGGAAATCAGAAAATAACTAGAGACAAATCAAAATGAAAACACTATGATCCAAAACCCGTGGGATGCAGTGAAACTGTTCTAAGAGGAAAGTTTAAGCCATAGAAGTTTACCTCAGGAAACAAGAAAAGTCTCAAACAGCCTAAACATTACACCTAAAGCAGCTAGAGAAAGAACAACAAACAAAACCCAAAGTTAGCAGAAGGAAAGAAATCATGAAGATCAGAGGAGAATAAATGATATAGAGACTGAAAAACACTAGAAAAGATCAACAAAACTAAAAGCTAGTACTTTGAAAGGATAAACATAATTGATAAACCTTAGCCAGACTCATCAAGAAAAAAACGGAGAGCACTCAAATCAGTAAAATTAGAAATGAAAAAGAAGTTACAATGGACAAACAGAAATACATAGGACCATGAGAGACTACTACAAGAAACTATATGCCAACAAAATGGACAACCTAGAAGAAACTGACAAATTCTTAGAAAGGTACAATCTCCCAAGCCTGAACCAGTAAGAGATAGAAAATATGAACAGACCAATTACAAGTACTGAAATTGAATCTGTGATTTAAAAACTCTCAGCAAACAAAAGTCCAAGACCTGATGGCTTCACAGGGGAATTCTATCAAACATTTAGTGAAGAGTTAACACCTATCTTTCTGAAACTATTCCCAAAGATTGCAGAGGAAGAAACACTTCCAAACTTATTCTACGAGGCCACCATCTCCCTGATAACCAAAACCAGACAAAGATACCACAAAAAAAGCAAATTACAGGCCAGTATCACTGATGGACATAGACGTAGAAAGCCTCAACAAAATATTAGCAGACTGAATCCAGCAATCATTAAAAGGATCATAGACGATAATCAAGTGGATTTATCCCAGGGATGCAAGGATTTTTCAAGATCTGCAAATCAGTGTGATATCTCACCTGCTTTTCCTGGTGACATTGGAATTGACCAAGTGAGCTAATCACCTAGTAGTTTATTCAGGGGCTTATTATTTTTATGGTTTCATGTGAAGAAATGAAGTCAAACAAACTTTAAAACTCAGCCAGGCCTATGTATACCGTTAGAATAAGAAAGTAGTTCTGTTATTTTATTTCAATTCTTAGGGTAAAATTTACTTTTTGAGGATCTGTTTATTATTCTTTTTAGTGTTAGTCATGAGGAACTATTTATTATTCTTTTCAGTGTTAGTCATGAAAAATTAAAAATGTAAGTATAATAGACATAATTACTACCTACTAGCAATTTCTCTTATATTGAGACAGTTTCATTTGTACTAAATGTATGAAATTGACAATTATATGCATGAATATTTAATTAATTAAAAAATTGATTACTGAGGCTTTCCTATTTGTTTTGAAAAACAGAAGTTCATTCTAAGTATTTAAATACATTGAAACTTGATCTTCTGTTGCTAGGATATTCCAGACATAATAATACTGTTACTTCCTTGAAAAATCTTGTTTTTGCTATGGAAGCAATCAAACACACATTTACCAGAAGAAAAAAAAATATTTAGAATCAGCTTGTATTGAAATAAATTTTCTTATAATACTAGCTAATATTAAATTGTAAGTCACTAAGTCCAAGTATGTTTTCTACTGCAAAGTTTAAACTACAGATTTTAAATTATGCTGAGAATTGTTGTAGAAGGAAGCAGAACTTTATTTCTAGAAAAATCAGACATTGTACTTGTTTTTGGTGAGGCAGCAGAGTAAACATTCTAAAAATTAATATTTAATTTCTCAATAAAAATTAATTTCTCATAGTTACTATTTAAGAATTTCTGTATCTTATTTTGTTCATGTATTAAAATTGTTTGTCCTTCACTTTGTTATAGAGATAACAGATAAAAGGGCAATTTTAAACATGATTAATGTAATAGCAGTATTCACTTGAACTAGACAATTTATGTTAGCATCACTAAGAAGCACCTACCTCTGAACATAATTAGTTTTTGAACTGTTAGAATGTTGTTATAGTTTTAGGAATTGTTGTGGGCTGAATTGTGTCTCTCCCCACTCCACCCCTTCCAAATTCATATGTGAAGTCCTAACCCCTAGTACCTCAGAATGTGAGTATATTTAGAGATAGGGTCTTTAAAAAGATAATTAAATTAAAATGAGGTCTTCAGGGTGAGCCCTAATCCAATATGACTGGTGTTCTTATAAGAGGAGGAGATTAGGGCACAAACATACAGAGAAAAGACCAAATGAAGACACAGGGAGAAGACTGCCACCTACAAGCCAAGGGGATAGGCCTCAGAAGAAACCAGCCCTGCTGGCACCTTGATCTTGGACTTGTAGCTTCCAGAACTGTGAGAAAATACATTTCTGTTTTATAAACCATTCAGTCTGTGGTACTTTGTTATGGTAGCCTTAGCAAACCAATACAGTAGAGCCATAGCTATGGAAATTCCAAGACAAGTCTTCACTCTTCTGGGAGGTTTTATGAATTCCAGCCCTGATATCTGTAAACAACTTTTATGAGCTTCTCTGTTTCCTCTGACTTCTTGTTAGGTAAATAGAGAGGGGGTGTTACAATGGATGATGAGAGTTTGATGTGTCCCAAAACATCTGAACACCAAATCTATTTGCTCTATAGGTCCATTTTTTTGTGTAAGAAGTAAGTCAGACTGTGTGTTCACATCTGCGTGTATGTGTATGTGAAGGGGTGTGTGTGTGTGTATTGAAGAGGTGTTAGGTGTTATAGCGTACTGGTTAAGAGTACAGACTCTGGAACCAGATGGAGTCTAACTCTCTGCCCCACATTTACTAACTGTGATCTTGGGCAAGTTATTTACCCTCTCCTATCTTCACATCCCTTATCTGTTAAACAGTTCAGTAATAGTCCCTACTTCATAGGGGCATTGTGTGGATTAATTAGAATGGTGCCTGACACATAGTAAGTGTTGGGTGAGTGTTAAATACTATTATATGCCTTTTTGCCTTTGACTGACAAGTGGCTTCAAGTGGAACAGAAGTCCCAGTGATTGGTGGGAAATGAAACAGCAAGTTAATTATCTATTTTGTTAAAAAAGAGAATACATTCCTTTTCAGACTTCATTCATTCATTAATACATTTAAGTAAATCTTGATTTGTTATAATTGATAATGTGTTACATTTCTTATATTTTCTTGCTTTCTGTAACACTATGGTGTATTTTGTTAAACAGCATTCTTAACTTTAGTGTAGTCCAATTGAACAAATTTAATTTTATTTCTTTTGGGGAAACTTTTTCATATTTGGGAAATCTTTCATTTAACCCAAACCAGAAATACTATATTATTTTAGGTGCCAAAGTTTTGCTTTCAAATTTAAATCCTTAATCTGTCTGTAAATATATTTTTGTATATTATGTGAGGTAGAACTTGGCTGTATATCAGATATCACTTAATCCTCACAGAGAGTAAACCGAACATCTTCTATGCAAGGTAATTTGCAATATTAATCAAACTTACAAATAAATAATTTCAGTATCAGAAATTAGTCCTGTATGCTTGCAGATGTGAAAGGTCATGTGAATAAAGTTATAAAAATCCTTGATTTAAATCCTGGTTCCTTTAGCCACCAGCTTGCATGATTTGGGGCAGCTTATTTTACCTCTGAGCTCATAAACTTTAGTTTCCTCAACTGTAAAATAAGGTTAATGATCTCTACTTCATAGGGTTATTGTGAGGATTAACAAAATGAAGCAATGGGTTTGAAGAACCTTACATGGTGCCTGGAAAGTAGAAGGCACCGAACATCATTTGCCTCCTCTTCCATCCTCAATATTCCCATAATCTCAATAGGATACTAAGGTTATATGCTCAAAGAAGGGCTCAAAGTGTGAGAATTGGGAAAGCACTCAGAAATCAACCAGCTGAACTGCTCATGGACAGGTCTGTGAGGCCAGATCAGAGAGGACTGCAAACTCCCTATCTCTCCATCTTCGACATTGACTAGCTCTCCTTTTATCATACACTCTTTTGTTTCTCTCCCTTCCTTCCCACATGAGGGAGAATCAAATTCAATACAATCAGTAGTTTGTAGAAGGTAGAGATAGGCAGAAGAAACAGGATAATGGTAAGGACTTGGCAAACATTTTATTGTTTTTCTCATTCTATGAAATGTGAACCTGTTTTATCTTTCATAGGATTACAGCTATCAACCTTTTAGAGGTCCATGACTTATGTGCTAAATCTCTGTTGGTTTCTTCCCTGCCCTCTGAACCTTTTTTTTCATAGCCTTATTGATTTTCTGGTATTTGCCTACCTTCCCTTGTTAATTCAGGGCTCCCATAGTCAACCAAAGGAAAAATGCATCAAACTCACTTTGTTCTCTGAATCCAGAACTGACAGAGCCCCTCAGCAGCATTTGGCGCAGTGGCTGATTTGCTCTCAATTTCTTTTCCAGTACAATTTATTAGCCAATTAATTTATGACCCTAACACATTGTAGACAAGAAGAGTCTATTGATAAGTTTAGGGATTTTTCAGTTAAATAAATCCAGTCCACACACATTTCAGTTCTTTTTCAAGGGAATGAAAAACTCTTATAAGGCTGAAAATGACTTGAGAAGAAAAGCTTGAAAATTTTTCAAGAGACCAGATGGTGGCAGCAGAGAATGTGAAAGAAAAAACTCTTATGAAAAATAATGGTTTAAAAACATGATATGAATATGTTGCAAATAGTTGCAAAACTACTAATTATGGGGACTTTCCTCCTGGTGGTGCAGTGGTTAAGACTCTGTGCTTCCAATTCAGGGGACCAGGGTTTGATCCCCAGTCAGGGAACTAGGTCCCACATGCATGCCACAAACAAGAATTTGCATGCCACAAATAAGGAGCCTGCCTGCCACAACTAAGACCCGGCACAACCAAATAAAAAAAAACAACTTTTTTTTTCAAAAACTACAAATTATGGATGGCAATTAAAATAAGGAAACTGGTTAAGGACATATACATCAGTGCTAGAGATACCTGAATTTGACTCAGTGGCAGTGTGAACTCAGGCAAGACAATTTCTTTAAGTGTTGTTTCCTCAGTTTGTAAAGTGGGAATAATAATAGCTACATGGTCGTTTGGAGATTAAGAAAGATAATGTAGGTAAAAGGTTTAACCCATGCCTAGAAAATTGTAAGTACTTACATAGAGAGAGAGAGAGGGCTCGGGGTAGGGGAGAGAATGACCCATATCAAATATGAGCATGATCTCTCACAAGAAATTTCTATAACTTATTCTAAACCACTGGGGTACCACGGGGGAGATGGGAGCAGGTAACTCCCAGGTGCAGGCAGAAAGGAGATGCATTATCTGTAGAGAGTTTAAAAACAGTAATAATACCAACTAAAATCACTCTGCACCAGCAATTCTAAATCATGCTATTGATAAACTACTCTTCTTCTTGGAAACTCCTCTGTTCCTAACAAATTGAGGTTTCCTTTATCAATTAGGCATTTTACCCTCTGGCTTCTAACCTGTCTGTCTTCCATACTTATCTCTCACTGATCCTTTTCTCCAGTCCAATTGGATTAACTGTTTAATGGAGATACTCTGCACATTCCTGCCTCTGCATTTTTGATCATACAGTTTCCACCATCTGAAATGCCTTGTTCTCTCCCTTTCCTTTATCTAGATCTTACTTTTCCTTCATGGCCTCAGGATAAGGGGTATGTTTTCTGGGAAGTCTTCCCCATCTGCTGGATTCCTAAAGATCTCTCCCTTCTTGTGTATGTAGCTATTTCTATCTCGGCATTTAGCACCTGCTGTCGTGTATTGAAATATATTGCCCCTCCCTTCCAGTGTAAAGGAGGAACTCATTCATGGAACTGTTTTTTTTCCATAATCTAGGCCAGCTTTAGGTTTTGATGTCATCTGTACACTTGGTGCTCACAACTGTGATTAGAGTTCCTGGTATCCTATTTCACAGAATAAAGATAAATGGTGGATATCTCTTATTTTGAACTTCCTTTGAGACATGTATATGTTACCTTAAATAGTGTATATAATGTAATATCTATCAACATTGGACATTTAAGAAAGAAGAAATATGACTATATTTTGGGTTTGGGGGCAAGTGATTGGGGTCTATGTCTTAGAACCAAGATTAGTGTGGAAGGCCCCAGGTATGAGCTCTGAACGCAGATTCCATAGATGTTATTTTTCAGTCATTTTTTTGTGGTATCTGGAACCCTTTCATCTCTGCTTTGCTGGTGCAAAATATGATGCAAGTGTTAGCATGTGACGTCCACCCCCATTATTGATTGCATGAAAAATACTGGGTCTTTGAACTCAACGCTTAACCTTGCATGTATATTCTAACCAACTTCTGCAAACAGTATACTGTCAATGCTTACTTTGGTATTCCAATAGAGAAATACATTTTTAGGAGGACACATCAGCTAACAGACTACTTAAAATGAATTGAGAAGACCATTAGAGAAAATGTAGAATGTCAGAGTAAAATATATTTCTTCACATCCCAAGTTAGCTGTACACAGTGAGGTTCTTTGTGAAAAACTCAGCCAGATCCTGGGATCAGAGACTCAGTCTCCAGAAGTACAGGGATCTCAGAGGTTCTGGGGCTCTAAGAGGTGCTCTCGATAGAAGGAAGCATTTCTGGGCTGAGGCGGCTCCTGCTTAGGAGGAATTTTGGAAATGTGCTTTGGTTTCATTCCTCTCAGACTCTAGTGAGGTTGGACCTTAGCGTTCAGTCTCTCTTTGTGGGAGTAAGGTGAGGAGAACTCTGTCTCGTCTCATCATTGATTAGAATTTCTATCTTTGTTGTTTCAGGAGCCTAGTTCTGGGAGCGAACCAAAGTTCGTCATTACCAAAGGTACATAGGCAGTGTGGTAAGGGAGAAAATAGCAAATGTCTTTAGCTATTTGAAAGACTGCTGGATGAAAATGAACTGAGACTTACTCTCTGTAAAACCAAGGAATAAAACCAGGAACAATGGTAATAGACTTCAGTTTAAAATAAATAGCAGAACTTTCTAACAGTCAGTTGTCCATATATAGAATGGACTGTAGTGTTGACACTGAGTTTTCCATGATGAGAGACAGTCACGTAAGTGGGACTTCTACAAGGTGTTCAAATATTAGGGAATGATCTGAATAAATGAATTCTAACTCTCCTTTTTATCCATAGTCTGTGGTTTTGTGATTTTGCCTTTTTTTTTTCCAGATCTGTTGATTAGCCAGTCAGAATTTTTCGAACATGTCAAATTCAAATGAATCAACGTACAAAAAGCAAATTATCTTTCCTCTCTCTCTTACCTATTCTCATTATTATTGTAGATTCTGGTCTTGTCTTCTAACTTCTACCAGCTAGGGAAATGGAATAACCTCCAAGTAGAAAATTATATGGTGTTAAAATAGTAGGTATATAAAAAAATCACATGAAATTTTGGAAGACCATGCACAGAATTTCACTTTTTTAAAGCTTGGAAAGAGATGCAGTCTTGTAATGAAGTCTTAGGTGTCATGCGAAATGAGAAATCAGGAATTTGACTCTCCTGCTGTGCTTTCCCATCAACGGGAAGCTTTATTCATATAGTGAACAATTCTTTTCCCCAGCCTGGGTGGTCCCAAAGGATAGATTAAATGAAGAATTTGTGGGAGGCACAAGTGCTCTTTCTATTCTGCTTTCCATTCAAGAGGCAAAAGAAAATTGCAAGCTTCTTTGGGTGTCTGACTCACATGTTATATGCAGGTGCCATATTGATAATTTCCTGTATGACAAGAAAAAAATAGATCCCCCCTCCTTTTTTCGAGTGGGGTTGAGTGTAGGCATTGCAGTGAAGTAGTCTGAAGATCCTTAGAGGGAGGGTAGTATAAAGCCCTTTGTCTGAGAGTCAAACCACCAGGTGGAAGGAAGAATGACTTGTGATTTTATCAGTCTGTGTCCAGTCAGGAGAGAGAAACCACACAGTGATTAGTTATTTGAACAGGGAAAGTTAAATATAAAGAATTGTCGACTATAACAGGGGATTCGAGTAAGGAGAGATTAGATAGTATAAAGTAAAGCTCTAAAAACGATAAGAATAGCATATATAAGGAGCAGCCACTACCTGTAGGGCTGAGGTGCACTTTGTTGAAGACACAGTTATGGGTCAGTATATGGCTGAGAACTCACTGGGGTACTGCACAGGTGGAACTTGCTGGAAATCTGAATCTAGGGTTCCAGGGAAAGCTGTTCATGAGGAAGTGTCTCACTGGAGGTACTTCATGACACAACCACCTAAGGGAGGTACCAGGGAAGCTGCTGGCTGTTGAATCCTGCTGACTGCACTTGGTTTCATTTATTACTTTTGTTGTTGTCCTCAATTCCTTTGATTTCTGCTCTTTTTATTATTTCCTTCCTTATGCTTGGTTTGTGATTATCTGAACTCTCCTTTTTCTAGTTTTCTTAGATTGGAAACTTGGATCAATGATTTGAAATTTTCCTTCTTTTCTAATATGAGTGTTTAGTGCTATGAATTTCCCTTAAGCACTACTTTCCAGTCATCCCAAAATTTGATAGGCTGTGTTTTCATTTTCATTCAATTTAAAATCTTCTTTAATTTCCTTTGTGATTCTGTTTTTAAAAACAAATTCACCTTTTCTCTTTGTTTCACTTTGGCTGATTTCTGTTGACCTCTTTTAAAGTTCACTTCTTCTTCCCTTAGTCGTGTTAAATCTGCCAGTGAACCTGTTGACAGAATCCTCATCTGCTACTGTATTTTTTACTTATAGCATTTCCTTTCAATTTTTTCTTATAGTTTCTGTATCTCTGCTGAAATTACCATGTGTTCATGCACGCTGTCCAACTTTCCCATGTTTGTATTTTAAGCATAGTTGTTTTTAATTCCCTGTCTAAGACATCTCAGTCATATCTGAGTTTGGTTTTGTTGATTACTTTGTCTCTTGACAGTATTTTTTTTTTAATTGATTCTTCATGTACCTTTTAGGTTTTACATGCATTGTATTAATCTTGTGTAGGAATGTAGAGACTGAGGTAAGTGGAATCTGGGAATAAAAGCCTGGAAATTGTTATACCTCTTACTTTGCTAAGCCTTTTGCATGGGGATTGAGTTCATCTAGTCAGAAACTGAACTGGGTTTGTGTTTTGTTGTTATTAGAGTTACCGTCTGTGCATCTTCCTTAGTGCCTTTGCGTATTCCTGTTACAGGGTCTTCCTACCAGCCTCATCTTCCAGTAGCATAGCTGCTCATTCTACTGGATCCAATAATACTTATAGATTATGCTTAATTGTATTAGGTCTGTGCCTGTGGTAGTCACCTCTCTTAGTATATACTTGTATTTTACGCTTCCAACTGATGGAAGTAAAACCGGGTTCTTGTGATCTATGCCTGAAATGCAGAAGCAGAAATTTGGCTATATACCCTCACATCCATGCCCCCCTCCCCACCCCTTGCCTCTTTCACCACTCAAGTGGGAGTGAAATAGAGTCAAATGTGGACAATTATTCTATTTCCTTTCATGTTCTCAAGTTCACACAAAGTTGCCAGAATTAACACTGTTCCACCCACAGTGCTCACTACCATAAGAGGAACATCTTTACTTTTGAATAAAAACAATAAAAGAAGAAAAGACAAAAAAATATTGGCTTTGGAAGTTATAGAAAAATCTTGATTTGGCGTCCCTTTTTATTTATGTGGTTCAAAAAGCATTATATGACAAGTAGTTTTTCTTTGTGGAAACTTATCATCAGTTTCCTTCTTGGATCATATTTCCTATCTTTTGTCTCTTTTATCAAAGATATTTCTCTTAGTAAGAGTTATTAAATTCTTTCTTCTTCTTATAGTAGCCTGATAGTATTCTCTAATATACTGTGAATAAATTTCTTTCAAGACAATTATCACTACAGCTAACGATCTATCCTCTTGCTCAACCAATATTCATGGTTTCACTTTTGTTTGGGCGCTTGAACTCCGTTAGTAAGGGACAAAGGTATGTTTTGCATGCAGGGTACAAGGATATTCATAAAGCATTTGTTCTTTTTTTTTTAATAATAGATTTATTTAATTAATTTATTTATTTATCGGCTGCCTTGGGTCTTCGTTGCTCCGCACCGGCTTTCTCTAGTTGTGACGAGAGGGGGCTACTCTTCCTTGCGGTGCACAGGCTTCTCATTGCAATGTCTTCTCTTGTTGCAGAGCACAGGCTCTAGGAGCACAGGCTCAGTAGTTATGGCGCACAGGCTTAGTTGCTCTGCAGCGTGTGGGATTTTCCCGGACCAGGGCTCGAACCCGTGTCCCCTGCATTGGCAGGTGGATTCTTAATCACTGCGCCACTAGGGAAGCCTGAGCATTTGTTCTTATTTGGAGATGGGTGGTCATGAACGGGCCTTAAGACAGCACAGATGCCTTTCTAGTCATTGCTTTAATAAATAAACATCTTAGATAAAACCAGAGAGAAAGAGATTCTTTCAGACAATTATCCCACATATGAATCTGTGTAGTCATCATTTCTCTTTCTAAAAAGTTTCTCAGTCATTATTCCTGGGACTGCTGTCCCCTATTTTTACTTCACACCATTCAAAGCTATTAATTTCTGGGCCTGCCTATATTATCCCATGTAACATGGTCAAGAGAGAAGCATCAACTAATAGTGACTTGAACAGTATATTTCTCTCTTGCATTTGAGAAATTTGGAAGAGACAGCATAGGACTGAATGGCATTCCATAGGGTTAGGGAAAAATCTGGGCTTCTATCTCCTTGCTACCTTTCTTATGCATAGTTAGCATTCTCAAGTTTACTGGATGGTCCAGTAGGGCTACAGTCCAGTCAGAAAGTAGAAACGGATAAATCAAGGCAAGCACCCTCTCTTCAAGAACGCTTCCTAGAAGATGCCTCATATCACTTTCACACAGACCAGCTCTCAGTCACATGGCCACACCTAGCTGCACGAAGAGAGGGAAAATGTCTACATTTTGAACTGCTGTGTGCTTAGCTAAATTTGGGGGATTCTGGCACTAAAATTAAAGGAAGAATGATTTTGGCAAACAGCCCATTGGTGTCTGCCACATACCATACCGACATGTACATTCTTAAGAAACACATCACAGAAGTCAGTCAAATTCAGAACTGAGAATTCCATTTATTCTACTAAGATAATTCATAAATTCAGTTGCATACCATTCATATGCTAGAGCAGCCTGCACACCACAGCAATTTTGAATGTTTCTATTCTCACACCTTAATATATAACTCAATATAATTAAAATTAATTCATAGTCATTTTTGATATAAGCCAAGAATCATTTCCTCATAAAAGTTAACATGAAAAATATAGAAGTTACTGATTAATATGTCTCAGTAAATTCTATAGCACTTTCAGTACATGTGTTCATATTGTTAGAGGTATTAACCTTTTATCCTCTGCTTATTGTCCCAGTTTTATGTTCTGTGGTGTTTACATCTACTCTAGACTCTACACTAAGTTTAAAAAAAATCGAATAATCTGTAATGATCAAAGGAAACAATAATAATTTCTTTACATTCAAGTTAAAATATTAAAGGAAATATTTAATTGAGGACTTTATCCAATTAGAATTATGTTAACACTACTCTGCATCCCTAAACTGAACTGATTCCACAACTTTGTCTTCTTGTTAAGAAAGTGTAGGCCAATTTTAAACATAGCTATTCACGATGAATCAGATAAAAATTAACTCTTAATTATCAAGGGAAATTTTAATTTCTGTATAAATTCAAAGCAACACCTTTCACCAATATTCATGCAGTTAATTCTTTAGATTACGAAAAACTTTGTCCTGACCCCATTCACTCTCAAATTACTGCCCCATTCCTCCACTTCCCTTTGGAGAAAAGTCCTCTGAAATATTATTCTATATTTTGTGTCTCTCCTCCCAGTCTCTCTTGAATCCACTGCAATAGGTTTTTGCCTCCATCATTCCACCCAACCTCTGCCAATGATTTCTAGGTTTCTAAATCCAATGGTCAGTTTTCAGTACTCAGCTTATTAATGTATCTTCAGCACTGGTACCATTGATTACTCCCTTCTTCTTGAAGCTCTTTTTTCTCTCGGCCTCTAGGACACTGCATACTTCTGGTTTTTCTCTTATCTCAGTGACCCTTCATTTTCCATTTCTTTTGCTGGTTCTGCCTCATCTTACCAAACTTAACGTAGTAGTGCTCTAGAACTTACACTTGAACTTTCTTTTCTCTCTGTGCTCAAGGTCTTAACAACTCTGATGGATTTAAAAACAATCTGTACACTGATGACTAAACAATTTGTAGCTATAACCTGGATACTTCCCCTAAATCCAGACTCATATCTAACCGCCTATTTGACATTTCAACTTAAAGATCTAATAATCATTTTAAATGTAATATGTCCAAAGCTGAGCACTTGATTTTTGCCCCAAGACTTCTTCCACGGGCTACTTGTGACATCTCCATCATACCACTCGCTCCAGCCCAAAGCCTTGGAGTCATTCTTGAAGCTGTTTTCTCTGATATGCTATATGTAATCATTTAGCATTGCCTCTTAGCCTTGCCTTCAGAGAATATCCAGAATCTGACCATTTCTCATTGTCACCACTGCTATCATTATAAACCAGGCAACAAACAGCTATTGCTTGAGGATTATTGCAGTAGCTTCCTAACTGTTCTCTCTTCTGTTCTCTTGCCCACTGTGAGTTTCTTCTTAGCAGTCGTGTCATTTCTATGCTCAAAACTTGCCGCTAGCTTCCCATTTTCCCTCTACCTGACAGCTGAAGTCTCTGAGATTCCTCTGTGCTGCTCTCCCAGACTCTTTCTGCCCCCCGCCCCCATAATGGAGCTCTGGATTTAGCACTCTAGACAGGACAAGAGAGAGAGACGGCCTCCTTTGGTAGCTTCCCACACAGCTGGGGAAGTTGGGTGCTTACTCACATGCCCTCCTTTTCCTTTACAGGATAAATCACAGGCTGAGGAATATCTTTCTTGGCTCCAAGCTGTACCGCCTTGGGAGATGGTGTCACAGCTGGAGTCACACTGCTCCTTTGAGGTGGGGACCAAACAATGCGGGCCATCTTACGCTACCATGATGGTGATGTGACTTCTAACTGCGATTTTATATTTTAGCACCTCCACTTCTGTGGCTTTCTTCTTGTCTCCAGAAGTTTCCTTTAAAACCAACTGGGGAGGAAGAGTTCTCATACCTCTGAGTAAGAAAAGGCTAAAACACTAAAACTTCAGTCAAGGAAAAAAAAAATGATTAGCCCCACCCAAGTGAGTTAAAAATAAACAAAACATGGATTCACTAGAATTTATTGGTAAGAGACTTGTGCTCTGAAATGTCTGCTTACTGAATTACAAGCAAAAAAACCCCAAAAAACAACTGAATGAATTATCTATACAGAAAAGTTGTTTCACTTAACGTAGTTTTGAGTGAGTGACCCTAATGGCCTCTTAGAACGTGGGGAGGGCCCTTTGGCCAGCTGGTGGCTCTCGGTTGTAATTGGGTAAACTTTCAATGAAAGAATTATGTAGTTAAGGAAGACTCCATGGTGAGAAAAGTTTGAGCTCCGAGAGGGAGTTTTTCCTATAAAGGAGTAGTGTGGGAAAGCATTCTGGGTAGAAGTAAATGGCATGTGTGAAAGTTGAAGGTGAGGCCACAAAGGACATGTATAGAAAGTGGAAATTACTTTTATATGACTGCAGTAGTGTGGGTGAGTGGAAAGTATGTAATGCAAAAGGACAGTAATTGTCTGAAGTTTTGTGACTCAACCAGCAGTTTTATTTTGATCCCATGAGATCTCCTGAGAAGGAAAGTATATAGTGATATTGTGAGAGTGAGGAAGGATTGGGTGAGTCTTTAGTCTTAGCTCCCCTACTAACTGGCTGAGTTCTTGGGTCATTCAGTTTCCTCATCCATAAAATATAGGGTTAATTCCAGAAGTCCCTTTCAGCTTAAAAATAATTTATAAATTGGCAATAAGTAGAGGAAGAATTGCTGTAAAACTTGAGATGTAAGAAATATCACAGAGCCTTTTTTTAGGTGAAATTAAATCTGGTTTATTTATTCAACAAATAATCATTTAACGGCCATTATATGCCAGACGTGTTCAATTATGGGGATATTCTTGGAAAAGCAGGCAGACAAGGTCTTGCCCTACTGGATTTTTTTTTTCTATTTTTCACTGTCCAAGGATGAAGTCTAGTATCACTCATTTTTCACAAGTCCTGCCCTATGTCTTGGGTTAGTCCAAACCTGTGATTTACACAATCCCGGAAAATTAAGAGCAATCCCTGGCTCTCCGTTTCTGGACATCACCACGAGCATTGATTTTTGTCTGATCGTAAGATATTTTTGAAAGTGTCTGGCTCTGCAGGTAGCATCCTTTCTCAAGAACCAAGTGCTGTTCTAGGAACTTTTGCCAAGGCTCTATTTGTCTCCATTTCCACAGGAATTCATGTAGCTGTCGATGTCCTAGATCCTGTCCTTTTCATGATGCCATGAATAAATAGGCCAGTGAATGCCACTCCACAAAACCCACTTTTATCCAGCTCCTCAGTCTTTGGGAATCAAGCTACCACGAGGCTTTGAACTACTACCCTGCTCAATTCTCAAGGCTACAGCTTCTACCATGTCCTGTTTCGGCAATGCAGTCTTTGTCTTCGTAAGGCCTAAGGCTGCAAACCAGTGATCTAAGGATTGAATTTGATTCACAGATGGGATTCTTCTCCAATTGCTAGTCTCCACTACTCCCTGCTGTTTCCCAACAATACAACTGAGCATCTGTGTCATCATTCTTTCACTGTTGCTTTTCCTACATTTGTGGTTCACCTCCCAACTCCAAAAATCAGATTGTCCAAGTTTAAATCCAAGCTCCACCACTTACTAGCTGTACGGCTTGGTCAAGTTGTTTAGCCTTTCTGTATTTCAGTTTCCCCACCTTTACATTGCAAATACATAAAAGACACCTATCTCATAAAGGTGTTGTAAGGATTAACTGAATTAGTGTATGTGTGACACTTAGAACCATATCTAGCACATAGTAAGTGCTTTGTAGGTGTTTTTATTTTATATTATTATTGCTTTATTTCTTTATTATTACTGACTTGACTTGTATAAATATTTGATGAGATCCATGGACCAGATCTTTCCACATAGAGGTCTTAGTGGGAGTTTTCTCCAAAGTAGTTCTACTTTCAACCATGTCTTACCAACGTTTTTTGTCTTTAACAACAAAAAAATGTTTAACTAGCTCCTTAGCAGTGAGCAGAAAGGTCTAATGGACTTCTTTTTAGGGGGCAGAGGTGTGTGAAGAATCATCTTTCATTCCTTTGATAGGAGATTAGTAATTTTTAAAAAATCACCCTATCACATTTTACCAGGCCAAAGAAAATGTACCTGGTTTCTAACTCTGAAGTCTGTACAGATTTCCTCACTCTGCCCCTTACTTATGCCCCACCAAGAAGGTGTTTCTACTACATTAAGAAACTGGCTAAATTCCACCCCCGCATCTGTTTCCTAAGACTAACTTGTGGTTTTTCATTCCACATCACTTATAACTCAAGGTAATTTGACTTGCTTCTTCAAGTCTCAGGCTTCACTTGTTAGCTGGCTTGTCAATCATCCATTTTCTGTGGTGAGTCAAAAATATTTTTCACTTGGTGAATAAAATATGGATATTTCATTTTATTGAACCATTTCGGGTTTCTAGAGTTGAATTGTTGATGTCTTGAGATTCTTTGCACCTGCTTAATTTTGATACATGACCTTTACATTGCTTTGAAAGTCAAACTTCTAATGGGGAAGATTTTATTTTAATGTACATATTGGCATGTTTCATAGGTTCATAAGCTCTTTCTTTTATGTGCAGAGAATGAAAATAAATGATCCTTTGACCGCCTGTCAGCCAGAGTTTCATTTCCTATATCTAACCATGTCCCTTAGGTAGAAATGGCAGCCAGGGGCAGTTGGGTTTTTATTTATTGCTATGACATTTTGTACACATTTGAAAGGAACCATGGTTGTGGATCTAGAAATAGGGTACATGCAGAGACCAGGAAATTTCAGAAACTGACTGAATGATCCTGTGATGAAATGGGCATATCCTAATCTAACTTCCTGTTGCCTCATCTTTTGAGTACATAAATCCCTGCCACTATCCAGGGGAGGGAGGAAGAGCCTTTCTATCAGACTGTACCTTTTACATTCACGCTTTTCTCCATACACTGGTCCTGCAGCTCACTTTAGGAATGTGGAGACGTGGCGGGGAGGGGAAGTGGTGAAGAATTGGAGAATTCAGGGAAAGGGGACCATTTTTTAATGTGTTTCAGAATGAAGACTCCAGTGAGATATGTCAGAGAACACATTTGTTGTTCGTGGTGGCTGTAGTTGCTTAGTAGCCAGTCCTAGAGACTAAGAAGTTCAAAAGAAAAGAAAAAAAAATGTATTAACTATGTTCTAAGAGTTGTTTTCACTGCTTTACAGATCTTATCTCTTTCACCCTATAATAATCCTATGAGATAAGAACTAATTTTTGCCCATTTTAAAGGTGAGAACATTTGGGATCAGACAGGTAAACTAACTTATTCAAGGTACCTGTTTAGTAAGAGCAGAACCAGACTTAAACCCATTCTGTTTCAGATCACACAGCGAGAGAAGTGATAACCTAGTTGTTCTCAGGACTTTCCTATAGTATGGAAAGTTTTTTACTGATTATTTATGGTAGACTTACAGACCATATAAAATTGCTAAGCTATTTTTAGGAGTATTTTTTTATTGTTGTTGCCATGGCTTTATTTATTTATTATTTTCTTTCCCACTATGTTCTATTACAAGATATTGAATATAGTTCCCTGTGCCATACAGTAGGACCTTGTTGTTTACCCCCATTCTATATGTAATAGTTTGTATCTGCTAATACCAAACTCCCAATCCATCCCTCTCCCACCACCATTTCCCTTGACAACCATAAGTCTGTTCTCTATGTCTGTGGGTCTGTTTCTGTTTTGTAAATAAGTTCTTTTGTGTCATATTTTAGATTCCACATATAAGTGATATATGGTATTTGTCTTTCTCTTTCTGACTTACTTCAGTTAGTATGATAATCTCTAGGTCCATCCATGTTGCTGCAAATGGTATTATTTCATTCTTTTTTATGGCTGAGTAGTATTACATTGTATATGTACATACCACATCTTCTTTATCCTTTCATCTGTCAATGGGCATTTAGGTTGCTTCTGTGTCCTGGCTATTGTAAACAGTGCTGCAGTGAATATTGAGGTGCATGTATCTTTCGAATTAGAGTTTTCTCTGGATATATGCCCAGGAGTGGGATTGCTTGATCATGTGTACCACGGCTTTAAATGCAGATTTTAAAAGTTCTTCCTATTAGTGGTTAAAAATTATGGTAATAGTGATGAACACATTGCTAGTTAGGCTCTGATGAATTGTCTCCTTCAAGTAGTAGGGATTTACTTTAAGTATGCATGGAGAAATGAGGAGGCATAGAAAACTGTTTTCCAAATTTCACAATGAAATCAGGTCTATGGAAAATTGGAACATTTTTCAAGATTCAACAATAGGTCCGGGCTTCCCTGGTGGTGCAGTGGTTGAGAGTCCGCTTGCAGATGCAGGGGACATGGGTTCGTGCCCCGGTCCGGGAAGATCCCACATGCCGCAGAGCGGCTGGGCCCGCGGGCCATGGCTGCTGAGCCTGTGCATCCAGAGCCTGTTCTCCACAACAGGAGAGGCCACAACAGTGAGAGGCCCATTTACTGCAAACAACAACAACAACAAACAAAACAAACAAACAAAACAAAAAAAACACAATAGGTCCAAGACCAAATAGCAATTCCTGTGACCTGGCTATTTTATCATCCACTCAGGAGTAGGCTTCTGTGAATTCTTTCTCTGGGCATTCTAGTTCAGCCAGCTGTGACCCATACAGAGAGGTCACATGACAAAACAGCTTTAATAGAAGACATTCTCTACAGTTGTTTTCCTCACAGGAGGGCGCTGAGGACATGATAGGTACATAGATACCTCCTCAACACAGCTCAAATTTGCAATTGAAATTTATAGCTACATTTACTGTAATTGCTATAAAATATAGAAATGACAAATACAATTTTGCACTAAAATCATTATAGTTTAGATTGTCAAGAAATAATACACTTTTAGCTTCTGGTTGAAAATAGAGATTGAGGTTGTTCAAAGGCTTAGAGATTTTTCCACTTAGATTATTTCTAAGTGTACCTACCAGTTCATAAGAATCAGGTGAACTTTCACCTCTAGCTTTAGCATCAACTATTTTATTTAATGTATAGATCTTGCCTGCAATGGACTGAATGTTTATGTCCCCTCAAAATTCATATGTTGATTAAAAGGATCACACACCATGATTAAGTGGGGTTTATCCCAGGAATGCAAGGATTCTTCAATATATGCAAATCAATCAATGTGAAACACTGTATTAACAAACTGAAGGATAAAAACAATATGATCATCTCAATAGATGCAGAAAAAGCTTTTGACAAAGTTCAACACCCATTGATGATAAAAACCTTCCAGAAAGTAGGCATAGAGGGAACGTACCTCAACATAATAAAGGCCATATATGGCAAACCCACAGCCAACATTGTTCTCAATGGTGAAAAACTGAAACCACTTCCACTAAGATCAGGAACAAGACAAGGTCGCCCACTCTCACCACTATTATTCAACATAGTTTTGGAAGTTTTAGCCACAGCAATCAGAGAAGAAAAAGAAATAAAAGGAATCCAAATCGGAAAAGAAGAAATAAAACTGTCACTGTTTGCAGATGACATGGTACTATACATAGAGAATCCTAAAGATGCTACTAGAAAACTACTAGAGCTAATCAATGAATTTGGTAAAGTAGCAGGATACAAAATTAATGCAGAGAAATCTCTTGCATTCCTATACACTCATGATGAAAAATCTGAAAGAGAAATTAAGGAAACACTCCCATTTACCACTGCAACAAAACGAATAAAATACCTAGGAATAAACCTGCCTAAGGAGATAAAAGACCTGTATGCAGAAAACTATAAGACACTGATGAAAGAAATGAAAGATGATACAAATAGATGGAGAGATATACCATGTTCTTGGATTGGAAGAATCAACATTGTGAAAATGACTCTACTACCCAAAGCAATCTACAGATTCAATGCAATCCATATCAAACTACCAATGGCATTTTTCACAGAACCAGAACAAAAAATTTCATAATTTGTATGGAAAAACAAAAGACCCCAAATAGCCAAAGCCATCTTGAGAATGAAAAACGGAGCTGGAGGATTCAGGCTCCCGGACTTCAGACTACAGTACAAAGCTACAGTAATCAAGACACTATGGTACTGGCACAAAAATAGAAATATAGATGAATGTAACAGGATAGAAAGCCCAGAGATAAACCCACGCACATATGGTCACCTTATCTTTGATAAAGGAGGCAAGAATATACAATGGAGAAAAGATAGTCTCTTCAATAACTGGTGCTGGGAAAACTGGACAGCTACATGAAAACAAGTGAAGTTAGAATACTTCCTAACACCATACACAAAAATAAACTTAAAATGGATTAAAGACCTAAATGTAAGGCCAGACACTGTCAAACTCTTAGAGGAAAACATAGGCAGAACACGCTATGACATAAATGACAGCAAAATCCTTTTTGACCCACCTCCTAGAGAAATGGAAATAAAAACAAAAATAAACAAATGGGACCTAATGAAACTTAAATGCTTTTGCACAGCAAAGGAAACCATAAACAAGACGAAAAGACAACCCTCAGAATGGGAGAAAATATTTGCAAATGAAACAACTGACAAAGGATTAATCTCCAAAACATACAAGCAGCTCACGCAGCTCAATATCAAAAAACAAACAACCCAGTCCAAAAATGGGCAGAAGACCTAAATAGACATTTCTCCAGAGAAGATATACAGACTGCCAACAAACACATGAAAGGATGCTCAACATCACTAATCATTAGAGAAATGCAAATCAAAACTACAATGATGTATCATCTCACACCGGTCAGAATGGCCATCATCAAAAAATCTACAAACAATAAATGCTGAAGAGGGTGTGGAGAAAAGGGAACCCTGTTGCTCTGCTGGTGGGAATGTAAATTGATACAGCCACTATGGAGAACAGTATAGAGGTTCCTTAGAAAACTAGAAATAGAACTACCATACAACCCAGCAATCCCACTACTGGACATATACCCTGAGAGAACCATAATTTAAAAAGACACATGAGGGCTTCCCTGGTGGCGCAGTGGTTGAGAGTCCACCTGCCGATGCAGGGGACATGGGTTCCTGCCCCAGTCCGGGAAGATCCCAAGTGCCGCGGAGCGGCTAGGCCCATGAGCCATGGCCTCTGAGCCTGCGCGTCTGGAGCCTGTGCTCCACAAAGGGAGAGGCCACAACAGTGAGGGACCCGTGTACCACAAAAAGAAAAAGAAAAAAAAAGGCACATGCACCCCAATGTTCATTACAGCACTACTTACAATAGCCAGGACATGGAAGCAACCTAAGTGTCCATAAACAGATGAATGGATAAAGAAGATGTGGCACATATATACAATGGAATATTACTCAGCCATTAAAAGAAATGAAATTGAGTTATTTGTAGTGAGGTGGGTGGACCTAGAGTCTGTCACACAGAGTGAAGTAAGTCAGAAAGAGAAAAACAATTACCGTATGCTAACACATATATGGAATCTAAAAAAAAAAAAGAAAAAAGAAAATGGTTCTGAAAAACCTAGGGTCATGACAGGAATAAAGATGCAGATGTAGATAATAGACTTGAGGATACGGGTAGGGTGAAGGGTAAGCTGGGACGAAGTGAGAGAGTGGCGTTGACATATATACACTACCAAATGTAAAATAGCTAGCTAGTGGGAAGCAGCCGCATAGCACAGGGAGATCAGCTCGGTGCTTTTTGTCCACCTAGAGAGGTGGGATGGGGAAGGTAGGAGGGAGATGCAAGAGGGAGGGGATATGGGAATATATGTATATGTATAGCTGATTCACTTTGTTATACAGCAGAAATTAACACACCATTGTAAGGCAATTATACTCCAATAAAGATGTTAAAAAAATTAAAAAATAAAATGACAAATCAAGCTTAAAAAAATAAATTCATATGTTGAGATCCTAATCCCCCAAAATGCGGACTTTAGGATGTGATTATGAGAGCAGAGACCAAATGAATGGGATTAATGTGCTTATTCCCAGAGACCCCAGAGAGATCCCTCACCCCTCCTCCATGAGAGGTTATAGTTAGCAGGTGCTAGGAACAAGAAATGAACCAGAACCTGAGTTCACGCCAGACACCGAATCTACTGATGCCTTGACTTTAGACTTCCCAACCTCCAGAACTGTGAGAAATAAATTTCTGTTGTTTATAAGCCACCCAGTTTATGGTATTTTGTTATAGCAGCCCAAACAGACTAAGACATTGCTGTAGAGCTCCTCTCTCTTGCAAGATGATGTACTTACAGTAATAAGAATAGTGGGCTCAGAATTATTTTGTGTTACTAACTTCTTGATTTTATGTAAGTTTAATTAAATTTTCTAAGCCTCAGATTTCTTATGGTATTCAAAATGGGGTTAATAATTTTACTTTGTTGTAAAGCAATTATTAGTAAATCTTTGTGAAAAAAGCTTGCAAAATGTATTTGAATCATTCATCAAACAGTGTCTTGAGAAGGGGTTAATTGAGTTACATTGGAATGAGTTTAATTTAATTTACCGTGATTGGAGCATAATTTTTTTTAAGCGTCAGATTTTGAGATCCTTAGCCATCAGAGACTCCTGAAACCTACATGTTAATTAGATTTAGCTAGGCATGAGAGAGAACGGAATTATCAAAAGAAGGAGTGACATAAACAATCCCTTTTGTCTCGCCTGACCTGTAAAAAAGTTCTCTTGAGAATGAAAGTGTGACCTTCAGCCGATTCCTTGAGTTGCCCAGTGTCAGCTGGGCATTGTGCACAGGAAGACTTGCCATTAGTGACAAAGACATTAGCGCTTGTGGAGTCAAAGCAAGCCACAGGCAAACAGAAGCACACGTTTTCTTTTCCTTTTAAGCATCTCCCTCTCTGAATGAGAAAAATATGCCTGCCTGCTGTTTTCTTTTAGAATAAAAAAATTTTTTTTTAAAGACCAAAGAGTTTTCTACACATGAGGGTGGAAATTGGAATGGCGCACAATCTCCTGGGGGCAGCACCACCTCTCACGGTGATGGTTACTTGGGGTAAAGTCTGTTAAGGACCCAGGATGTGCTTTAGCTTGGGTGTCTGGGGTGGGGGGTGGGGGTGGGGGGTGGGCTGCAGTACTCCCTCGGGAATAAATCAACAACCTGCTGGTAACATATTTGAAAATATGCATTTCACAATGCACCAGCAGAAATATAAAACCAGACCTCATAATAGGAGCATAGAGATTGGGGTTTTTTCACTCTCTCAATGATTTTATTCAGAGAAGGATTATCTTTTCTTTGTTTCAAACTGCAGTGATTCGGTAAATGTGCAGGCTCCCTGAAGGAGGGGGTTGAAACAGAGAGAGAGTTGGGAGGGAGAGGCACATTGAGCTGGCATGTGGTGTTTTTGAACAGATTTAAAGGTATTTTAATCATAGGCTTTTAACTCTATTTTAGAACATGTGGCTTCCTAGCATGTCTCCTGCCTTCTGCTCCAGCTGCTGAGAAATAGGCAAACTAACACAGTGTATTTAAGGACCCTGCGTTTTTGATCCCAGGTGCTGAGAATGAGCAAGTTCGCAACACCGTGTACCTAGAAGAGTGCCCCTGTGATTAGACAGCTCCATCTCTGGAAAGGGGAGGAAAGCCCTCCGTCTTCACGTTAACTGAGCTTCAGAAGCCCATGACAAGTAGCTACCGGCACAGGTTCAGCTCGTTGATTTGCCACTGACTTTTTTCTCCTGAAATATGCCTTTCTATTCATGCCATTCTGGTTTGTAGTCTACCCAGTAATTTTTGCAAAAGCAAAGTATCAGACGTGCCTGCTTAAGAGTCTCTATTGACATTTTGCAGAACAGAACAGATTGGACCTATTTTCTTTCTGCAATCAGTTTAAAGTGTTTGAACCTTCCTAACAGCTGTGAGACAATATTTATTCTTAATCAGCAACTGATTTCATGAGTCTGACGCCACGTAATGTATGTGACTGTGTATTAAACCATGCAGAGCTGCCTGCGATAAAGCAGCGTTTCAACAGGCGGAGATCAAGTGTGCTCTGAGAAGGAGCTTTGGGATCATGGAATGGGTCAGACTCTATTCTAGGAATATAACAGAATGGTTCAGGAGGAGGCCAGGGATTTCCATTTCCAGGAAGGCCAGTCAAACTCACAGGCAGAAGGAATATTTGTAGAGTTTTACCTTGTGATAGTGGTGGTCAGGTGGTGAGGCTCAGAATCAGTGCAACAGAAGAGTTGTTCTGCTTACTCAAGCAGAATTTTCTTCTGCTTACTCAAATAGCCAGATTTAGTCTCCCATTGGCAAGATTGGATGATTAGGAATTAGCCGTTTGTGTGTGAATATCATAGGATATTAAATAAACTTCACCAACTTCTGCTTGTTTTCATATTATTATTAAGGAGCCACAGGGAAGGGTTTGGGTAATGCACCTTTCGAGTGTGTGTATAGAATCACCTTGGGAGCTTATTAAAAATTCAGAATCCTGTTTGCATCCTGTAGACTTTCTGATTCAGAAGGTCTAGAGCAGAGCTAAGGAATTTGCATTTGAAGTAATCACCACAGTTAATTCTGATGCATATAATTTAAGCAGCAACATTTAGGATTTCTCAAGGAGAATAATCTAATATTCTTACTGCGATTAAAACTCATCACTAATCCACAGATTTTCAAGAATACAAAACAGGGAGCATAACAACAGTAATATATCATTGGGTAATTTGATTGTAAGTGATGGGAAGGTAATTAAAATTTTTTTGGCCTTAATATGTGTCAGATGATTCAAACAAAATAAATCTTATTTAATCTTTAATATTGCTCAGTAAGTCAGTTAACACTACATCATTTTGCAGGTGATAAAATAGGCTCAGAGCTGTTGAGTAACTTGTCCAAAATGACATATATAGAAGTTATCAGGGCCCTTTAGGTTTTTTACTCTCCATCTTATGCTTATGGAAGTTTATCTACCATAAGTTCCATCCCAATGTCTACAACAACAAATCTCAAATCTGTGTCTGCAGCCTGGATCTCTCTTGGGTGTTCTCCAGCCATCTGTCCAATGGCCTGTTTGACATCCTTGCCTATATGTTTTCCAACCGCCTCATGTTCTATGTATTCACAGTTGTACTTGCTGTCTTCATCCCCATATCTTTTTCTCCTTTACTATCCTGGAGCTCAGCCAGTAGGCCCTACCATCTACCTATTGGTCCAAGCCAAAAATCGTGGAGTTCTTTTGATTGAAACTTGCTAGGTGTATCAGTTAGTGTTTGCTGCATAACACAAATTTCCCCATAACCTAGTGGCTTAAAATAGAAATCATTTTACTTAACAATTATATGGGTCAGCCAGACAGTGCTTTGCGTCTGGACAAGTTTGGCTAATCTTTACTAGGCTTTCTCTCGTGTCCGTGATCTGCTAGTGAGTTCGCTGGTGGCCTAGTGATCTACCATGGCCCCACTCACATATCTAGTGGTGGGCAGGCTGTCAGCTGATAGCAGATGACTTTTGGCTAGGATGCCAACGTTCTTTTCCCTGTGGTTTCTCATTCTTTAGCAGGCTAGTTTGGGCTCATCGACATGGTGGTCTCAGGTTTCCAAGTGCAGTAAGAGAGAACAAGCCCTGACATACAAGTACTTTTCAAGCCTTGGTTTGCATTATATTTGTTAATGCCATGCCAAGCCACTAATTCATTGTGACAAGGCACTACCAAGGATTGTGGATAGAGGGAGAGGAATATTCTATATCCATTTTTGCAACCTATTATACTGGGACTTTATAATAGCCTGCTTAATGGCTTCCTTACCACCTCCTTGGTCCCTCCAATCCCCCCGCCCTTTTAAAAATAAATTTATTTATTTATGGCTGTGTTGGGTCTTTGTTGCTGCGCACGGGCTTTCTCTAGTTGTGGTGAGCGGGGGCTACTCTATGTTGTGTGGGCTTCTCACTGCGGTGGCTTTTCTTGTTGTGGAACACAGCCTCTAGGTGCACGGGCTTCAGTAGTCGTGTCATGCGGGCTTCAGTAGTTGTGGCTCATGGGCTCTAGAATGCAGGCTCAGTAGTTGTGGCACACAGGCTTAGTTGCTCCGTGACATGTGGGATATTCCCAGAACAGATATCGAACCCGTGTCCCCTGCATTGGCATGTGGATTCTTAACCACTGCACCACCAGGGAAGTCCCTAATCCCCTTTTTATACAGCAGTCAGTGGTTGGTCTATCAGGCCACTACCCTGCTTAAAACTTCAATGCATACCATGTTTCTGAATATGTTAAAGTCCTAGCAACTTAACGTGACTTAAAAGGTACTTAAAGGGATTTGTATTCTGTCTACCTCTTCAGGCTTTAACTCTCTCCCTATTATATTTTTAATTTTCTTCTGCTTACTCAAATAGCCAGATTTAGTCTCCCATTGGCAAAGGGAAAATGCTGCAGTATGCTCGCATTAGTCTCCTTGTCTTTCCCAACCTGAAGTGCTCTTCCTCATTTCCCTCTCTTCCTTTCCCTCTTTTGCCAAACTAACAAATATTTATCCATTAATCCAAGCTTAAATGTCCCTTCTTCAGGCCTCCCTTGACTTCTTTGGGTATTAACACTTATGCTTTATTGCAATTATGTGTTCAAAGTCTGGCTTCTCTCTAAGAATGTAAGCTTTGTGAGGTCAGGGACCATGTCTATTTCACCTAGTACTGAATCTCTAACATGTAACACAGTGCCTGGTACATAACAGGTGCTCAGTAAGCACTGGTTGAAAGAACAAACACCCCTGACTTGCCTATTTCAGAACTCTTCTTACTATGGCACAATGCAACTTAATTTGCTGATCTTTTTCTTATATATTTAATTTATTTTGTGTTCACAGACTAAAAGTGATATTAGTAATATATAGAGAGGGTAAAATATATATTAATATCTATTTATATATAATAATATATGTAAAACAATATTATATATATTGCAGTAGACCTGAACAACATGAGTTTGGACTGTACGGGTCCACTTATATGTAGATGTTTTTCAATAGTAAATACTACAGCACTGCATGACTCGTGGCTTGTTGAATCCATGGATGCGGAACTGCGGATATGAAGAAACTGCACCTGTATGGAAGGCTGACTCTAAGTTATGAATATTTCGGATCCCACAAAGGGTCAGTGCCCCTAACTTCTATGTTGTTCAAGGATCATCTGTATATATTTAATACATTTAGTAATTAAGTTGAATAAATCTAGTAAATTCACATTGCTTCTTATTCAGAGGTCAAGCGCAAATGACATTTTATTTTTCAATGTATTTTTCTGGCATCCCAACTTTAGAGAGAAAAATAAATGAGTGATTTAAGGTGAAAAGGATTGGACCCCTCCAAAGGGAGCTTAGACAATTTCAATGTCTGAGAGCAGTCTTACCCATATTGGCTAAGCTATGGTCTGTTGCTGCCTGGGCATTTTCCTGGTGAGCTGGCATCATGAAGATTGACCAAGGTCTTCTCTCTGGAGGCCAGTCAACTCTGGAGGCCATTCTAAAAGTAATGGAAAACCTACTCGGGAAATAAAGTTCCAAGGCCTGTGTTCCTTGGCATGTCATTTCAGAAGTATAGCCTGTGGCCCAAACATTTTGCGTCAGGTGAAGCTGCCACAGTGAAGCTCATAGTAGATCTGATAACTCCGTTACTATAAAGAAAAAAACCAGAAAACCATTTTCAAAAGTCTTTTCTGGATGCTAGAAAAAAATTGTCAAATCAAATAGTTGTTATTAAATCAAAATTTTCTTTATGGCCATGGAAAATTGTCATGGATAATTTATATAAATCTATTTAGTTGGAAACCTACAGAGTGGTTTGCAGCCTCTCTCCATATGCTTTACTTTCCAGGATTTCTCAGCTTTCCCATCAGTGAAATGGAGACATTTATAATCTTATATTATATAAGATGGCTATAGAGCTAAGATAATGTAATATTTTTGAAATAACTTTGTATAAGATAAAATGTTATTTGTTCATCAAATATTTCTTGAATACATATATTTCAGACCTTGTGGCAGGCCCAAGGGAGGGATATAAAACTGAGTAAGTGTCCTTGTTCTGATTGAGCTCATAGTTGAGGGAGGTGACAGATGAGGGCAAAATCATAATATGAAATGAACAAAACCCCAGTATCACAGATGGGGTAGCAATTAATTCTGTAGGGGGTTCACAGAAGAGAAGATATTTGACGTGGACTTGGAAGGATAGGTAAGATTTCACCAGAGGGAGAAGACAAGAAGGGCATTCTAGTCAGAAATCTACTTATAAGCTGTAACAGAATATAACTGTTTTTAAAACAATGCTAAGTGGCCAGAAGATACCCAGAAGGCATATAAAAGAAATTTAATTGTAAGTTTTATTTATTTTTGCATTAAGAGAAGATAAGCTAAAGTCATAAAACGAAGCAGCATCAAGGACAACTGAAACAGAACGATAAGAAATGAAAGTTCAGTAGGGGAAACAGTAATCCGTGACTTTGTATATGCCCTAAAAATACATGAAGTCCTTGAGACCACCCCCAGAAACTTCATGAATCAGAAGAGGATGCTCCTGTCTTACTTAATGACCAGGCAAGTGAATATGTCGACCTAGAGATTAAAAAACAAATCAAAAATGACTAACAATATTTGATCAAGGATACATTCAAATGCCTTTTACAAAACAACTTCAACAACAATTCATGAACTAAGCAGAAAATGGGAGAATAGCTGAGTTCTAATTAAAATTATTATCAACACTTTGTGTCACAGGTGTAAAGGTCCATTACTCCTTTGTACCCTCTTAGCCCTTCTGCCAGGGGACTTCTGAGATGGATGAGTATTCTGATATAGTTTTAAAGATAGAAATCTGTGCAAGACAAATTCAAGAAAAAACAGCAAAGTATTTTAAAGATAAAGAATTCAAGGGCTTCCCTGGTGGCGCAGTGGTTGAGAGTCCGCCTGCCGATGCAGGGGACACGGGTTCGTGACCCGGTCCGGGAAGATCCCACATGCCGCAGAGCGGCTGGGCCCGTGAGCCATGGCCGCTGGGCCTGCGCGTCCGGAGCCTGTGCTCCGCAACGGGAGAGGCCACAGCAGTGAGACGCCCGCATAACGCAAAAAAAAAAAAAAAAAAAAAAAGAACTCAGAATCTTAGGGGAAACACACACATATGCACAGACTCATTTCTCACTTTCAGACATATTAAGTTAAATATCAGACATATTGTTTAAACTATCTAGGTGGATACCACTGAAAGTGAAAGGGGGTTCTGTTTATAATTATCATCAGGACAATAGGTGCAAACTTAGACTGTCTTGGACAGGCTGGATGTATGGTGAGCTTAGTCATAGGAACCACACAAACTTTGTTAAACTGGGTAAAGCAAATGCTTTTCAGTCCCATGTAAGGAGCTCCTGGGGCTTCTGGTCTTGAAACACCAGAACTTTTGGCTTAGGCAGAATTTATTATCTAGGTGAGGATGGAGTGGGATAAGGACCAGTGTATAATATGTGGTTAAGAGCACTGACCACTTTCAAATCCTGGCTAATCAACTGTGGGACCTTGGGCAAGTTGCTTAATCTCTCTGTGCCTCAATTTCCTTAACAGTAAATTGGGAATAATAATTGTTATTGTGAGAAGTAAATGAATTAATATTTGCAAAGGGCTTGAAGAGTGTCTGGCTCATAGGATTATATAAATGTTTGTTGTTTTTATAATTGCCCCTATTTTATAGATTGCCAAATAATGGAAAAACAAAAGGAGCAAATACACAAAAGTTCAGGGTTAACCTAATAGTTAGGTTCACTTTAGGATAGTCAAAACGTGATTTAGGATAGAGAGAGGTGGAAACTTGGGTCTCCTTCAGAAAGAAATATTTCCAAGTTTTCTCTGGAAATGAGTGGAGGGGAGAAAGAGGTTCGACCAAGGCCTTATTTTACTGGTTTAAAGTCTCTGAGGTGTCCAATGCTGGGTCAGATCTGTACTAGACCTGTTCCTCATATAATTGTATTGTCAAGGCAAATAAGGTTTGAGAAAACCCTGGCAACAGCCAGAACAACCACAGTGAGGTCCATGTTTATATGCTTACATTTTGTCTTGCCCACTAAGCTGAATCCTCTTCATATTGTAAATAAAAATAATTGCAGCTCTCATTGCTGAGCATTTACTAGATGCCAGGCCCTGCCTTACATGCTCCACATGTACTAACTCATGTAATACCTACAATAAATATTTGAGATAAGTATTGTTATTATCATCATTTTGCAGATGAAGATACTGAGGAATAAAGGAATTAATAACTTATTTATTTTTACATTTAATCAATGCTAGATACACATCAGGTATCTAATAAGTGTTTATTGACTTAATTTCATTATAAGTTTATTAATATTTTCTAGCGGAACCCATTCACCATGATTTTATTCAGTGAAAAGAAATTTGACAATCTATTTAGAGGAAAAGCATTTACAACTGCCTTGTTACCCTTTCATACATTTGTCCTTGATATTTTGATTTCTGCAAGACTGAGAATTTGTCGTTATGAACATTTCAAATAACCTTTTAAGTATCACCATAGATATATAGATGTGTTAAATGAGATTTTAAATTCGGGAAATCAGCCTGACAAATGAATATGGACGATTTTTAATAAGTCATTTATATTTGGCTTTGGAAAGCATTATTGTGGATATCTTTTTCCTCCGAGGATTTGATTTCCTAATTATGTTTACCTCGGGACAATACTGTAACTGCTTGCATTTTCTGAGCAAACGCCAGCTGATAAGGGGAGGAGGCATTACTGAGGGGGCAGTTCTGTAAATGTCAGTAGGCCAGTCTGGGGTTAATGATGTGCTCTGAGTCTCCCATACAGTGGAAAATCCATACAGAACAATCCTCCAGCGGTTCCTATGCCTGTGATAAAATGCATGAGTACTAGGATGCCAAGCAGAGAAAGAGGCACCAGGAAAGACATCAGCAGCAGAGAACACAGGGGAGACAGCACAGAGTAGCCATGAGAAGCAATTGATCAGGGAAACAAATAGAGGGTGGTAGTAAATTTTTATTCTCCTCTATGGGCTACTTTGCAATGGTACTTTGTACCCTATGTGATTGGCTACAAAAGCAGACATCACATTTTAATGTTTTGGTCAGTTACAGAAAACAATAACAGGGGAGAAATAGTATTCCCAAGGATATGATCATATCAATTTTGGTTGCTGCATTTAAAATTTAAAGGGCCAGGCTCATGAAATGAATTATGGTTAGATTAAGTGCTTTCCTAAATGCCAAACTGATGCAATGGCTTATCCCTGTTTCACTCTCATCACACCTCAGATTGATAAATGAAACGTGGGTACCGCCATAATATCATCAGTCTTGCTTCTTTAATAAAAGCTATTAGCCTCAATGATCCATCCATTCAATAAACACTCATTGAGTAGTAAGCATGGGCAGGTAAAAGTCTAGCGGGAGAGAGAAAAACTAAAAAACACTAAAACTGAATTACAATTATGTTAAATGCCACGAAGAAAAATTACATTGTTTCTCAGAACATTGTCTAGAAGGACCTATTCTAGACAGGTGTGTATGTTGGCAGAGGAAGGAAGGTTAAGAGAAAGTGTCCCTTCATGAGTTACACGCGAGGAGACTTGAAGAATAAATAGAAATTGGCCAGGTGAAATTAGTGATGGAGTCAGGGCATGTAAGACTGATCTTACTTTATTCTTTATATAACTTCCATGTTAGGTACAAAAGAAACTTAGCCAGTTGACTATTTCTGGTGTGGCTGATTGGAGGGAAGGTAATGGAAATTGGAAACAACACAAAATAACAGTAGGGTACTAGATTGACATGTCTCTGTTCTAAAACACTTCTCTCCGCCCTGGAAAGCAGAGATGCGTGGTACAATTATAGAAGTGTCGGTGAATAGGTTGCCTCCTTTTAGGCTTTGAAGGTGTCAGAGGAGGGAAGAAAGAGTCCGTGGACTCGGTGGAACAGCAGCTGGGGGCTGTTAGGTCGCTTGTCCTCAGGGAAGCACATCACTGCGGGCTAACGCGGAGCTCTCCCTGGACAGACAGGCGAGGGCGTAATATGCCTTCTAAGGTTGGCAGATATAAAAAAACTCAGTTGGCAGATATAAAAAAATCCACCTCCAAAAACATTCTAAGGGGAATTCAGTGCAGTTCTAGAGCAAGGATTTCAAATCTAGACAACCTATTTATCACAATCATGTTGCTGATAATTTCTGGTATTTATTTTTATTGCAATATGAGGAAGAGGAGACTTCACTTTTTCTATGTCTAATGATGATTCTGTAAATCACCTCAGAATAAATCTGACATTAAAAGTAAAAATGGGTTAAAATTCTATGTTTAAAAAAAACAAAACAAAACTGTGCAGGAGGCAGTCCTCAGTCTGGGAGATTTGAGAGGAAGGCTCTCATGATGTTCACAGTCCCCGCTATCACGTGGTATAAATTCTCAGGGAGGGAGTCCTTTGTCAGTAGCAGCATGTATAATCCCATTTTCTGCAGAGCAGATTTTATGTTCAAATTTTTAATTCACATTAAGATTTAAAGAATTGCTCTTTAATTATGAAAATGTCGAAACATTTTTCTATAGTATCCTTTCAGAAAACAGATTCCTTGAGGAATGATTTAATCCAATGGTTAGAGAAATGATAGGAAAGCATAGGCTTCTTACCCACTCAGCTGGGGACGTGTGCATTTAGGTGTGAACCCCAGCTAGGAATATGCATTAGATTATTCTATTTTCATGAAATCAGGTGGGCTAAATGAGCAAATCCCACAAGTGTAGTTCTTCTGTAAGGGTCAGGGCTATATTGAGAGTTCATTCTCAAGTGCAGATTTTTCCATCTGCAATCGAAGTTACCAAAGGTAATGGTTCCTCAGTCGCTATTATGCTTTATTAGTGTGAAGATTATGCTTTAATGCTAAATTGACTTCCCGTGGCCAATAACCTCACTTCACCAGGGAGTCCAGACTATTTGAGTTTTCTGCTATATGCCAGCTTGATCCTGAGGAGATATGGAAAGCTTCACAGTAAAGGTAATAATAATAGTTAATAGTTATTAAGCATTGTCTATGTGCTGGGCAATATTCTAAATGCTTTTGATGTTTTATCTCATTGACTTCTTCAAAAAACCCATGAAATAGATATTATTCTTATTTTCATTTTACAGATCAGAGAAAGGGAAATTATGAAAACTGGCTAGTCAAACATCTCAATTGTGATCAGGCTGGCAATCTGACTTCTCTACAAATTGTTACATCAGAAGTGAAGCATATTTTATTGATTCTTTTATTTTCAAAACATATTCAATTAAAAATTTATCTTAGTTCTTCCCTAGTCAAGTGTTTTAGTTTGCTTAGTGACACAAAATTTAGTGACAGTAGAAGCTAAACATTAGTAGAAACTAAACATTTTTGGTCAATACTTGTGGACCAGTCCTAGGATATTAGTTTTGCTATCTTGCTTTGGTATTATCAGTTTGTAAGCAAATGATAGCTTTTTTTCCCCCTTTTCTCATCCCTCAAAGTGAGAAAATCATGAAGAGATCTTTAAGACATTTCCTTATAGGCATAGAGTATGCAGCATGCCTCAAATGTATTTAATCATGAACCCCTCTGGCTTTTGGGGAAGCATTTTGTGCAGTAAATGTTTCACAAGACACCCTTTGATAAATGCATATTTTACCACCTTTTCATTTCTCAAATGACTAAAATCTGCATTTCTGTCTTCAAGACTTCCATAATTTCAAATCCAAAGGCCTCTTCTCATATCACATCTCATGACTTCCCAGTAAGTGACTTTATAGGCAATTTCTGACCCTGTTGGAAAATTCTCCTTTCTGGGTTTCCAGTTCACCATTTCCTTCCAGCTTTTTCTCTTCTTCTCGGTCGTCTCTTCTCAGTTTTCTTTATTAACTTGTCTTTATATAATTTTTCAATGTTAGCGCTCCCTAAGGTCTCATCCTTAACTGTCTTCTCTTCTGTCTCAGTGCAATATTTCCAGTTGCTTCATTTAGACTTTCACACTCACCCTTACTTTACACATCTTCCCTTTCTTTATAAAAATTGAAGTATAATTGATCTACAACACTATGTTAGTTCCAGGTGCACAACATAGTGATTCAATATCCCTATATATTACAACACGATCACCACAATAAGTGTAGTTACCATATGTCACCACACAAAATTATTACAATATAATTGAGTATATTCCCCATGCTTTACATGTCATCCCTGTGACTAATTTATTTTTTAACTAAAAGCTTGTACATCTTAATCTCCCTGACCTATTTCTCCACTCCCCATGCCCCCCCACTCTGGCCACGTATTTGTTCTCTGTATTGATGACTCTTTCTGTTCTGTTTGTTCATCTGTTTGTTCATGATTCCACATGTAAGTGCTATCATACGATATTTGTCTTTCTCTGTGTGACTTATTTCACTTTGCATAGTATCCTGTAGATCCATGCATGTTACCAGAGATGGCAAGATTTCATTCTTTTTTATGGCTGAGTAGTATTCCATTGTATATATGTATGTGCGTGTGTATGTATGTGTGTGTGTGTATATATATCACAACTTCTTTGTCCATTTATCTGTTGATGGACGCTTAGGTTGTTTCCATATCTTGGCTCTTGTAAATAGTGCTGCAGTGAACATCTAGGTGCAATATCATTTCAAAATAGTGTTTTTGTATTCTTTGGGAAAATCCCAGAAGTGAGATTGCTGGATTATATTGTAGCTTTATTTTTAATTTTTGAGGAACCTCTATACTGTTGTCCATAGTGATTGTACCCATTGACATTCCCACCAACAGGGCATGAGGGTTCCCTTTTGTCCACATGTTTGCCAACATTTGTTATTTATTGTCTTTTTGATAATAGCCATTCTGACAGGTGTGAAGTGATATCTTATTGTGGTTTTGATTTGCATTTCCCTGATGATTTGTGATGTTGAACATCCTTTCATGATCTGTTGGCAATCTGTATTTCTTCTTTAGAAAACTGTTTGTTCAGGTCTTCTGCCCATTTTTCAATTTGTTTGTTTGTTTTTTTTGATATTGAGTTGTATTAGTTCTTTGTATATTTTGAATATTAACCCCTTAGCGGATATATCATCTGCAAATATCTTCTCCCACTTGTAGGCTGCCTTTTTGTTTTGTTGATAGTTTCCTTCGTTTTGCAAAAGCTTTTTAGTTTGATGTTGTCCCATTTGTTATTTTTGATTTTGTTCCCCTTGCCTGAGGAGCTATATTGAACAAACTATTGCTAAGATCAATGGCAAATAGCATACTATGTTTTCTTCTAAGAGTTTTACGGTTTCAGGTCTTATATTTAGGTATTTGATCTATGAGTATATTTTTGTATATGGTGTGAGAAAGTCCTCCATTTGATTCTTTTGCATGTAGCTGTCCAGTTTTCCCAACACTCAAATTTGAACCTTCACCTTCCCAGTACGAGGGCTTTCTATGACTTGTATGGCAGAAGAGAGAGGTTAGAAACTGCCTCATACTGGACTGGCACAGGTCTTTGCTGTTCATATTTCATTGACCATAACTAATCATAGGGTTTTGTCTAATGAGAGTGGAACTGGGAATATTAGTCTTCCATGTACCCAGGAAAGAAAGAGGAACATCCATAAACAGTTTAGCACCGGAATTATATCGCAATTGTCTTTATATCTCTAGTACTTGGCAGAGAGTTTGGCAATAAACATCAAATAAATGTTTCATAAACTGAATCTAATCTAGCTAAACTTGAGTCATTTTACAGATGGGAAAGCAGAGTCCCCCAAAGGAAAGTAACTTTCCCCAAATTACTCAAGTAGATGTTAACAGAACTAGAACAAAAGTATAAGTCTGTTGCTCTTTTTACTACACTTGCTGTTCATGGAGGAATTTGTTCTGGAAGAATTATATGATTTTGTGAAGTTGAGCATTATCTCCATTAAGATTGTGAGTTTGTTTGTTTTATTGCTTGCTTTAAATTTTTGCTTACACCGTTACCAGAGATATGGCATGAACTATATCATGAAACTGATTCAAATACAATCGAAAAAAACTAAGTACAGACTCTCAGCTGGTTTCCAGGAAACACCAATAACTATTTCTGGCTCCTAAATAGCCCATATATGTTTGACTGGAATTTCTCCTTTGTTACATGATTTTTAATTGCATAGCAAATACTTTTATTAGCAGAAAAAAAGAAGGTTGAAAAGAGAACCACAGTATCATAGACTGTTACCTATTCTTACTTCTTTAGTTCTTTACTGTATTTTATGAAATAATAATTCTATGTATTTGCCTAGCAATTTGGGACCTATTTTCCCATTTTATCCTTACTAATTTTTAAATCAGTAGGTAGGGATTCTCTCAGTGCTATTTTATCTCAGAAAAAATTAAGATTCTATGGCTACTCTAATATCT
The DNA here is from genome assembly GCF_003676395.1 of Aethalodelphis obliquidens. NCBI lineage: Eukaryota > Metazoa > Chordata > Mammalia > Artiodactyla > Delphinidae > Aethalodelphis > Aethalodelphis obliquidens. The sequence goes on along the minus strand of NW_020837957.1, from coordinate 34,446,174 downwards.
TTTTGGGGCAATCTTACTTATTTCAAAGCTTGGTGGTCTTGTTTACTTTATACAATACTCAGGGTTCTTCTCAAAACTCCATGGAGATTCTCCCTTAAGCTCTACTTCTACAAGTGAAATTCCACTTAAATATACATAAATTATTCTTAAATGCAGTGGTTCTAAAAAAATTCATAATCTTCCTGCCTGCTCCCAAAACTCCTCAAACAAATAAACAAACAGTGGCAGAGACCGCTGGCTGTAATGTGTGGCTGACTTCTAGTCAATGGCATAGGAATTCAAGTTATGGGTATCCCTTCTGAGTCTGGTCCATACCATCTTCCTGGCCCACAACAAATAAACCAGCAAACAAAGAAACAAAGAAACAACAACAACAACAGCAACAACAGATTAACAAAAAAATTTCTTTCTAAGTTTTTTCTTGACTGGAGATGACTATGCCAAACTTGGAAGCCATATTGTTGAAAACGGCAGAGATTTTATCAACCTGAGTTCTTAAATGACTATAGGGAAAGACCCCTATCACCCTTTTGGACTGAGGTTTAGAAACCTCAATTTGCTCATCTATGAAATGGGAATACTTTATTTCAAGAACTACTTTATTTCAAGAACTAAATGAGATAATGTAAACAAAACATTTATTTTCATGTATGTCCGTAGAAGACACGTGATAAATTTTAGTTTCTTTACTTCCTTCCATCCTCCTGTAGATGTGAGAACACAATCCTTTTTCTTGCTTTCTAAGCCACTGATTCCACAACCATTTTTTCCATTCTCTACCTGGCAGAGAAAACAGTAGTTATGAGACTGAAACTTTGTTAACTTCCTATTGCCAAATCTACACATAAACGTGGATCCAAATCCCATTTCTCTCCATTCCTCCTGCTCCAGTCATACTCTTGCTATTGAGTATTAGCCAGTATTTACTGATTAGTGTGTGCCAGGCAACATGTGAAGCTCTGCATGGATTATATCATTAGACCTCATGAAGTAGGCACGGTTTCGTATCTCCATGTTGCAGGCAGAAGAATTAAGAGCAGAAAAATTTAAGCAATTTGTTCAAAAAACAAGCATGGTAGAACCTCCATATATCTTTAAACTCTCTCACTCTATTTTCACTTTCTGTCTGTGTTTAAACATGCATATATCCCCACAGTCTTGAGAAAAGCCATTCCCTGAAACTACTGTTCCCTCCTTCATTACCTTCATTTGCTGTCTTTATTTCCTCACTCTCACCCTTCAAGAAACCTGGCTTACATCCTCACCACTCAAATAGTTTGCCCGTATTTTCTGGTAACACGTCCAATGGAGACTGCCTTCTTCTTATATCACTCAACCTTTCTGAAATATTTAGTTCTGTTGACTACTCTCTCTTTCCTGAAACATGCTCTCTTTTCCTTAGCAAACTTTTCACTCCACACTACTCTTGTAGCCACTCTTTCTCAGCCTAACTTTGGGGGTTCATTTTCCTCTATTTCTTACATGTTGGTATTCCTCAGGGTTCTTACCCCAAATTATTATTATTTTTTACTCTAAATATTCTGCTGTTAATATCAATCACTCCTGTGGTTTCAATTACAAAATATATGCCACGTATTCCTACCTTATCTAGTCTACCCATTGTTTTTGATTTCTATAGTCATTTAATCAAGTTCTATTTAACATTCCCAATTTAGGTGCTGCACAGGCAGCTCAAACTTAACATTTCTAAAACTGAATGTATAACCTCTCTTCCTCTCTAAATATCTTTCCTTCTAGCAGTTCTCCCTCTAAATTTCCCTGTTTTGGCAATTTGCCCATTTGTCCAAGTTGGAAGTGGCCCCTCATCGTTGGATCTGCTCCTTCAGTCATCCCCTATACCCAATCAAGTTCTAAGTCTTGCTAATTAACAAGAAATTCCATTTCCTAAATATAATTCAACTTGATAGGCTTTTGTTCATTCATCATTACCTACCATTTGCCATTATCCATGCCTCCTGAGCATTGAATGCTGAAGGTACATTATTTGCCATTCTCATAAAAATATTTGTCAGAAGGTTTGCAACTATTTGAGGATTCACCTCTCCTTCTAGATTGTGAGAGTTTTTAAAAAAGGAAGCTTGTCTTTGTTACAGTGAATTGGACACTTCCTAATTTGAAAATATATTTGCTAATAGTCCAGTTCACTGAAAGGCCATTTGCCAAATGACTGGGTTCATCAGAGTTACCACATTCATCAATTTATTCCAAATGGTTTTCATAGTTAAAGCAGTTTGGCTGTTTAAGTTTGATTCCCAGTGATGAAATATGATTTTCTGCATATTAACTTTTTAATGTTGATATATCATCTGAGAACCTGACCAAAAAAAAATAACTATAAATGCTAAAGGTTAGAAAAACAGCATCAGTATTAATAAAAACAAAATTCTCAGAGGAGAAGCTGTTTTCCAACCTACCCCCTTTTCGCCCTGTTTTATATTTAATGAGACCATTTGTCTACCTCTGAAATATTTTCAGCTATCTTTGAATGTCATTTTCTATTTTAGTAAACTTTAAGAATTCTCCCATTTCTTTTGCCATTTCCTCAAATGGCATACCAGCTTTCCTTTTATATCTCTAGCATTTAAAGTTTAAGATTAAATTAAACTTTAATTAAGAGTAAACTTTAAATTTAAACTCACAGGCACTAAAATAAATCTGAATTTTAAATTAAATTAAATTTTAATTAAATGAAATATTTAAGTTAACTTTAGAATTAAATTTAAATTTATCTGAAAGAATCAGAATTAGTTTAAAAATCACATTTCCATAAAACTAAAAATGTAACTTCTATTAAGGAAAAATTAAGGTATCGTGACTTGGTTGGTAGCAATTTGAAAAATGATTCTTGAAAACGCAAAAAACAATGAAAATAAATGACCACAATGGACCAAATAAAAAGATGGTAAAGAAAGGTAAAAAATAAATTGAGTAAAAATACTATGAAAGCTAACAGATGAATGCTAAAAGGTTGGCTCAATATAAAATGACATTTTATAAAGGAGTAAAAATCAGTGTAAGTTGAGAATTCCCAAATGAAAAGTAAGAATTTGCTTATTACATATGAACTACTTCATATTCAGTCATCAAATCAAATACTGTTTTTAAAACCTATAAGATTATCTTTTGTCAAGTCAAAATATTTATTGGGTTGGTTGTCAGTGAACCAGCCATTTGGTGAACTGATTTTTAGTGACTTTGTCTACTGTTTGCCACCAGCAAATTTGCCTGTACTCTGCACCTTTCTCCAATTTCTACAACTTTCTTGTGTTCATTGAAGCCTCTCTTCCTCGTGACATTCTTCTTAAGGGATGTCTGCTAACCCTTTTACAACCAAGCTACTTTAAGCTTCTCTGGTCAGAGGTTTGTTGTTTGTTTTCCTCTTTTCTGGTTCACCTTCTTTTCCCTGGCCAAGGCTTAGTTCTATACTTTTTTTCTCTGTTCTATCCCTAGGCAATTTCATCTTGCCATGGCTTCAGTCACTATCTTTCTTTGAGGAAATAATTTACCAGTCCATGGCTCTAGACGTGACCCAGATCTCCATGGGCATACCCCACGTGCACTTGGATGTCTCAGAAACTCTTTAGACTCAATGTTTCCAAGACCAGAGGTATATTCCTCTCTTCTTCCCCACCACTCCAATGCTCTGATCTTCCTTGAAGTTTCATATTTTAGGACATGGCACCAAATTTCCCTCCAGTGGCATAAGCCAGAAGCTAAGGAGTTATTCATGCCACCCTCTCCTTGTCAGTCTCCAAATTCAACGCATCATTGATTCTTCCATATATTTGTCAAATATATTTTCATCATTCCTTTCCATTGCCACTATTTTAGTCTAAGCTTCCATCACCTCTTGTTGAAAGTACTATCACAGTCTGTTACCTACCTTATGGGGTTGTGTGAACTAAATTTTTACACCTAAAAGCTTAGAACAAAGTTTGACACCTAGTAAGCACCCACTAAATGTATGACAACTTAACAAAGGTAGTATGTTATTTTGTCTCCCTCATCTTCTCTTTTCTTAAGCTTTATTTTAAAATATTCAATATATTTCTAAAATAAAAATCAGATTTTATCGCTATCCTCTTTAAAACGTTTTAATAGCTCCACATTACTCCTAAAGACCTAAATTCATAGCATGGCTCACATGATCATGCAAGTTTTAGCCCCTGAATATCTTTCCATGTTCCTTGGAGACCTTGCTCCTTCTTTGGGCTTCAGGCATTGAACTTTTAAGACCCTGGGATTTTTTTGTGTACTTTTCTGTGCATGCCTCTTTCTACCTACCCCAGTAACCTTTGCTATGAAGCTCCTCTTCCTCTCTTTTTTTTTTTTTAGTAGACTTTATTTTTTAGATCAGTTTTAGGTTTATAAAGCTTAGTGGAAGAGTGTGGAAAAGTGTAAAATTGAGCAGAAAGTACAGAGAGTTCTCATATACTCTTTAACCTCTCCACAGGCACAGCCTTCCCGACCTTCCTTCTCTGCAGACTCCCCACCACTAGATGCATTTCATTGGCTCTCATACAACCATATCCTCTTCTTCAAACACCACTTTGAGACTGTAATTTTTTCTTGTGATTATTTGTTGCTTGTCTCTTTTCTTTGCAAGGCATAAACCCCATGAGGGCAAAGACTATGTTTATGATTGCTTATCATGTACTTCCCAAGATCTGATCCAGAGCCTGGCATGTAGTAAGAAGGTCTTCAATAAACATTCATCATTGTGATTGAGTGTCATATATCATTTAATCCTATATAGTCTCTGGGTAAAACACAGCGCTGCATAATTACCATTTCAGAACTTTGAAAACCTAAACTAAAAATGAACTGTAATTTTGCTATTTGTTTCTGTCTCAGACTAATTTAGAGTCTGCATTTATAACTGTTCTTGTACCGTAGCTCTTAAAAATTAAGCACAGATGTTACATTAAGTATACACACGCTGATGGAAATAAAATTATTCTGTCATGTATTAAGTATAAGAATTCCTTTCTGCTTTCACGTTTTTCTTGTCTGTTTTCAAACCTCAAGTGTTTGTTTCCCTCCTCTAAAAATGTGCTTATCTTACCTGAGAGGTACATATTACCACAAGGGGGCAGGGACAGACAAATATTCAGTTCTTTTGACTCAGAGTTCTGTATCATGAGGTTATTTGTGTTTGTTATTTGAGTATATTTGGGCCATTATTTTCTTTTTTGCATGAGTTTCTTTTTTTCATTTGCCATTTAGTTTAAAATATATAAGTACTATTACCCTTTTCATACAGTATACATCTTAAAAGATGAACAGACTTCTACTACACAAATTAGAGGCATGAAACAACTCATCTCTTCACTACATTAAGTAACTTTACAGAGTTAGAAGGATGATATGCCAGACATTGCAGTGACTTAGTCATTGGTAATTTCATAGTTTCTCTTCTTCTGTTTTATCATTAGCCTACACATACACGTACACACATATATGTTGGTGGAGGGAAAAGGAGATTTCATGCTTTTTTTTTTTGAATAAACATTTTAGGGAGTACTTAAGTATTTATGGCATAGAAATGAGAAATTGAACATTTTAGGGGGAATAGGATATCACAGTATAGTTTGCCTTATTGTTCTATCTTTTGTGCACTAAACACATATTCATCCTCTTGTTCACTTTAATGGAGAAAAACACATCCTGAGATATATGACAGAATTTCTTGACAGAATTCTCCTAAACAGTTTGGTGATCTAAGTACATGACTAATTTCATTTAATTGGTAATTTCAAAATTTAGTTCTCTGTAAATGAAGAACCCATCAAATTTAGAGTTGAATTTTAAGACTGTCAAGTTTAATGTTAATGATAACAAGATGATTTGTATGTGAACAAATTGGTTGGAGAAAGTTTAGAAGAGAAGGAGGTTTTTTTAGAGAAGCTAATAGCAGAAAGAATAAGACTTTGATTCAGATTGGGAGCCACCAAAGAACACATGGGCCGTTTGAAGACAAGTCATCTAAACTTGATGCTTTTCCAGGCTTCTGTGTCTGCCCTTGCTTGCCTTGCTCTGGGATAATACTTCGTCCCACCACCCCTCTCATTTTCCCCCAGGCCGTGCAAGTAACTGGGCATACCTGTCATACTCTAATCCCTTGAACTCATGGAAGACATTGCTAATAGATCACAACACTCCCCGATCCCACTAAATCTGGCCTTAATACCTTTCTCAGTACAGCTTCTCAGAATAGCTCAGATACCAATACCAATTAATTACAGTTGGTTTATGAGGTGAAACATACTTTCCATCTTGGTGACTTAGCCCAAATTTGTAGCTGGTTAACTCAGACCAGGATTGGGTGGCTTTGGAGAATATAATTTTGAGTTGACTATGAAAATGTTTGTTGAACAGAATGTTCCTTCTTCCATACACATGGCAACAGAAGAATAAACCATTTAGCCTGAGGGTGAGAAAATAAAAGCAACTAAAAATTCTTATAATTGTATTAATCTAAGTCAGTCTGAATTAGAATATTCATCCATAAGCACCATACAAAAGGGACAGGTTTATTTTGTTCTTCACTGTATCTGCAGCATCTAGCCAAGGTCTGACGTATACCAAGGACTCAATAATACATGATGAGTGAATGAGTGAATGGTGTTTTATGCCACATGATTTTCCCCATTTAATGAGGTAGTTTTTCACTCTAAGCTGGTGAGTAATCTGAAGAAAGGGTTCCTGGAGAAGTAAAAGAGAGAGTTTTCTTGAAGGGTAACCCGTGGCCTTTTGGAAGCTAGCAACAGGAAGATACCAGCAGTAAAAGCTGGGAAACCTGTTGAATGCCTTATTTATTCTGTTTCACTTCAAATCATCAAAGAATCATTTGGAAGACTTTGGAACAAATGAAGATTTCTCATGAGTCGATATGGATACTATTAAATTGGACATGAAATATTAGATATTGATACTCCTCTGAGACCCCATCTCTCAAAATATTTAGTTCAACTCAATTTTTTGAGGGGAAATATTTCAACATCTTTCAAGGACCTTTAATGTGATTTCTATTTCTAAAGGTCAGTTAAGTCCCAGGTTAATTCCTTTTAAGCACTGCTGTCCTAACGTAAGAATAGAAGGCTCAAAACTGAGAATCTTGTTATTCATGTGACCAAAATAAGCATAAACAATTTTTAAGTTTAATAACGTGTCATAGAAGCAAATGGCCTCTGGGCCATCTGTCTTTTTTTTTTTTTTTGTGGTACGCAGGCCTCTCACTGTTGTGGCCTCTCCCGTTGCGGAGCACAGGCTCCGGACACGCAGGCTTAGCGGCCGTGGCTCATGGGCCCAGCCGCTCCGCGGCATGTGGGATCTTCCTGGACCGGGGCACGAACCCTTGTCCCCTGCATCGGCAGGCAGACTCTCAACCACTGCACCACCAGGGGAGCCCCATCTGTCATATTTTGACATGTTAAGGAAAAAGGTTATGAAATGCTTCAGAGCTAAGTAACTAAATATATTAGTTCCTTAGATATTGTCTATGTCAGTGCTGTCTAATAGAACTTTTTGCTATAATGGCAATATTCTCTATTTGTGTTGTTCAATACAGTAGCCACTAGCTATATGTGGCCATTGGGCACTTGAAATGTGGCTACTGCAACTGAGGAACTAAATACTTAATTTTCTTTACAATAAGTACATAAAATTTATATTTAAGTAGCCATATTTAAATATACGGTACTATATTTGGATAGTGGAGGCCTAGAAGAATAAATGCCTAATTAGAGTGCTGAAATTTTTGAAATGAGATATTGAAATTTTCGACCAACAAGATCACAGACCCACCAGAGGAAAATTTCAAAATTGTAGTATGGGAATTTTAAAAAGCAACAAGTTAAGCATCTCCCATGTGCTAGACTCTGCTAGGCAATTGCATATTTACCATCTCAGGGAAAGCTTATAACAGCCCTACAAGTACAGGTTTTATTTTCATTTTACAGGCAAGAAGTCAGATGCGAAAACTTCTTCGTGGAAATAGGATTAGAACTTAATAGCCATCTGGTTTCAAAAGCCATGCTTTTGTAAAATTTGAGTGAGCAGAAGAAAACTACCAAGGTGCAATTGTGAATGCGTGTCTATGAGGTGAGGTCAGGGCTGGATTGAGTGTCACATCCAAATATTGGTCTAGAACTTTTTTAAAATTAATTTTTATTGGAGTATAGTTGCTTTACAATGTTGTGTTAGTTTCTGCTGCACAGCAAAATGAATCAGTTGTATGAATACACACATCCACTCTTCTTTAGATTTCCTTCCCATTTAGGTCACCACAGAGCATTGAGTAGAATTCCCTGTGCTATACAGTAGGTCCTCATTAGTTATCTATTTATACATAGTAGTGTATATATGTCAGTCCCAATCTCCCAGTTCATTCTACCCCCCATCTTCTCCCCTTGGTAACCATAAGTTTGTTTTCTCCATCTGTGACACTATTTCTGCTTTGCAAATAAGTTCATCTGTACCATTTTGGTCTAGAACTTCTTAAATTCCTTGTCACTAAGGCTGGAGCTGGTTTCTAATGATGTAACAGGGTTGAAGCTAAAGGTGGGTCAGGTGGTCTGGGCTGGGTCAAAGAAGGATGGTGAGGCCAGGGCAGAGGTGGGCACCAATGGAGAGCACTTCTGGGTGAACATCAGTCTCATAGAATACTGGCCCTCAGGTACATGGGCGACAAACTAGACTTGCTATTTCCATAAGAGTTGCTGACTTACGACAGCATCCTTGGCTGTAATTTTATGGTTGGATACGTTGATGTTACTTTTCTCTTGAATAATGCTCTGTGACCTGATTTCATCCTCATTCATCATATAGCTTATGCAATGCAACGGCATTCATCTGGTAAGTGTGAGTCAGGGCACTTCCCTGTTATAATTGTGTAGAGAAACAATTTCTGTAACACCAGAAACTGTGCTTCCTTATGGTGAGGAGGACGGAGACACGCCTCTACTTGCTGACTGTATCTTTAGATCTAGTGCCTCCGGGTATATGTATTTTCATGAGAACCTAAATCACCTTGTGGAAAATGTATCCTGTATTCTTAGAATAAAAGGATTACAGCATTTTCCTGGCTGGTCTTTAGAGTGGGTGCCACAAAAGCTTGGTTGGGCACTAGTTTGAATATTAAATAAAGGAATTTATTTAAAGAAGGCTGAATACCTTTGTTGAAGAACTGGCTTTCCCAATGATTGAAATGAATTAGATATGAATGATGACCAGAGTATCTATATCAAGCTAGCCCTATATCTTGCTGAGATTCTTTTAAAACTAGAAATCCAGTATTAGAATTCTTTGATAAAGATTCAAATTCTGAGACAGGGTAATATGACCTAACCTGTTTCAAGTGGGGCGATGAATGGTCAGGGATATCTTTGAGGTCCAAGTATGAATCTGATGCAAGAGAGGAGACTCTTTATAAGAGTATCAGTCCATGGAGATAGTGGCTAAGAGGCAGCATGTGAGCCAAAAACAGGATATGAAAAGGAAACTGGATTTCTGAAAGTGCAGATGAAATGGTGCATCAATTTTCAGGTCCAGAGGAGAAGGGGAGCTGCAGAAGAAACACCGAAACAGAAACAAGATTGTCACAAGGTGGTGAGGGAGCAAATTACCTGAATTGGATCCCACTTACATTTGAGCAAATGTGCTTCCTGGAGCTGGGGGATTTGTTCTTAAAAGAACCAGTCCTGTAGGACAGGCGTCTTGCCAAAGTTCAGGTTGGCTTCACTGCTGCAGGAACAGACACATTTTGCAAAATCCAAATATTCATAGCTAGGGAAGAGCTCAATTCCCAGGAAATGATTGTTCTTTATTTGATATTCTTAAGCATCAACCATATATTAGATGATATGTAGCTTTAGAAAGTTGAATGGAATTTCTGCAAACATAGCCCAATTGCTGAATTTCTTCTGGAAAAATAAGAAGAAATCCAGCTGAAGAACTGTGTCAGAAGCAATTTCTCTCCCTCCCTCTCTCTTTCTCTCTGTGTATGTGTGACCTTTATAAATGAGGATGATAAATCTCCTTTCCCAAAACTTATCTCAGCTTTGGGAAAGGGAAGTGAAAATGTTTTGCCCACTTGAGGGTGAGGTTATCTAAGTACCATAGTACAAAAGTTGTTAGAGTCTACTTGATTTAAACTCTGACTATACCCAAAGCACTCTGTTCTGCTTCACGTGTGCTAAAAGGCCTCCTGCAGTCCATTCTACCTCTCAGTCATTCACACTCCCCGCCCACTTTGTAGGGGAAGACAGGCTGCTGTCAGCCTACGGAAAACACACCCTGGATTTCATGTATTATAGGGAACTCTCTTATAACACATATTCATTTTTCTCTTCTTTTACCAAGTACACAGTTGGCCATGGAGCTGGAGCTGCATGTGGCGCTGTGATAAGTAATACAGAGACTAGAAATGTTACCCTCCTTGCTGCCCATAAAAGTCAGCTCACATTTTTCTTTCCATATACATGCAGGTAGGTCTGTTAACATGCTCAGATACATACAAAACACATATTAGGATTGAGTTAATAGTTCAAATCCATTCATTCTTTCAATAACTATGTATGTTGAGCACATTCTATGAGCAAGAACTGACCTCATGAATTGTCTCCCAACATTATTTTGTGTGTTCTTTCCTCCTGTATTTTATTCTCTTTCTTATTTTAAGCAGATAACTTTTGTTTCTTGCCTCAAAGGTTTGTTTTGCAAAGCAGAAAGTAGAAACTCTTTGGAAGCAGCCCTCTTTTTGCTTTTCTAAAAGACTGTGCTCACAAAGAGTGGAGAAGTGGAGAGAGAGAAATACCTTCCCCACTGAGAAAGGACAGAGATTTCTCAGACGATGGTGGGAGCAGAGGCTTCTGGGTCTGCCAGCAGAACGGTCCTGCCCCTTTTCCTTGGCAGTACCCTTGGCAATGGCAAGATTCAAAGGGTACCCCGAGAGGCTGGCCCCAGGCCACAGAGTTCTCACCACTCCCAGTAAAGATTCCCAGGGCCTCATGTGTAGCACAGAACAGATGGAGGCCGTGTGACACAATGTGAGAAGAAAAAAATGGGCTTTTCTGCAGTAGTCAGTGTATAGCAAAGGCTGGATAGGCCTCTGAAGTGCCTTGGGACGGAGTAAGACACCCCACTTAGATTTTTACATAATACTAAGGAAAGAGGGACAAACTCCAGCATTAATTATTGGGATTAAAATTCTCTCAGATTACTGGAATTTGGATTTTAAATCAGTTAAGCAGGGTGGGATTTGCACAGCTGGATCTGTTGATTAATCTTCCTACCTGTTATCACTCTCGCAGAGAACATAAATTTTAAACAAGTAATTATTGTAAATTGTATTGTAAATATAATGGAGGGATTCAGGGTAGTTTGGAAACAGAACTGGGGGCCTAGTTGGGAGTGTGTTTGAGGGTAAGGTGGAGAGGAGGAAATTATTCCTTGAAAGATTTTTTTAGTTGTTATCTGCAGGATAAATATGAGTTAGCTTGGTTAAGGGGACATAGGAAGGAGGGTTGGAGAATGTTCCAGGCAGTGAACAATATGTGGAAATGTCCTGAGGCAGAAAAGAGCTTGTATCAGCCAGTGTGACTAAGACATGAAAATAAGAGAGAGAATGGCTGGGACAGAGGACGAAGGGGAGCCAGGCCTCAGGTTGTGTGAGGTCTACTAGACCATATTAAACAATAATCGTGAGCGACATGGAAAGCCACTGAAGGATTCTAAGTAGGTGAATGACATCAAAGATATGAGATTTTCTAAGATTAACTTTGGCTGCACCTTGGAAAATAAATTAAACAAACTGAAAAAGAGGATATGGAGTAACAGTTCATAGGTCTTATGATTATGGTAGGTTGGACTAGGTTGTAGCAAGAAGGATGGAGAGAAGTTGATAAAAACAGATTTTTAGGAGATTGAATCAATAGACCCTGATGAGGTGGGGGGAGGGTAAAGAGAGAGAAAGTTGCCTGTGTTTCTGGTTTGAGCAACAAGACAGAGGAGGTAAAATTATGGATTTAAGAAATACCAGTTGAAGAAAACATTTCGGGTTTTTTGAGCACAATGTGTTTGATCTGCTTTGGCGAATTCTATATGCACAACATATAGAATTCTATATGCAATTTTATATGCACAACAACTATTAATAATTCATTAGTAGACTAAAGGTGAGTGTAATGAGTACTGTAATAGTGCTAAATTAAAAGTAGATGATTTTATTTCATTAGCTACGTTAAAAAGAAATTTAAAAAGAAATTAAAATGGGGATGAGCTGTTACTGACAAAATTAACAACCATGACCAAGAAACTTTCCAAAGATAGACTGTGGCACAAATAAAATTTCTTCAGATTTCCAGATGACAGCAAGAAGGTGATAAAAGAAAGGTTATGAACTGGCTAACACAACACCCTGAAACAGAAGGACTGAGAAGATATTAAGTTCTCCCTTAATTTCAAATATATTGGGCTTGCAAATTATTAGTATAAACAGTGGACATCCCATCAAGTAACTACGAGGACAGCCTGTCTGTATACTTTCACAGTATATACACAGTACATATACATTGACTCCCCCGGGTGAATCACCTCCAGGAACCATGAACCGAATGGATAAATATGTGGTTTTTGGTCAGAAAGGTCTTTACACCATTGAATTGTAACGATGGTGATTGGTTGCTAAGCTTGTCACTTCTCTGCCCTCTACCTGCTAAGAACTTTCATTACAAAACTATCCATTTGGCTTCTGGCACAAGTTCATCATAAAGCTTGCCACAGATTGAAGAATCCAGGTAGTTTCTAGCCAGTCTTTTCTTTCCTGCGTACAGGGGCTCACAGTAGAGACCGTGTGTGTTCACAGAATCATAGATTTTCCTCAAAGGAAAGGGAAAATGAAAGTAGAATAGATGCTTCAGATAGCAAAATAGGTGGATAACCAATAAGACATTGATCTTAATGACATTGATCTTACCCTACTTTGTAGTATATAGTTAAATGGCAAGTTTTCTTCTTCTGAGATAAGAATAAACTACAAATAGCAGACAAGAAAGTGCTAAAGGGTTTCAAGGTGCCTAACACAGCCAAGCAGCATTTGGGCAGAATTTGATTACAAGGCAGGTTGCAACAGTTGGGGAGCATTTGGCTGGGGGACATTTTGAAAAGGAAAGAGGAAAAGACTATGGAGAAGGAAGCCTGTTGTTCTCAGCAATACAGTCTTCCTTGTAGCCTTGTGCCTGGAAATTTTTCCTTCCCATATAACACTCATGGAGCAAGAGGCCATCTACTCAATGGGTGGTTGTGAGGATGAAATGAGATGACACATCAGGGATGCTTGGCTCGTTGCATATGCTCCATAAATGTTGGCTATCATCATTATTAGTCAGGCTGGTTAACAAGGCCAGACATGAGATGTGACCTCTAAGGTCATTTAAACTGTGGCGGGGGGGGGAGAGTACTCATATGTATGATGCTTAGGCACTTTGCTAGGCACCTGATGTAGGTCCTTTTCCTTTATTCTCACATCAAATATATGCAGAGTATTAACATCTCCATATTACAGAAGGAGAAATTCTGACTCAGAGAAGTTAAAACAATTTGTCCAAGGACACACAGTTTGTCAATGGTGGAGCCAGATATAAAAGTCTATCTGATTACGGGCTTCTTCCAAGGATCTGTTTTTTACAGTATGTTTCAAGGAGATCTGGGTTAGAGCAAAGGGAGCTAGCAAGGAGAAGGTATGAAATTTGGAAACTAAGTAGAGAGGAACATAAAAATGTCAGCACAGTGCTCCCAGACCATGTGCATGCCTCCACGGCTCGTTCCATACTGTAATCTGTGAATTTATTTGGATGGCCTCATTGACTAGACTGCGTGCATCTCCTGAGAAGGGAGATGACTTTCTCTCCATCCTCTGTGCCATGTTCAAAGTCTAGAACATAGTAGGTGCTCGTATATTTGTTGAATGAATTGATTCATTAAACCAAGCCCGGAATTTCATGTTACAGCACACCAATGTATGGAAACAGGTAGCAATACACAAGCAAAATCAATGGCATCTGTAAGCAGAGATCTTTTTACAGCAAAGTAATGTGTCCTGTAATAATATGTTTGGCTCAACCTGTTAAACAGAGTGTTGTTATGCACATTAACTTGAGGGCAGACCCCTTCATTCTCATCACTGTATCCCTCACATTCTCAGACCAACACATTTCATGTAGTAGACAGTCAATAAATTTTCATCAAATTCTAGAAGAAGTTAACAGTTTAAAATCATACATGATTTTCATATTTTTGGGCAGGAGTTAATATTTCCACGTCATTGAAATTGGATGCGTTAACAACTTTGAATCTTAATACATGAAATGTATATGCAATTTGTAGTTTTAAGATTTAAAGTCACATCTAAATCATATCAAGCATCTGGATGAAAAGTGAAAAATGGAAGAACAAATCCTAAACCAAATGTTTGGATATTGGAGGAATATTTGTGCTATGTAGAAACAGCCTAAAATGTAATATTTTCATTTTTAAATGCCAAGCCCAAACCTACTATCAACATTATATCTACCTTTATAAATGGGCAAAACTAGCATCCAGCATTCACCTGATAACCTCAATTAGTTTAGATTTTGAGAGTACAAATTGAAAGAAGAAAGGAAATGTTTGAGGTGCTGGGAAGTGGTATCGACATTTCTGCGACTCTGGTGTTTTAATTGTGCTGGTAAAAAAATACTAACAGGTCAAAAATTGAAAGCTCGATGAGATGAAAACAACGAGGAGTAGGAAGGGGGAGACAGGGGTGGAGGAGGCTGAGAGTTTAATACCGACTTCCATCTAATTTAGGATTTGGATTAAAAAACAGAGAAGCTCCAACCTGCTCAAATCATGCTGCCATCTGTGACTCTGATGTGGCATTTGGAAGAGTAAAAGCACATGATGGAAGATTTCCAAGACAAAGAACAATCCTGGAATCTCGGCATAGGATTTTCCTTGTGTGGCTAAAAGGCTGAGCTACATTGGAAATATTTAGGTTCGTTTTCTGCTTCAACTGAGATGCAAAGCATCTTTTAAAAAACATAGATGTTGCATTCTCTGTAAATAGGAACCTTTGTGGTTCAGACACCATTTTCCAGACTTGTCCAGGAGTTGCCTCATTAAGAAATATGTGTTGGGGCTTCCCTGGTGGCACAGTGGTTGAGAGTCCGCCTGCCGATGCAGGGGACATGGGTTCGTGCCCCGGTCTGGGAAGATCCCACATGCCGCGGAGTGGCTGGGCCTGTGAGCCATGGCCGCTGAGCCTGCGTGTCCGGAGCCTGTGCTCCGCAACGGGAGAGGCCGCAGCAGTGAGAGGCCCATGTAGTGCAAAAAAAAAAAAAAAAAGAAATATGTGTTGGTAGTTATTGATTATGTAACAAAAGGGAGAACAAGGGAAATTAAAAATCTTATTTAAGTAGCATAATACTTAATGAGTTCTGAGATGTTCTCTTTAGCCCCAGTTCCCATGGAAATTATTTAATGCCAAAAGGGAGTTCAAAGTACCAAGGGAGACTGCATGTTTTCGAATCACCTAAGCAGAGAAACAAAGCAAGAAGGGTCTGCATCTTTGAATAAAACATTTTGGGTTACATGCACATCTGCATTTGCTCTTCTTAGAAAGGCATCCAGGAAGCTGGCTGGGGAGAGAAGACAACATATTCTTTCAATTTAAAATTTTCATCTTATTTTGTATCCTTTACATACATGTTTCTAAAACGAGTTGATAAGGAAAGAAATACCGTTTTTTCAGAAATCAAAGGGAAATTATGCGATACAAAAATACCCTAACATAATACCATTTTCAGTGAACTCCCTGGATTATAAAGGGGCTTCCCTTCTATTCAGTGTAAAGGAATATTTTTATCTTTTGGAACAGCATCCTCGTCCAGCAGGCATGGTTTTGTGTGTGACAGACAGTACAACTGCCCCTTTCTCACAAACAGCTTTCCACTTTTCCCATGTTGCCTGCATTCAGTGTCACTGCAACCAATCTTGCCCACGTTCAATTACCATCTTGCTGAGCCTTGTGGTGAGAAAAATTAACATGAACTTCAGAGCTTGAAGGGCTCTTGAAGGGCTGCCTTTATCCCTCGTTAGTTAAGAGTTAGTTAGTTAGTTGATGGCAAGTTACTGAACATCTACATACCTCAGGTTTCTCACTTAAAGAACAAGGACAGAATCAGCTAACAGTTGTAAAAATTATATAAGATGCTCAGTCTTGCCAACTCCTGTCACCCTTCCCCATCAGTTAGCTAAACATATCATCCTTTACCAAAAAATAACAAGGGAGTAATATAATCGCCTCTTCTGAGTTGGTACCTAAATTGAATTGACTCCTATTTCCCCCCTTGTCTCTTTTTCTTAGTAACAGCACTCTGCTACTGTTATATCTTACTATTCCAGTTACTGTTATTTCCCTTGAGGAAATGACCCCCTACTTACTGTTATCAGGTGCCATGGATCCAGGCCTAAGAACATCACATACATAGTTCCTTTGGCTACAGTGTTGGGTTCAAATGACCTGATTTGGTCTTTCAGCCAAAGCTGCAGGCAGGCAGGATGATGACAGCCCAAAAGCATCTCTCCTCTCTGAGGAGCCTGACCATGAAGTCCATGGAGGAAAGGAGAGCCAACGTCTGGTCTCAATGACTTTATTTGAGTTCTTTAACCACACGTGCCCAAAGCTAAACCCAGTGTGCCCTGCATTTTTCATCAAATGAGTCAAGAAACTATGTTTTGCTTTATTTTTGAAACTGACACTTTCAACTGAAAGGGTTTTAATTAACACCTCCAAGGGTGGAGATCAACTGTAGGGGTGGGAAGCAAAGTCTAAATTTGGGTAAGATTTATTTTTCATTTTTTACTTGCAAACCTTTTTCTTTAGATGGTCCATATATTGCAAGAAGCCCCGAGTGGTTGTACATCATGAAGAAAGAAACAATACAGAGAACATCATCTGAAGCATGTAAAAATAATTATGCATCTCCACTAGAAGAGAGCACTGTAGTTGTCTAAGTGTGGCACTTACAGAGAGAAGTGCATGTTTTGGAACCCAGGAAAACATCTTCCTTAAGGGATAGACAAAAGAAAGTCAGGGTAAAAGTTGTCTGCAAAGGGGAAATAGTTAACAGAAATGATCATTAGAGTAAAAAAACCATGTTGACTTTATAATTCCAACGTGGACTTGAACGGTACTGGCTGTCCATACTGGAGGCATCCCTCTCTGCTGGGAAGGCAGCAGTAAGAAGACACATCTCTGTGCCAAGTGGACAACAAATTAATGGAATTTGTTATCCCAGGGGTTTTATAAGCTAAATTAGTAATGTGGAGAGGCTTAGATAAATGTATTGTTGTGAGATAAATAGTCACTTTTTGAAGGATAGAGGGCAACTTGGGAAACACTGTCTAATATTTAATGTCCACAGAGTGCCCAGGGGGAGTGGAAAGACCCTCATGACTCATGGAATTATGAGTCTGGTTTAACCTCTTTGAAACTGGGTGATCTTGAGCTCACTTGTCAACGTGGGGTCATAATACTGCTACCTGACATCATTGTAGGAAGCTCAAAACAGATCATTATTTTAGTGCCCTTGAAACACACTGGGTTAAGTTGCAAACAAAGTTCTAATACAAGCCAAAGGCTGCACTTATCATGACTGTCAGTAACCTCCTTGGACTGAACCTCACGATCATCTCATTTCTCAGTCTTTATCTTGTTTGATGGATCAGCAGTTGTTGGCAAGTTATTCTCTCCTTCACTTCATTTCATCACCAGCATACACCCACAGTCTCTTTATTTTTCCTTCTTATCTCTTCAATCCCTAAATGTTGGAAGTGCCCCAGGGCTGAGTCCCCTTTTTTCTTCAATCTACTCTTTCTTCCCATGGACAGTTCCATCCAGACCAATGGCTAATACTCTATACACTAGTGACAACCCAATTTCTATCTCCAGGTAGGATTTCCCCTGAAACTGGGGATCCCTGTATCCAGCTTCACTTCAATGTCTAACAGGTGCCTTAAATTCACCATGTCCAAAGTAGGGCTTCTGATATTTCCCTCCAGTCATGTCCTCCTGAAACGTCCTCATCGAAGTAAGTCCTCTTCAATCTTCTAGCTGCTCAGTCCAAGGTCTCGGTGTCATCCTCGACATATCACTTCCTCTCCTCTCTCTTGTCCAGTCCGTCCTGTCAACTCTTCAAACTGCATCCAGTATTTGACCACTTAGCAACACTCTCACTCTCTCCCCCTAGTGCAAACCACCATCACTCATCTGGATTATGAATAGCTACCTAATTGTCACTGGGCTTCTGCCACTGTCCTTTAGTATTCACAACACTCAGCCAAAGTGATCTGACAGACGTCAGGTCTTGCCCCTCCTCTTCTCAGAATCCTCCAGTGGCTCCCATCTCAGAGGAGAAGCAGGTGTCCTCGAAATTTCATGAATCTGACCCACGGTCTAAAAAATCATCTGTGTTGGGCTTCCCTGGTGGCGCAGTGGTTGAGAGTCCGCCTGCCGATGCGGGGGACACGGGTTCGTGCCCCGGTCCGGGAAGATCCCACATGCCGCGGAGCGGCTGGGCCCGTGAGCCATGGCTGCTGAGCCTGCGCGTCCGGAGCCTGTGCTCTGCAACGGGAGAGGCCACAGCAGTGAGAGGCCTGCGTACCGCAAAAAAAAAAAAAAAAAAATCATCTGTGTCTACTTGCCATGTTGTTCACTCCACTCCAGCCACACTGGCACCCTTGTTATTCCCTCTACTATCACAGGCATATTCCTGCCTCAGGACCTCTGCGTTTTCTGTTTCTGTTGCCTGCAGTGCTCGTCCCTCAGGGGTCCACATGGTGAGCTCCTTCACTCACATTAGGTTTTTACTCGAAAGTGTGCCTGTGAGGCCTTCTCTGGCCTCAATAAGGTTTCATGTCTCCACCCAATACTTCTTATCCCCTTTCACTTATTGATGTTTTTATTTTATTTGTCTTAGGATACTGATTTTTATTTCCAAAGAATTCCAGTCTCCATCAGGATAGTGGAGAAATAAGGTCCTTGGCAGCAGGTTTTTCAAACGGTGGATTCACCAGTGTGAAGCCATGAGCTTCTGCCAATGACTGAGCTCTGCACGGAATAACTCTGTCACCGCCTGGGGGAATCTTCAGACCCAAGAACCAAGTCCATGAGACTTAGAGGGCCTTGTCTGTTGTCTTCACATCTCCAAAGGGCTGTCAGGGAAAGAACACATTAAGTATAGCCACAGTAGGGACAAACTAAGACCAGTGCGGGGAGCTACAGGAAGTATAGAGGCCGACTTAGCATATGGAAGAGCTTATATACTGGCTCCCTTGATTGGAAGGCTGCGCCCCACCACAGCAAGGGAGCAGACCAGAAGATTATCTGGCAGTGCAGGAAGACGAGGTAGCACTTCACAAGCTGGTGGGTGACTACTGATTCCCAGACACTTGAGCCTTTTTTTTTTTTTTTTTGCGGTACACGGGCCTCTCACCGCTGTGGCCTCTCCCATTGCAGAGCACAGGCTCTAGACGCGCAGGCTCAGCGGCCATGGCTCACAGGCCCAGCCACTCCGTGGCATGTGGGATCTTCCCGGACCGGGGCACGAACCGTGTCCCCTGCATCGGCAGGCGGACTCTCAAACACTGCGCCACCAGGGAAGCTCCACTTGAGCCTTTTTGACATAGTCTGTCCAGTCCTTCTCCTGTAGATCGTGTCACTGAAGACTGTCCCTGATTCCATATCCTCAGCAGCAAACCTGGCTTCAGCTCACACACACACACTCACACACACACACACACACACACACACACACACACACACACATACACACAATGTAATCTACTTAATAAGTATACAGATTATTTGTATGTATAGTATAGTATATATGTATATATAAACATGCTTGTGAATTTTGATAACTTTATCAAAATTTACCTACAGTAAACCCTGCCAAGAGCAGAGAAGGAAGGAAGAATTGTCATCACTTAATATTGTATAATTTACCCCAGAGGGCATACCGTATTCATCAAGGAAGACAATATTCATTCAGCTGCTAATTAATTCAGTGATTAATATAATTATTCACAAATATTTTTCAAGTGTTTGGAATGTGGTAGGCTCTAGACTATATGCATTCTCCTCCTGAATGGTCTTTACTTAACTATTCAGAGAAAAAAAATGAGGCAAAATGCTTCCCCTGATTCATACTGTCTGCCAACTTTCCAGGACTATGTCCATTGTGTGATACACACTCTGTGAGACAGGTGAATTTTGGGGGAAAAAAAGCCACAATGACTACTAATGATCATTTTTTTCTCGTGTAAGTTGGACAGAATAAAAACATTTTCTTTTTTTTTTTTTTTTGTAAATTTAAGTCACTTAATCTCCGTCTTATAAACCATGAGAACCTGGTTAAGAACTATTCATCTTCTCTCCATATCAGGTCTTAGTATTTCATTTGTTATTTATTTATATACATCCTAGTCCATAATTTGAAACAGCTTAAGGAGACATATGAAATACATATAAGAATTTAGAATTAAAAGACAAAAATAGAATAAAAAAGCAGATTGAATAGGAGGTCAAGATTAGGAAAAGTTATTAAGAAATGCAGGACCTGCAGATGAACACAATTGTTATAATTGAACAATAACTTTGGCACTGAGTTGCCTAGTGGCCAAAGTGAAAAGATAACCTGTTATTACTTTGTATCTCTACAATCCTCACCATTACTATTAACTAAAAATAAAAACATAAATAAGGAAAAGGGGATAAGAAGTATTGTGTGGAGGCATGAGATTTCAGATAGGCCAGAGAAGGCCTCACAGGGGCTACTTTTGAATAAAAACCTAATGTTAGTGAAGGAGCTCACCATGTGGCTATCTGGAGCAAGAACATTCTAGGCAGTGGAAACAGAAAGTGCAAAGGTCTGGAGGCAGAAATACGCCTGTGATAGTAGAGGAATAACAAGGAGCCCAGCGTGGCTGGAGTGGAGTGAACGACCTGGCAGGCAGATGAAGGTGATTTTTTTAGAGGTAACTGAGTCAGACCATGAAATATCAAGTACATATAAGCTATTTATACTAAACTATTTAACTGTTTACCTTGAAGACACACGGTAACTTTAGTCTTTGATTTCTATCAATGTATGAACATTTAGGCAACACTTTTTACTGGCTATTAATTATAACAGGAATAAATATTTTAGTGATCAAATACATAGTCACTCATTATATTATACAGTCACATTTATTTTATATTTATACAGTTTTCATATTAGACAGGTCAAAATAAGTTTGTACAAACAGAAGCAGTTGGGACTTTTTTCTGTAAACAGTCTTCACCATTTGAACATGTCAAAAAACAAGAAAGAAAGAAAGAAAGAAAAAGAGAAAAAAGACACACGACAGAAAGTCCAAAGAAATAGTTTTTTTCCATTAAATTACTCTGTCATAATAACATACACACTTTCTTTTTTTTGTGGCAGATTTTTTTCTTCCAACTGCCTTTGCTTGTTTTGATTTTTATAAGATATGATGATTTTCATTTGTCTCAAGTCTTTGTATAGGAGCCACATCCAAATGGGGAATAATATAGTAAAGCTGTCCGCATTTGTGTTTTTAAATAAGCCCTTTGTGTAGAAAAATATTTTGGAACCCATACTTTAAAATCATGATGCAAATAGGATGGTAAGAAAACAACCTACTCTAGTGTTAACTCAGAAAGTCTAAAAAACATTTTAATGGAAAATACAGACACTTTTTAGCCATTAAGCTAGTTTTTAGAGCTACTTCCAGAACTGTATGTCCCTGATACTTCACTGTTCTCAACAACTACTATTTTTTCTTTCTCTGAATACATATTTTCAAATCAAAGGGAACTCTGCTGTTAATGCCAGACCTGAATGGGAGAGAGAAGAGAAGGGGGAGAGGAGAGGCTTTGTGTAATCTAGTATTAAGCTTCTGTTGAAAATATCAGTTCTTAGTTTGTGGCTAGATTTTTTTCTTATAGTGTCTGTTGTGGATTGTAGTATGTCCTTCTAAAAGATAAGTTCAAATCCTAACCCTGGTACCTCTCAGTGTGGTCTTACTTGAAATTAGGGTCTTTGCAGATGTACTTACGTGGGAAGGAGGCGATGGTGTTAGGTCCTCATCTGAGTCCGAAAGCCCAGAACCAGGAGCGCCAACATTCCAGGGCAGGAGAAGAGGGATGTCTCATCTCAAGCAGAGAGAGCGAATTCACCCTTCCTCCACATTTTTGGTCTATTCAGGCCCTCAACAGGTGGGATGATGCCCACCCACATTAGGAAAGGCAATCTTTACTCAGTTTGTTGATTCAAATGCTAACCCCTTCTAGAGACCTCCTCACAGAGGTGATTTTACCAGTTCTCTGGGCCCTTAGCCTAGTCAAGTTGACACATAAAATTAACCATCCATAACGCATTGGTAGGGGAAGTATTCTGCTATTTTTCATTCAACCTCTGTCTTTTAGTGGGCCTGCATTCCTGGGCTATGACTTAATAAGTGTTTCTTAGCTTTTTTACCCCTTTGGGTAAGACAAGAAGGCCAGAAGGGGCTGGAGTAGGAGAAATGCCTTGCTCCAGGGCAAGTATATTTGTCAATAAGAAAATGATTATTCTTTGAATGCATACTAAATTCACACTAAAAGTGAATAAATTTCCTAATAAATACTGAAATATTTGAAGTTACTCAATTGTTGCTGACACCTGTTCTTCACCTTGCTCTCTGTGGTTCTTAACAAAGGGCAGAGAAGAGGGGAAATTTTGACATTACTCTGGGTTTGTTTTGCTTAGATGCCTATTCCCTTTTGAGAACCTTGGGTAGAATAAAAAGATCAACAGAATGAAATGCTTTGTGTAGGTCTTAATACTGTCTTAGATTATATCTGAGGGTAAGCTATATCAACTGATGTGCCCCAAACCACACATCTAATCTGCACTACCGGAAGGCCCCAATCCAAGTTCCTGAATTCCCACGAGGTGATCAACCATCCCAGTTTACATGGGATCAGGAGTTCTCCAGGGCCATGGGACCTTCAGTGCTCAAACCAAGAAGGCCTCAGGCAAAACAGAAAGTGTTGGTCACCATGGTGGAGAATTTCAAACCCTTATGTAAAACTAAGATGAAGAATTTTTCCCTTTGCACTTATTATCTGTGTGCTGATTGCTTAGAGCATGCCTGTGTATGTGATGTGACAGATTACAGGGAGATCAATTTGCTGGCCAACAGTTTATAAATTACTTCATTACTCATATCAGCATCATCTGAGATTTCTATCTGTCTGACTAAACCAAACAATAAAACAGACAGAAGCTTCTCTTTTCATGGGAACTGCATAAGTGCTGAGCCTATCTGCCTACTGGCAACCTACGCTCGGGTGGGAGTTTGACGGCAGGTCTGAGTGAATCTTTCATCCCTTTACATGTTACCGTTAGAATCAGGAGTGGGAGGAAACAGGATGGGGCTAGAGGGAAAGCATCTTGGCACAGCCAGACTTGGGAACAGCTCATCTCGTCTCTACTGTCACCTCCACTGCAACCAGATTGCTCTTTCCTTAATGTAGTAACAGATCGTGGTCACTGACATGCTCAAGCACCCAATGACCCCAGACCTGTGTACTCCAATTCTTACAATTGGGATTAGAGCCTCAATGCCATTGCTCCAGTTACAGTGATTATAAACATCTTGTCTCTTACTTCCCCTCAACCTAGGACTGAGGCACAATGTTTTTATTGGCAGAGCCCTGACGGTTACAGATAATTTGACTGCAATCTTGTTGGACATGGGTCTATTGCTCTGACACTAGATTGTATCTCACCTGATGCAATTCCAGCATTTGTTTGCAACTCCCCTCTCATTTTCCTGGTCAGAAGGACGTAGGTTTGTGTCAGACTAAACCTGGGCAGATGCCACAAGGCTGGGTACACAGCAGTGGGAAGCTTCAGCTCAGAAAACAGGAAGTGGTGTCCTGGTGGGCATCTGAAGGTCAGTGACTGGGACATCAACCCAAGGGGCTTAATGGAGGAGCAGACCCAATGTATAGAAGCAAAATGGGAGCCGGGGGCTCAGGGAGCAGTGGAATAAGGAAGGTGGGACTCTTTTTTAAAAAAAATTAATTAATTAATTAATTTATTTTTGGCTGTGTTGGTTCTTCGTTGCTGTGTATGGACTTTCCCTAGTTGCGGTGAGCAGGGGCTACTCTTCCTTGCGGTGCATGAGCTCTAGGCGCGCAGGCTTCAGTAGTTGTGGCTCATGGGCTCTAGAGCGCAGGCTCAGTAGTTGTGGTGCACGGGCTTAGTTGCTATGCGGCATGTGGGATTTTCCCGGACCAGGGCTCGAACCCGTGTGCCCTACGTTGGCAGGTGGATTCCTAACCACTGCACCACCAGGGAAGTCCAAGGAAGGTGGGACTCTTAATGGAGACACCTGGGAGGGGCTTTGGGAGGCGGGTGAGCAGACACACACTGTAGCGGTTACCCTGGGATGGCTCTGATTTGTGAGGCTTGTTAAATGTAAAGAGGTTGAGATGCAATGAACACTGACTTGATCTAACAGGCAGATCTGTTGCTATACCCTGCACATCCCTGACAAGTAGTCTTCCTGTAAGGAAACAGAAAAGTCTCCTTAACAATTATAAAATTATTGCAGGTACTCTTTATCCAGCCAGTACTCTGACTCCTGTCTCGTCTAGATATAGTTCTGTTATTGGCCTGTATCTAGATTGATTTTGAGTCCTTAGGGAATAGCTGTTTGGATGAGTTTTTTTCCTCTAAGGCTAGATCTTGACTAATTATTTAATGATGGTGCAACTAACAGAGAGAAATAGTCTAAGATGATAATTGCTATGTTAGAGAAAGAAAAATTGAGCCTGCCTTAGGCCAGGAAAAGCAATATTTCAAGTTTTTACTTTTTGATGTTATAAATGAACAATTTTGGAAAATTTTGCTTGACTATTTTCTATCCTTGGAATAGCAGTTTCTATCTTGTTCAGAGGTAATGGCATTATGGCCATTAGGGTTTGGGGAGTGTTTGTTGATGGGAAAGTCTCTAGCCATAACCTCTGCTTGACTGCATATAGCACAGGGCTATGTCTCTGAGGTGTGTGTTTGTCAGGAGAGAGAGTTTGGCTGGAGGCTTTTCCCAACTGAGCAGACATCTCTACCACTTTGGAGGAAATATTCTGCTTGTGCAGTCCCTGTTATTTTGAAAAAAATGACTCTTGGAGTCTCTACTGCACTGAAGGGTGGGTCCTTGGTTTATCGTTCAGAACTTCACTGGAAATAAAAGCACAGCTTTTCAAGGCTTTCTCTTCCAGAAGCTCATTTCATCCAAATTAAAAATAAAATTCAGAGATGCAGTTAATGTGTGTTAGCCCTTGTAAGACTAACACAAATCTTTAAGACTTCTATGTGAAGAGCTTTAGGTCTTTATAACTGCCATGGATGGGGAATATGGCATATGTGATTGTGTGTGTTGAAATGCTTTGTATTTGATGACTTAGGAGTGATGACCACACCCAACCACTACTGGGAACAGTTTTGACGGCTCTGCCTCTTCTCCCCTCATTTTTATCTATTTTTGTAAACAAAATGGTTACTAAGAAAAAGAACACTTTGAAATAATTTAAACCTTTCGTCTTTAAATATATTATCTCAAAACTAAGAGTTAATAGAATGGATCTAACCAGTGAATTTGAAAGGGAGATGGCCTCCCCTACAAAGATTACACTAGTGCACACTTACATACATTTACTTTGTGCCTGGTACTTGTCTAAGCACGTTACATATATTTATTCATCTAATTTTTATAGCCATCATATGAAATAGGTACCCTTATTATTTTAATTTTACAGATGAGGGAATTGAGGCTTGGAGAAGTTAAGTAAGGTCTGAATTGCACACACAAAGCTGGAGCTGAAGGCCAACCCAGAGAGACTTATTCTAGGGCCTATTTAGATGGTGGTAGATATTCAGTCATGGTGGGCTCAGGCCTTGATACAGTTCTCTGGTTTACATAAATCAGCTGTGCATTTCCTTGTTGAAATCCACACCAATGGGAATCATTAAACAAATGACATGAGGAAGGTTATATTCTCTGACTGGATGTGTTGGGGCATTAATATCTCTGGTTTTCTTTGGTTCCCACCAATTTCTTAATCATTTGGATGTGCTTTTGTAGGCTGTTTTTGCAATTATTTCCTCAATGACTCTGATTACCTCTTCTCTCTGTTAATCGCCTTCTACAATTCACATGAACTTACCAGAGTGCTGACAGTTGTAGCTGCAAGAACAGAATGCCCTGACTGCTCTTCTAAATTATAATTCTCCCAATACGGGGACTATCTGAATATTCTCTTTTTTCTGTCAACTGGAAAAAGCCCTGATATTTATTCTTCGCTGACACAGAGTCTCTGCAACCTGAGACTGGCCTTCTCAAGCCTTCCTAACTTTCTCCTTCCAGCTTGAAGACCTTTCTAATTTGTCCTTTCTGCCTGTCCTCTGGGATTACTCATTCCATCTCTTCCAGTCACCTGCACCTCTTCTCCATGTGGCTATCCTTCCTCATCTTCAGGTATCTCCTTCTTTCCACCATGCTCTGACCTTACTTTTCTATGCATTAAACTTAAGAATTAACCTTTCACTTCTGTCAAACTAATCCTTAACATTTTCATCCCATTCACTAAAAAGAGCTCATGAACATAAATGTTTATAACCCTCTCCTGGTCTCCTTCTCTCCTACTTCTCAAAATATGCAGCACATTGTTTTGGAGTCACTTCCAATTTAATAAAAAGAATAGCTAAATTTATCTGTGCCAGACATAACGGTACTTACAACACTCTGAGAGGTTATTATAATTCTCAGTTTACAGATGAGAAAGCTGAAGACGAGAGAGAAAAGGAACTTGTTCACGGTCACATAGCTACTAAGTGGTAGAGCTGGGTTCTGAATATGGATAAAGTCTGTGTTTTCAACGCTTATATTCTATTGCCTTTTAAAAGACAACAATATGTCTACCTAGCCTCTGTTATCCCACTGTAATAAATATTATAGTTTCTGTGTCACTTAATAAATGGGCTGATCAGTATTGCCAAGTATGGAATTTGCTGCTTCCAAAACATTTAGATGCCTTACATGCATTGAATTTCCTAGTGATAATTAATGTGTGATATAATAACTCATCTTTTATTTTGAAGAAGATGTCCTGACAGGCCTTAAATCAGTGAACCCGAAAGAACTTCATGGGTGTAGCAGGCTCCAATATCTTTGTATGGTTTATATCCCTCCCTTTGGGCCATGTTTCCTATTGAGGCATATAGAGTACTTTCCATGCATCATGTCTGATTGACATGATGTCATCAATATAGTGTATTAATGTGATATGCTGCAGAGTGTTCAGATGGTTCAAGTCCCTTCAGATTATACTGTGATAGAGGACAGTAGAGTTAACATGCCCTGCAGCAAGACTGTTAATATTTACTTGTCCATATCAAGTGAATTCAAAGTACTTCTGATCTCCTTTACTGATGGATATTGAAATGAACACATTCACCAAATCAGTGGGCACATATGACATACCTGGGGCTGTATTAATAATGCTCTAGTAAATATATCAGATCTGGTACAGCAGCTGTAACTGGGGCTAACACTGGTTATGTTTGTGTTGGCCCACTGTCATCCACCAGGATCCATCTGGTTTTTGCACAAGCCAGACTAACGAATTAAATGGGGATAAATGGGAATCACCACTCCTGCATCCTTAAGTCTGACTGTGGCAATAATCCATTCTACCCAATAACAGATCAGATTTTTGAGGGAGTTTCACTACTTCAACTGGATGTCAACTTCTGATGTGAAACACTCCAAGAGGCTGTATTTTAGTGGAAAATTCTTAAATATTAACTTACAATTTAAAGACTGAGCAAAAAATGTCACATTTCTCCATTCATTAAACAAATCATTTTTGTATACCTATTAGAGCTTGGTGAAGTGTATGGATAATACTTAGAGGTGAGAAAGCAACAAAGTAACCTGAAAATATATATAAGAAGATATAAATAGAGATTAAGTAAATGAAAATAAGGTGAAGATACAGGGAAGAGCTTTAGAAGTCAGTAGAAGAACTATACAAAGTACGTAGGAGTTGCTGGAGGGTCTTGATAAGGAAAGATAATACTGCTAAGGAGTATTTATTATAGTAATACTTAACATTAATGAGCACTTATTATGGGCTAGGCACTTTATTTACATTTTCTCAATTTATTCTTTCTATAATCTTAAGAGTTGAATGCTATTATGGTTCCCATTTTACAATCAAGAACACTGGAGTTTAGAAAAGTGAAGTAATTTGTCTCAGTTCTGATCCAAAGCTGGTAAGTGGTGGAACTGAGATTTAAATGCTCTTAACCCCATGCCAAATACGTACCTGTCGGTAGCGATGTGTCCTGGTGGAGGCTGCAGTAATCTATGCCTGCAGTGATTGGAGTGGGAATGAACGCTCTTAAATTGGGGAGGAAGAAAGATGCAGAAATACACAGCAATAATGTCCTAGGAAAGCCAGAATGCCTTCACCTGAAGATAATTAATGAAGGGAACATCATTTTGGGGTTAAACTTGCTGCAGAAGATGGAGACATGAGGGGAATTTAGTTACTAGAATTTCCCTGTCTTACAAAGGCTTGTCAACATAACTAATACTCTGTGAACAGTAGAAATAGACAGTTATGAGGATGACCTCTTAAGAAGCAGAGAAGACTTCTTAGCCCCTCTTTTCTTCATTAGGTATGTTATAATCCCCCTGTCTCCCCCATACTTCACATTTACCCTCTGCCAGGACTCTAACTTAATTCTTACTTGTTCAGCACTAACTTATCACATTTGTTTTGAAATGCGGATGACTGACGTGGTGTTTAAATGTAAACTCACGGGTTAAAATGCAATTTTCATGTAATATAGGCACATACCATGCTACAGCTTTTCTTATTTTTTAGTGTAATTTTTAGAAGGCTATATTAAATAACAATAATGGAAATTAAATACATTACCTGCAACCACCATAAAATAGATTGCTTAATATTTTATTCCTTTACAGTTCTTATTAATATGTATACATCATTTTTACATAATTGTAATCAAAGCAGAGATGTAATTTTGTTTTCTTTTTTCCCATTAATTATGAGTATTTTTCCATATAGCTATTTAGTTTTTTGAATTAACATTTTCCTGGCTGTATTTTACTGCATAGAGTCACTGTAGCAAAATGCATTTAACCATTTCTATACCACTGAACAGTTAGGTTGTTTTAAGATTTTACTGACATAAATAAAGAGCAATAAGCAAAATAGAAATTGGAGTCTGGGTCACCTATGTTTGAGTCCTGACTTTGCTATTTATCTATACAGGGATGAACATACTCACAAATATCTGTTGTGTTAGAAACCAGACTTGTTGCTGGGTATGCTGTGGAGCATAAGAAAGATATGGTCCATTCCCCACACAAAGATGCAGTAAATGGATCAGTACCGTCCAAGTGATGATAACAGTAATATGCATCTCACATGATTGTCGTGAGGAGTAAAAGAAATCACAACTGCAAAGTGCTTCGCCAGTGCCTGGCATAAAATGTGTCCAATATTCTTCTTATCATTATGAATATTATTACTGTAGTGATCTTATCGCTATTATTGTTATTATTTAGACTTAAAACTTGCTTCAAAGCTACTGGTTTTCAAAGATTATGCACTTACTGATTGCTCTTAGTAAGCATAATTTAATATTTCTTAAAGCTTCCTTAAGGTAGTATTAGTTTACAAGTTCAGTTCTTAAGTGACAGCTGTAGGGGAGACCACTGTTCTCATGTATTGAGCACCCTCTGTGTATCATCAGGCACTGTGCCAGGCCCCAGAGGGGGAGCAGTGGAGCCTGACGTCTGACCACAGCCTAGTTGCTTCCTCAAGAAGACGATGATTTCTGTTGTTTTTGATATAAAGCCACATGATCAGTTTTCAATGTTCATATTTCAAAAACTATGGGAACTCTGACACAAAGTGCAGGAAACCCCGAAAATCTGCTGTGCTAGAATATCACACTTCTAATAAAACAAATAAATTCACTTTCTGAAGTTTCCTTAGGTCTGCGTGACTGAATTTTTATGATCATCTTGATGATGATGGACCTCTTTAATCCTTCAGCATAGTTATAACATTGGCTTTATCTCCTAAATTATGAGTCACCGTTGCTACTAGTTAAAGCTCACAAAGAATTCAGCCTACTATTGCAGCCAAGTTGATATTAAATAGAAAAATTTTGTTATAATACAAATTTTGCTCATCAGCTTTGCTGGAATCTCCTTATATGAGACTATGTATAAGAAATTAGTTACTAAGATCCTGTTTAATTCATGTTTGCTTATGAATTTAATAACTTTAAAAAATTACATCTGAACACATATCTTTGTTGTTGAGTAGAGATGCCTAACTATAAGCCATAGACTACACAGAAAGGGATCAGATGTAGCTTCACCCATAGTGCCCTTTGAAAGAAATAATTTCTCTGTACCATTACTTTTTTATCTCTGTCACAGTTGTTTTTGCGCTCATTTAAAGTGTTACAATTTGATAGGTTTTGATATCTGTCTACACTCATGAAACTGTGATTAAAGTCAAGTGTTTAAAGGTATCCATCATTCCCAAATGTCTCTTCATACCCTTTTGTAATCCTTATTCCTCACGCTTCTCTGTCTCCACCCTCAACTTCAGACAACCACTGATCTGCTCTTTGTCACTACAGATTAATTTTCTGTTTCTGGAATTTTATATAAGTTGAATCATATGGTGTGCACTCTTATTTGCTTGGCATCTTTCACTTTGCCTAATTATTTGGAGATGCACCGATATCTGTGTGTATCAATAGTCTGTTCTTTGAATTGTTGAGGATTAGTCCATTGCATGGATATACTGAAATTTGCGTATCCATTTACCGGTTCATGAACATTTCAGCTGTTTCCAGTTTTTGGTTATTGCACATAAAGTTACTCTGAAAGTCATGTATAAGACCCTGTGCTTTCATTTTTTCTTTCTTTTTTTTTTTTTTTTTTTGCGGTACGCGGGCCTCTCACTGTCCTGGCCTCTCCCGTTGCGGAGCACAGGCTCCGGATGTGCAGGCTCAGCGGCCATGGCTCACGGGCCCAGCCGCTCCGCGACATGTGGGATCCTCCCGGACCGGGGCACGAACCCGTGTCTCCTGCATCGGCAGGCGGACTCTCAACCACTGCGCCACCAGGGAAGCCCTGTAGATTTTTTTGATGATGGCCATTCTGACGGGTGTGAGGTGATACCTAATGGTAGTTTTGATTTGTATTTCTCTAATGAATAGTTATGTTGAGCATCCTTTCATGTGTTTGTTGGCAATCTGTATATCTTCTTTGAAGAAATGTGTGTTTAAATCTTCTGCCCATTTTTGGATTGGGTTGTTTGGTTTTTGATATTGAGCTGCATGAGCTGCTTGTAAATTTTGGAGATTAATCTTTTGTCACTTGCTTCATTTGCAAATATTTTCTCCCATTCTGAGGGTTGTCTTTTCATCTTGTTTATGTTTTCCTTTGCTGTGCAAAAGCTTTTAAGTTTCATTAGGTCCTGTTTGTCTATTCTTGTTTTCATTTCCATTTCTCTAGAAAACTACGAGCTAATCATGAATTTGGTAAAGTAGCAGGGTACAAAATTAATGCACAGAAATCTCTTGCATTCTTATACACTAATGCTAAAAAAATCTGAAAGTGAAATTAATGAAACAGTCTCACCACTGCAAAAAAAGAATAAAATACCTAGTAATAAACCTACCTAAGGAGACAAAAGACCTGTATGCAGAAAACTACACCGATGAAAGAAATTAAAGATGATACAAACAGGTGGAGGGATATACCATGTTCTTGGATTGGAAGAATCAATATTGTGAAAATGACTCTACTACCCAAAGCAATCTACAGATTCAATGCAATCCCTATCAAACTACCACTGGCATTTTTCACAGAACTAGAACAAAAAATTTCACAATTTGTATGGAAACACTAAAGACCCTGAATAGCCAAAGCAATCTTGAGAATGAAAAATGGAGCTGGAGGAATCAGGCTCCCTGACTTCAGACTATACTACAAAGCTACAGTCATCAAGACAGTATGGTACTGGCACAAAAACAGAAATATAGATCAATGGAGCAGGGTAGAAAGCCCAGAGATAAACCCATACACATATGGTCACCTTATCTTTGATAAAGGAGGCCAGAATATACAATAGAGAAAAGACAGTCTCTTCAATAAGTGGTGCTGTGAAAACAGGACAGCTACATGTAAATAATGAAATTAGAACACTCCCTAACACCATACACAAAAATAAACTCAAAATGGATTAAAGACCTAAATGTAAAGCCAGACACTATCAAACTCTTAGAGGAAAACATAGGCAGAACACTCTATGACATAAATCACAGCAAGATCCTTTTTGACCCAGAGTGAGTATTTGAAAACTGTCATTTTTGTAACTCCTCTTTTAAAAATCCTCTAATGACTTTCTGTTTTATGCAGAACAAAAGCAAAATCTTTACTCTGCCCTCCCGGCGCCCCCCGCCACGAGCTCTTGCCTCTGGACTCATTGTCTACCACTATTTCCTTTGTGGCACTGGCCTCTTACTAGCCCTGGAACATACCAACGTCCTAGCCCAGGGCTTGTGCTTGTTTTCTCAATGTAGACAGAACTTTCTCTATTTTCCTTCCTAACTCCTTCAGGTCTCTGCTCAAACAATATTTTATTAGAATCTCTCCCCAAGTACCCTATACAAAAACAGTCCCTTCAGTCTCCATGCCCTCACTCTGTTTTAATTTTCTTCACTCAAATTTCATTCTTGATATAGTATATATTTATTTATTTGATTCTTATATCTTTTCTGTCATGAGGATGTGAGCTCCTTAAGGTCACAGACTTTGTCTATTTTCTCCCCTGATGAATTTCTGCTACTTAGAACAGTCTTGCATATCTGATGCATAGAAAATGCTTAATAAATTCAAAACTAAATGAATGAATACTGCAACTTGCTTTTTTGCCCAAGAATATATGTTTGCAATTTATCCATGTTTACTTGTGTGTTGGTTAATTTATTTTAAATGCGTTGTAGTATTTTGTTGTATGAATACATGTCGATTTATCATTCTTGTTTGATAGATATTTGTGTTCTTTCCAGTTTTTCACTGATAGAAACAATGCTGAAATATATATTCTGATGATTTCTCCTTGTGCATATGTGTTAGTTTCTCTGAGGTACATAACTGAGTGAACTTGCTGAATTGTAGGGCATGTTTAAATTCAATTTTAGTAAGTGTGGTCAATTTTCTCTGCAAAATGCTTGACTAATTTTCACTCCCAACAGTGCTAGGACATGGTTACTTTATATAAGTTTCCATTCTCTGAGCATTAGTATGGTTCTCTTTGCACTTTGTAGTCATGAGCACTCTAATGTGCAATCCTGAGTTTGTTTTCTGCAATGATTTTTTTCCTTGTTGCCATCTCTCTTTCTTCCATTTATTGTGATACAGTGAATAGACTTGACCTATAAAGGCTGGCAAAAAGATATGTAAATAATATTGCTACCTACATCTGCTGGGGAAAAAAACCCTGAAAGACTATTATGCTTTTTCTGTTTTTGGAGTGTGTAGTCTCCTTCAAAGAAAACAAAAAGTACATATCAGCAAACAATTAGGGATAACACTCTGAAGGGCAGCAGAAACATCTCAGCACCCTGGAAGTACTGGCAAAACATGTATCAATAACAGCTGAAAAGGGCTGTTGTTGGTGGCATGCTATGACTTGAAAGAATTTGAAGTGGGTGGAAGAGAAATGTCCAGACTAGGATGCCCAGAGCACACTTCCATAGAAGCCATGCTGTAAGAACACAACACATCACTTGATTTAATTCACTCTATGATTTCTCAGAAAGGATTCTTTACACAAGGTAGATGTGTTGATAGAGATGGGAACTTTAACTGATAGTAGCTTCATCAATATTATTATTTCCTGATGCACAGAGAAAAGTAAAAAGAATATCTATATAATGCACACTTTATACCTGGCCATGTGCTTATTTTTTTTTTAAATATTCCTATTTGTAAGCATACCATGTCATTGCCTAATTCCAGGGGTCTCCATGTATAGAAATCAATGTGAATTGTGCCCTTTGGAGGGAACAGTATGGTTGCTCTGTTTACCAGGAACTGTTCTTTTTTATACATTATCTCATTTAATTCTCACAACAGTCCTTCCAAGTAAGTGTTTTGAGATAGTACTTAGTTCTTAAAACTTCTTGCCTGGCGTCATGCAGCTAAAAATTTATTTCATATTGATGTAAGGGGGGGCATGATATGAAATATAAATGAAACTTTTTACTGGAATTGGAAAACATTTTTTTTTTTCTTATCTCCATTACTGACAAAGGAGTTATCTCAGACATTGTTGACTAAAGAAGTCTGAGTTCTCCTTCTAATGATCTCATTTGTTCCTGCTTTGCATATAGCTCTTTGGAGGAATTGGGTGTTCAGGCAACAGTGTGAGTTAGCATCTCTCACCAGTCCCTGCAGGATCATTGCTGCAGAAATGGGATGTTGTTGCTGAACTGGCACAGATGGGTTGATTGATGAGAGAGTGGAGAAATAAGGGGCAGCCATCATATTCTGTGACACTATTAGGACAGGAAATAGTTTTTGAAACTGGGAAATAATAGCATCCCTCTTTCAATGAACTTCAGAGGTATTAGCAGAGGAATTATCCACTGGAACCCGTTAGAGTTCTATAAAACTTGTGGGCCAGCACATTTTGGTCTTAATATATGGTGTCTGATTTAGAAAATACTAGTGTCTCAAACGGGAAACTTAGAATCCCTTATGAAATGTCCTACTTGCCAAATACACATTAATCTATTAATCTTATGAGACAGAAGCTTGGTGAAATAAAATTCAGGGATATGACTGCCCACCCAATACAACATGAGAAAGATTTCCTTGATATTTTGATAGTTAGGTTTATGTGAATGATCTATGTAAGGACATTTAGAGAGGATCTAACCATGATTTCCTTTTAAACTTATTGAAAGTCAAGTTGAAAAGAATTGATTTCCTCAAACTTCTTTTCTTTGATCCTTCCACAAGGCATTCCCAAGGGATCCTCAACCTAGAGGAAGCACATCAAAGATAGCAATTAGAGTTTTAATCAAGCTGGTATGCCACATACGATTATTCAGTTTGCATTGGATATCTTGGCTTTTGAATTTTTTTCTACTTAAAGACCAAGGAGTTTTCTTTCATATATAATACCCTTCTTACTCAACCAGTAAGATACTTTGTTGATGGAATTTTATTAAAGTCATTGAATAAGTTATTGGACAAAGGGGGTCAATGACAGTTGAATAACACTGAAAGCTCATGCAAGGCAGTGATTTTGTCCTATTCGTCATACTTTCCCCCAATGCTTAGAAGAGTGCTTGACGTATAATGGGAGTTCAGAAACTAGTTACTGAATAAATCTTCTAAATTTATGAGTCATTGTATTATATTCTTCTGTTCTCAAATCAAAGATAAATCTTTTTTAAATTGGGAATCTTTCATTTGTATGTGTGGATGAAGCTTGTTTTGTAATCCATTAAAAGAAAAATCAAAAGACAAGAAAAATGATGACTCAAGTTTCTTTTTTTCCCCCCAAGTTTCTTTTTGAGTATTCATTGACCCTGTTGAGAACATCTACAAAGAAACAATTCGGGGAAAGACTTTAGTGATGGTTACCATTTCTAGAATTACTGTGAGATGAAGGTGGCAAAGGAATTCTAAGTCTAAAGGCCAATAAATTTTACTTGCGCTCTTGTTTTTTATAAGCTTTAAATAAATAATATTTCCCTTTAGTTTTTTTTTCCTCTCCAAGCATTAAATAGACTACAAAGACAGTCAAGCCTATCATTTGGTCATCCTAATGTATTCAACACTTTTGTATATGCTAAATATTATTGTAGATGTCAAAAAGAACATCTGCTTTTGAAAATTACCAACATTCCTAAGATTGCAGAACTTTAAAGTGTGGTAGAATTTCCACTTAGCAGTGAGCCACCCACACAGTTTTTCAAACAAATGCCTCAAAAAAAAAAAAAAAAAAAAAACTAAACTCAAACAAAACACCCAACACCTCCCAGAATATTATTGTTCATGGAAATAAATACTCTGGAAGAAAACAAATTGACATTACATATTTAATGTGGATTGCTATGCTTTGAGATTCTACAATATGAGCATATAAAGTAAATTCTTGTCCAAATATTACTACCAGCTTGTATAGGAAAAATATTTCAACTGTCTCTCTTTCCCCAGCAAAAATTTCCATGTTAATCATGAAAGACTCCATAGTTCAGCAAAGTTCTCATACATTCTTGTGTATTTTGAAAGGATGGTATGACCATACTTGTACAAGCAGCTATGTATGTGAGACAATAAAAGGAAGATTTTCCTCTTTAGTCTCTGTGATTTATATTTTTCAGAATGCTAAATATGTAAAGCTGAAAGGAAATGAAACTTATGGGGAATATTATTTCCATATAAATGTCCTTCTTTTGAAGAGGGAGGACTTGAAAGAGGATAAAAAAGAGATTTTAAGGTTGATAAATTAATAAAAGAAATTAGTCATTAACCACCTTCAGTGAATAACTTATAGAAACCATATGAGAAATAAATCTAATGTTTTTGTGGGAATTGATCTTGATCCTACAATGAGGAATGTTTAGAAAGGATTTCTGAAATGACCCTTCAAATTTAGCCTACCGACTAACTTTTATTCGATGATTATTAACTCACTTTAGATTCTAAAGTGTTCAGGGCTTAAGGAAAAAAAAAACAAACCCAAACTCATAAAAAGATGGATAAATCCCTGGTAGCACTTGGTTGTAACTTTTGTTCCATTTGACTCTGACCAAAAGATAACTCATCAGTTTCTACTCCAACTGTGTTTCTGTTTTCTTTTTCCAAATTATGAGGTCTAGTGCATAGAATATTCTTTTTCTTTAAATTTAATTAATGGGTTTTTTATACAGCAGGTTCTTATTACTTATCTATTTTACACATATTATGTGTAAAATGTGTGTATATATGTCAATCCCAATTTCCCAATTCATCCCACCATTCCCCCCTGACCAGCTTTCCACCTTGGTGTCCATACCTTGGTTCTCTACATCTGTGTCTTTATTTTGCCTTGCAAACTGGTTCATCTGTACCATTTTTCTAGATTCCACATATATGCATTAATATACGATATTTGTTTTTCTCTCTCTGACTTACTTCACTCTGTATGACAAATCTAGGTCCATCCACCTCACTACAAATAACTCAATTTCGTTTCTTTTCATGGCTGAGTAATATTCCATTGTATATATGTGCCACATCTTCTTTATCCATTCATCTGTTGATGGACACTTAGGTTGCTTCCATGTCCTGGCTATTGTAAATAGAGCTGCAGTGAATATTTTGGTACATGACTCTTTTTGAATTATGGTTTTCTCAGGGTATATGCCCAGTAGTGGGATTGGTGGGTCGTATGGTAGCTCTATTTTTAGTTTTTTAAGAAACCTCCATACTGTTCTCCATAGTGGCTGTATCAATTTACATTCCCACCAATAGTGCAAGAGTGTTCCCTTTTCTCCACACCCTTTCCAGCATTTTATTGTTTCTAGATTTTTTAATGATGGCCATTCTGACCAGTGAGAGATGATACCTCATTGTAGTTTTGATTTGCATTTCTCTAATGATTAATGATGTTGAGCATTCTTTTATGTGTTTGTTGGCAATGT
This sequence comes from Aethalodelphis obliquidens, assembly GCF_003676395.1. NCBI lineage: Eukaryota > Metazoa > Chordata > Mammalia > Artiodactyla > Delphinidae > Aethalodelphis > Aethalodelphis obliquidens. The sequence continues at coordinate 34,408,231 of NW_020837957.1, read as the reverse complement.
GTATATCTTCTTTGGAGAAATGTCTATTTAGGTCTTCTGCCCATTTTTGGATTGGGTTGTTTGCTTTTATGTTATTGAGTTGCATGAGCTGCTTGTAAATTTTGGAGATTAATCCTTTGTCAGTTGCTTCATTTGCAAATATTTTCTCCCATTCTGAGGGTTGTCTTTTGGTCTTGTTTATGGTTTCCTTTGCTGTGCAAAAGCTTTGAAGTTTCATTAGGTCCCATTTGTTTACTTTTGTTTTTATTTCCATTTCTCTAGGAGGTGGGTCAAAAAGGATCTTGCTGTGATTTATGTCGTAGAGTGTTCTGCCTATGTGTTCCTCTAAGAGTTTGATAGTGTCTGACCTTACATTTAGGTCGTTAATCCATTTTGAGTTTATTTTTGTGTATGGTGTTAGGGAGTGCTCTAATTTCATTCTTTTACATGTACCTGTCCAGTTTTCCCAGCACCACTTATTGAAGAGGCTGTCTTTTCTCCACTGTATATTCTTGCCTTCTGTATCAAAGATAAGGTGCCCATATGTGTGTGGTTTTATCTCTGGGCTTTCTATCCTGTTCCATTGATCTATATTTCTGTTTTTGTGCCGGTACCATACTGTCTTGATGACTGTAGCTTTGTAGTATAGTCTGAAGTCAGGGAGTCTTATTCCTCCAGCTCCGTTTTTCGTTCTCAAGATTGCTTTGGCTATTCGAGGTCTTTAGTGTTTCCATACAAATTGTGAAATTTTTTGTTCTAGTTCTGTGAAAAATGCCAGTGGTAGTTTGATAGGGATTGCATTGAATCTGTAGATTGCTTTGGGTAGTAGAGTCATTTTCACAATGTTGATTCTTCCAATCTAAGAACATGGTATATCTCTCCATCTATGTGTATCATCTTTAATTTCTTTCATCAGTGTCTTATAATTTTCTGCATACAGGTCTTTTGTCTCCTTAGTTAGGTTTATTCCTAGATATTTTATTCTTTTTGTTGCAATGCTAAATGGGAGTGTTTTCTTAATTTCACTTTCAGATTTTTTATCATTAGTGTATAAGAATGCCAGAGATTTCTGTGCATTAATTTTGTATCCTGCTACTTTACCAAATTCATTGATTAGCTCTAGTAGTTTTCTGGTAGCATCTTTAGGATTCTCTATGTATAGTGTCATGTCATCTGCAAACAGTGACAGCTTTAATTCTTTTCCAATTTGGATTCCTTTTATTTCCTTTTCTTCTCTGATTGCTGTGGCTAAAACTTCTAAAACTATGTAGAATAAGTGTGGTGAGAGTGGGCAACCTTGTCTTGTTCCTGATTTTAGTGGAAATGGTTTCAGTTTTTCACCATTGAGGATGATGTTAGCTGTGGGTTTGTCATATATGGCCCTTATTATCTTGAGGAAAGTTCCATCTATGCCCACTTTCTGCAGGGTTTTTATCATCAATGGGTGTTGATTTTTGTCAAAAGCTTTCTCTGCATCTATTGAGATGATCATATGGTTTTTCTACTTCAGTTCGTTTATATGGTGTATCACGTTGATTGATTTGCATATATTGAAGAATCCTTACATTCCTGGAATAAACTCCACTTGATCATAGTGTATGATCCTTTTAATGTGCTGTTGGATTCTGTTTGCTAGTATTTTGTTGAGAATTTTTGCATCTGTATTCATCAGTGATATTGGCCTGTAGTTTTCTTTCTTTGTGACATCTTTGTCTAGTTTTGCTATCAGGGTGATGGTGGCCTCGTAGAATGAGTTTGGGAGTCTTCCTCCCTATGCTATATTTTGGAAGAGTTTGAGAAGGATAGGTGTTAGCTCTTCTCTAAATGTTTGTTAGAATTCGCCTGTGAAGCCATCTGGTCCTGGGCTTTTGTTTGTTGGAAGATTTTAAATCACAGTTTCAATTTCAGTGCTTGTGATTGGTCTGTTCATATTTTCCATTTCTTCCTGTTTGAGTCTCGGCAGGTTGTGCATTTCTAAGAATTTGTCCATTTCTTCCAGGTTCTCCATTTTATTGGCATAGATTTGCTTGTAGTAGTCTCTCATGATCCTTTGTATTTCTGCAATCTCAGTTGTTACTTCCACTTTTTCATTTCTAATTCTGTTGATTTGAATCTTCTCCCTTTTTTTCTTGATGAGTCTGGCTAATGGTTTATCAATTTTGTTTATCTTCTCAAAGAACCAGCTTTAAGTTTTATTGATCTTTGCTATCATTTTCTTCATTTCTTTTACATTTATTTCTGTTCTTAACTTCGTGATTTCTTTCCTTCTGCTAACTTTGGGGTTTTGTTGTTCTTCTTTCTCTAATTGCTTTAGGTGTAAGGTTAGGTTGTTTACTTGAGATGTTTCTTGTTTCTTAAGGTTGGATTGTATTGCTATAAAGTTCCCTCTTAGAACTGCTTTTGCTGCATCCAGTAGGTTTCAGATTGTCGTGTTTTCATTGTCATTTGTTTCTAGGTATTTTTTGATTTCCTCTTTGATTACTTCAGTGATCTCTTGGTTATTAAGTAGTGTATTGTTTAGCCTCCACGTGTTTGTATTTTTTACAGATTTTTTCCCTTTAATTGATATCTAGTCTCATAGCGTTTTGGTCAGAAAAGATACTTGATACGATTTCAATTTTCTTAAACTTACCAAGGCTTGACTTGTGACCCAAGATATGATCTATCCTGGAGAATGTTCTATGAGCACTTGGAAGAAAGTGTTGTTTTTGAATGGAATTCTGTTGTTTTTGAATGGAGTATCCTATAAAAATTAAGTCCATCTTGTTTAAGTATTATTTAAAGCTTCTGTTTCCTTATTTACTTTCGTTTTGGATGATCTGTCCTTTGGTGAAAGTGGGGTGTTATAGTCCTCTACAATGATTGTGTAACTGTTGATTTCCCCTTTTATGGCTTTTAGTATTTGCCTTATGTATTGAGGTGCTCCTATGTTGGGTGCATAAATATTTACAATTGTTATATCTTCTTCTTGGATTGATCCCTTGATCATCAGTTAGTGTCTTTCTTTGTCTCTTGTAATAGTCTTTGTTTTAAAGTCTATTTTGTCTGATATGAGAATTGCTACTCCAGCTTTCTTTTGGTTTCCATTTGCATGGAATATCTTTTTCCATTCCCTCACTTTCAGTCTGTTTGTGTCCCTAGCTCTGGAGTGGGTCTCTTGTAGACAGCATATATATGGGTCTTGTTTTTGTATCCATTCAGCCAGTCTGTGCCTTTTGGTTGGAGCATTTAGTCCATTTATCTTTAAGGTAATTATCGCTATGTATATTCCTATTACTGTTTTCTTAATTGTTTTGGGTATGTTATTTTAGGTCTTTTCCTTCTCTTGTGTTTCCTGCCTAGAGAAGGCCCTTTATCATTTGTTGTAAAGCTGCTTTGGTTGTGCTGAATTCTCTTAGCTTTTGCTTGTCTATAAATGTTTTAATTTCTCTGTCGAATCTGAATGAGATCCTTGCTGGGTAGAGTAATCTTGGTTGTAGGTTTTTCCCTTTCATCACTTAAAATATGCCCTCCCACTCCCTTCTGGCTTGCAGAGTTTCTGCTGAAAGATCAGCTGTTAACCTTATGGGGATTCCCCTATATGTTATTTGCTGTTTTTCCCTTGCTGCTTTTAATATTGTTTCTTTGTATTTAATTTTTGATAGCTTGATTAATATGTGTCTTGGCGTATTTCACCTTGGATTTATCCTGTATGGGACTCTCTGTTCTTCCTGGACTTGATTAACTATTTCCTTACCCATATTAGGGAAGTTTTCAACTATAATCTCTTCAAATATTTTCTCAGTCCCTTTCTTTTTCTCTTCTTCTTCTGGGACCCCTATAATTAGAATGTTGGTGCATTTAATATTGTCCCAGAGGGCTCCAAGACTGTCCTCAATTCTTTTCATTCTTTTTTCTTTATTGTGCTCTGCGGTAGTTTTTTCCACTATTTTATCTTCCAGTTCACTTGTCTGTTCTTCTGCCTCAGTTATTCTGCTACTATTTCTTTCTAGAGAATTTTTAATTTCACTTTTTGTGTTTTTCATGATTTTTTGTTTGCTCTTTTGTTCTTCTAGGTCCTTGTTAAACGTTTCTTGTATTTTCTTTATTCTATTTCCAAGATTTTGGATCATCTTTACTATCGTTATTCTGAATTCTTTTTCACGTAGACTGTGTATTTCCTCTTCATTTATTAGGTCTGGTGGGTTTTTGCCTTGCTCTGTCATTTGCTATGTTTCTCTTTCTTCTCATTTTGCTTAACTTACTATGTTTGGGGTCTCCTTTTCACAGGCTGCAGGTTTGTAGTTCCTGTTGTTTGGGGGTTTTGCCCCTAGTGGCTAAGGTTGGTTCAGTGGGTTGTGTAGGCTTCCTGGTGGAGGGGACTAGTGCCTGTGTTCTGGTGGATGAGGCTGGATCTTGTCGTTCTGGTGGACAGGTCCATGTCTGGTGGTGTGTTTTGGGCTGTCTGTGGCCTTAATATTTTAGGCAGCCTCTCTGCTAATGGGTGGGGTTGTGTTCCTGTCTTGCTAGTTGTTTGGCATAGGGTGTCCAGCACTGTAGCTTGCTGGTCGTTGAGTAGAGCTGGGTCTTGGTGTTGAGATGGAGATCTCTGGGAGATTTTCACCGTTTGATATTACGTGGAGCTGGGAGGTCTCTTGTGGACCAGTGTCCTGAAGTTGGCTCTCCCACCTCAGAGGCACAGCCCTGTTGCCTGGCTGGAGCACCAAGAGCCTGTCATCCACATGGCTCAGAATAAAAGGGAGAAAAAAAGAAAGAGAGAAAGAGAGAAAGAAAGGAAAGAAGGAAGGAAGGAAGGAAGGGAGGGAGGAAGGAAGAGCTAAAATAAAATAAAAGAAGATAAAATAGAAGGTTATTAAAATAAAAACCAAAAAATAATTATTAAAAAAATTTTTTTAAGTAATTAAAAAGAGAGAAGAGAACAACCAAACCAAAAAACAAATCAACCAATGATAACAAGCACTGAAAACTATACTAAAAAATGAAAAACAACAACGGACAGACAAAACCCTAAGACAAATGGTAAAAGTAAAGCTATAGAGACAAAATCCACACACAGAAGCATATGCATGCACACTCACAAAAAGAGGAACAGGGAAAAAAATACATGTGTCGTTGCTCCCAAAATCCACTTCCTCAATTTGGGATGCTTCGTTGTCTATTTGGGTATTCCACAGATGCAGGGTACATCAACTTGACTGTGGATATTTAATCCACTGCTTCTGAGGCTGCTGGGAGAGATTTCCCTTTCTCTTCTTTGTTTGCACAGCTCCTGGGGTTCAGCTTTGGGTTTGGCCCTGCCTCTGCCTGGAGGTTGCCTGAGGGTGTCTGTTCTTCGCTCAGACAGGATAGGGTTAAAGGAGCAGCTCATTCGGGGGCTCTGGCTCACTCAGGCCCGGGGGAGGGAGGGGTACAGAAGGAGGGGCGAGCCTGCGGTGGCAGAGGCCAGCATGACGTTGCAGCAGCATGAGGGGCGCTGTGTGTTCTACTGGGGAAGTTGTCCCTGAATCATGGGACGCTGACATTGGCGGACTGCAGAGGCTCCCGGGAGGTGAGGTGTGGACAGTGACCTGTGCTGCACACAGGCTTCTTGGTGGCTGCAGCAGCAGCCTTAGCATCTTATGCCCGTCTCTGAGGTCTGCGCTGATAGCCGCAGCTTGCGCAATCTCTGGAGCTCCTTTAAGCAGTGCTCTTAATCCCCTCTCCTTGCGCACCAGGAAACAGAGGCAAGAAAAAGTCTCTTGCCTCTTCAGGAGTTCCAGACCTTTTCCTGGACTCCCTCCCAGCTAGCCTTGGCACACTAGCCCCCTTCAGGCTGTGTTCACACAGCCAACCCCATTCTTCTCCCTGGGATATCACATTGATTGTTTTGCATATTTTGAAGAACCCTTGCTTTCCTGGGATAAACCCCACTTAATCATGCTGTATGATCCTTTTAGTGTGTTGCTGGATTTTGTTTGCTAGTATTTTGCTGAGGATTTTTGCATCTATATTCATCAGTGATATTGGTCTGTAATTTTCTTTTTTTGTAGTATCTCTGGTTTTGGCATCAGGGTGATGGTGGCCTTGTAGAATGAGTTTGGGAGTGTTCCTCCCTCTGCTATATTTTGGAAGAGTTTGAGAATGTTAGGTGTTAGCTCTTCTCTAAACGCTTGATAGAATTCACCTGTGAAGCCATCTGGTCCTGGGCTTTTTTGTTTATTGGAAGATATTTAATCACAGTTTAAATTTCAGTGCTTGTGATTGGTCTGTTTATATTTTCTGTTTCTTCCTGGTTCATTCTTGGAAGGTTGTGCTTTTCTAAGAATTTGTCCATTTCTTCCAGGTTGTCCATTTTATTGGCATATAATTGCTTGTAGTAATCTCTCATGATCCTTTGTATTTTTGTAGTGTCAGCTGTTACTTCTCCTTTTTCATATCTAATTCTGTTGATTTGAGTCTTCTCCCCTTTTTTTCTTGATGAGTCTGGCTAATGGTTCATGAATTTTATTTATCTTCTCAAAGAACCAGCTTTTAGTTTTATTGATCTTTGCTATTGTTTCCTTCATTTCATTTTCATTTATTTCTGATCTGATCTTTATGATTTCTTTCCTTCTTCTATCTTTGGGGTTTTGTTGTTCTTCTTTCTCTAATTGCTTTAGGTGTAAGGTTAGGTTGTTTACTTGAGATTTTTCTTGTTTCTTGAGGTAGGATTGTATTGCTATAAACTTCCCTCTTAGAACTGCTTTTGTTGCATCCCATAGGCTTTGGGTCATCGTGTTTTCATTGTCATTTGTTTCTAGGTATATTTTGATTTCCTCTTTGATTTCTTCAGTGACCCCTTGGTTATTTAGTAGCATATTGTTTAGCCTCCATGTGTTTGTAGTTTCTACAGTTTTTTTTTTTCCTTTAGTTGATCTCTAGTCTCATAATGTTGTGGTCAGAAAAGATACTTGATATGATTTCTATTTTCTTAAATTTACCAAAGCTTGGTTTTTGACCCCGTGTTATGATCTATCCTGGAGTATGTTTCACAAGCACTTGAGAAGAAAGTGTATTCTGTTGTTTTTGGATGGACAGTCCTGTAAATATCAAGTAAGCCCATGTTGTCTAATGTGTCATTTAAAGCTTGTGTTTCCTTATTTATTTTCATTTTCGATGATCTGTTCATTGGTGAATGTGAGGTTTTAACGTCCCCTACTATTATTGTGTTACTGTCAATTTCGACTTTTATGTCTGTTAGCATTTGCCTTATGTATTGAGGTGCTCCTATTTTGGGTGCATAAATTTTTATAGTTGGTATATCTTCTTGTTTGACTGACCTCCTGATCATTACATAGTATCCTTCTTTGTCTCTATTTTAAAGTCTATTTTGTCTGATATGAGAATTGCTACTCCAGCTTTCTTTTGGTTTCCATTTGCATGAAATATCTTTTTCCATCCCCTTACTTTCAGTCTGTATGTGTCTCTAGGTCTGAAGTGGGTCTCTTGTAGACAACATATATATGGGTCTTTTTTTTTAACATCTTTATTGAGGTATAATTGCTTTACAATGGTGTGTTAGTTTCTGCTTTATAACAAAGTGAATCAGTCATACATAAACAAGGGTCTTTTTTTTTTTAATCCATTCAGCCAGTCTACATCTTTGGGTTGGAGCATTTAATCCATTTACATTTAAGGTAATTATCAATATGTATATTCCTATTACCATTTTCTTAATTGTTTTGGGTTTGTTTTTGTAGGACTTTTCCTTCCCTTGTGTTTCCCACCTAGAGAAGTTCCTTTAGCATTGTTGTAGAGCTGGTTTTGTGGTGATGAATTCTCTTAACTTTTGCTTATTTGTAAAGGTTTTAATTTCTCCATCGAATCTGAATGAGATCCTTGCTGGGTAGAGTAATCTTGGTTGTATGTTTTTCCCTTTCATCACTTAAAATATGCCCTCCCACTCCCTTCTGGCTTGCAGAGTTTCTGCTGAAAGATCAGCTGTTAACCTTATGGGGATTCCCTTATATGTTATTTGTTGCTTTTTGTCAGTTTGATTACTCTGTGTCTCAACATGTTTCTCCTTGAGTTTATCCTGCCTGGGACTCTCTGCACTTCCATGACTTGGGTGGCTCTTTCCTTTCCCATACTAGGGAATTTTTTGACTATAATCTCTTCAAATACTTTCTCTGGTCCTTTCTCTCTCTCTCTTCTCCTTCTGGGACCCCTATAATGCAATGTTGGTGCGTTTAATGTTGTCCCAGAGGTCTCTTAGTCTGTCTTCATTTCTTTTCATTCTTTCTTCTTTTTTTTTTTTTGTGGTACGTGGGCCTCTCACTGCTGTGGCCTCTCCTGTTGTGGAGCACAGGCTCCGGACGCGCAGGCTCAGTGGCCATGGCTCACGGGCCCAGCTGCTCCGTGGCATGTGGGATCCTCCCAGACCGGGGCATGAACCCGTGTCCCCTGCATTGGCATGCAGACTCTCAACCACTGCGCCACGAAGGAAGCCCCATTTTTTCTTCTTTATTCTGTTCCATGGCAGTGTATTCTGCCATTCTGTCTTACAGGTCACTTACTCATTCTTCTGCCTCAGTTATTCTGCAATTGATTCTTTCTAGTGTATCTTTCATTTCAGTTATTGTATTGCTCATCTCTGTTTGTTTGTTCTTTAATCCTTCTATGTGTTTGTTCTTTAATTCTTCTAGGCCTTTGTTAAACATTTCTTGCATCTTCTCGATCTTTGCCTCCATTCTTTTTCTGAGGTTCTGGATCATCTTCACTATCATTATTCTGAATTCTTTTTCTGGAACGTTGCCTATCTCCACTTCATTTAGTTCTTTTTCTGTGGTTTTATCTTGTTCCTTCATCTGGTTCATGGTCCTCTGTCTTTTCATTTTGTCTATCTTTCTGTGAATGTGGTTTTTGTTCCACAGGCTGCAGGTTTGTAGTTCTTCTTGCTTCTGCTGTCTGCCCACTGGTGAATGAGGCTATCTAAGAGGCTTGTGCAAGCTTCCTGATGGGAGGGACTGGTGGTGGGTAGAGCTGGGTGTTGCCCTGGTGAGCAGAGCTCAGTATAACTTTAATCTGCTTGTCTGCTGATAGGTACAGCTGGGTTCCCTCCCCGTTGGTTGTTTGGACTGAGGCGGCCCAGCACTGGAGCCTATGCTGCTGTTTGGTGGGGCTAATGGTGGACTCCAGGAAGGCTCACACCAAGGAGTACTTCCCAGAACTTCTGCTCACAGTGTCCTTGTCCTCATGGTGAGCCACAGCCGCCCCCCGCCTGTGCAGGAGACCCTCCCACACTAGCAGGTAGGTCTGGTTCAGTCTCCTATGGGGTCACTGCTCCTTCCCCTGGGTCCTGATGTGCACACTACGTTGTGTGTGCCCTCCAAGTGTGGAGTCTCTGTTTCCCCCAGTCCTGTCAAAGTCCTGCAATCAAATCCTGCTTGCCTTCAAAGGCTGATTCTCTGGGAATTCCTCCTCCCATTGCTGGACCCCCAGGTTGGGAAGTCTGACATGGGGCTCAGAACCTTCACCAGTGGGTGGACTTCTGTGGTATAATTGTTTTCCAGTTTGTGAGTCACCCACCCAGCGGTTATGGGATTTTATTTTATTGTGATTGCGCCCCTCCTATTGTCCCATTGCAGCTTCTCCTTTGTCTTTGGATGTTGGGTATCTTTTTTGGTGAGTTCCAGTGTCTTCCTGTCAATGACTGTTCAGCAGTTAGCTGGGATTCTAGTGTTTTCACAAGAAGGAGTGAGTGCACATTCTTCTACTCCACCATCTTGAACCCCATTCGCTGAATATTCTTGCATGTAAAAATATTTGGGGCTTCCAGACACAACTAGAAAGGATAGTTGATTAAATTAAATAAGATCTTTCTCTCTCTCTGAATTGATTCAATAGATATCTATTTTTATTTGTTTTCCTCCTTTTTTATTAGTCACCCTACCATCTCTTTTCTCTTCTTCTGGCAAAATCATTTCCATTTTTGGGGGGGATTCCTACCATGTGAATATCGTGAAGCTGTTGATCACCCTGCTCTACCACACAGGGAACAGGGTAACTTCAGACTATGGCACCCATCCCCCTCTAATAATAATTGTCCAAAGGGTTATGCAAATGATTGTCTGAGTCAAACCCAGTCCTTCTCTGGATCTCTTCTAAAGCAGGAAGAGGATAGCTTGCATTTTGCTGTGTTTACAGACAGATCTAAATCATCACTTCTTCCACTGAACACACACCTCATGGAGGACGATGTCCAAAGGAAATGAGGATGAGAACAACACACATAGATGTGTCGAGGTGACACTTGGAGGCAAACACTGATGACATTACTTGAAACCAGATGTTCCCAAGGCCAGCATCTACTTTACACTTATGCGAGTCAAAAATTTCCCCTTTTAAATGTAATCATGTTTCAGATGAGTTTCTACACTTGCAGTGGGAAGAGTCCTAATGAATACATTGATCATTTAGCAACAATCATCTAGTGTCTATTCTACTATAACTTTCTACTGAGTTAAGTAATTTTGTATGTACAAGGAGAAGGCATGAAGTTACACTTTAAATGGTAAAATTTCTGATTTAGTTTGCCATTTTGAAATAAGGGGTTGTTCATAGAAGTTTTTAAACGGGGCTACTTTCTGTTACTGTTGACATATTTTGCTAAAATATGGAGAGTTTTATTGGTTGAAAGAGACAGAAACAAGGGGCTATGTCAAGAAATCTCTCAGAACCACTAGTCAGGCTTGTCATGGCTGTCAGCCAGATGTGCTCTTATGAGGAACTGAAAGACTGATTACCAATGTCCTGTTAGGAACAATGTCCAGATGTGGCAGGAAAGAACATTAGCTGTAACTTGGAGACCAAATCCAGGTTGAGGCTAAGAAAAGAGTTATTGGATCCTATTGTAACACGGAGCTATAAAGGGCCAGCTGCAGCAAAGTCTAGATGGCTTCAATTTCAAGGACTATGTTTCTGCCATATTGTCTGCCTTGATTCTCCTCTCCTCTTTATTCCTACTGCCACCTTGCCTTGACTTCAAATCCCTGATTTTTTTTCTGGCTCTTGACAACCTCTTTTGGAGACCATACATTTGTCTGCAACTGTGCTGCCTGGGATCTCTGCCCAGGACACAGTACAACAAAAATTGGGCGGTTCCTACATCTGTGTAAAAAAATAAATTTAGACTCCCTTTTGTGGAAAACTAGAGTAACAGTGAAGAACTATTTTGCATTAAAACAGACTGAAGTTAAAATTCTATCTCTGCTACTGACTAGCTCAGTAGTTGTCATCTGTAAAATGGAGACAACAGTAGTCTTTAGACATATCATAAGAATTAAATAAAATAATGCATGAAGTGACCCATATTGTGCCTGTATAGATTATCAGTGAGATAAATCAGCAATATTTTTATAACACAGTGGGACCCAAAGGGCTCCTCAACTGAGCTCCATTTCACAACCAAAGGAAATGAGCCTGTGCAGTTTCTCCTCCTAAGTCTAAGGTCCTGGGGCTCTTTATGTTGTTGATGCCCCTTTATCACCAGGTGCCTTCAACACATTCACACCTTTAACTACAGTTGGAAGGCAAAGATACTGTATTACATACAGTAAAAAGGTAAGACTTAACACCCATAGCATGCGCTGCACCATATGAGATACTGTGGTTGACACAGGTCCTGGACGATCTTTCCTTTCGTTAATGCAGAACTCCGATTAGCTGCTCTGAGCTGGTCTGTCCTCTTGCCACATAAAGATGCAATTCAACAGAGTAGGAATTGCTGAGAAAACTCATGTGAGTCATTCTCAGGAAGCCAGAATTATTTTAAGGGAGAGAATAATGTAACATTACAGAATATGGAGATTAGGAGCTTCACTTTGCGAATTTCTCGCTTTGTTACACCAGGCATATTACTCTCTCTGTGCCTTGGCTCTCTTCCTTGTAAAATGAGAAAATAATGCTGTTTGTGAGGACAAAATGAATTAGTATGTGTGAAGCCCTTGACCTCTAGTGATGACTCAATGAATATTAACTGTTATGATTCTGTGGAGGCCAGCATGCTTATTATGATTATTTTAGAAGACCTGGCTCTCCACTTTCATTTGTTTCCTGTAAATTTTAAAAACATTAGGAAGTACATTAACTATTTTCAGAGGTAATGAGCCACTTGAAAGTTCTCAGGGATGGCCAAGTAAGTTAATATTATATGGTATTTCACTTGGAGCACTTACATTTCAGGGCTCAAGGGCAGTGTGTTCCCATGTTTAATGAGGAAAGTTTTCAAAACTGCTTTCGTGAACTATTGGAAATCTGAGGTTAATTCTTTAAAGGGGAGAGTAGCTGTCATTAGCTAAGCAGGTTTGAAGGTATTTAAGGGAGCATTTTGGTGCAATCTTTGTGACATTTTGTTAAACAAGCGGCCAAAAAGTATTTAATTTAGCCTAATTATTACCACCAAATCTAACAACTTTTTGTTAGTTTGTTCATTTTTGGAATTTGTGAGCAAGAAGCAGCAGAGTTTGCTTTGTTGAGGTGTTCTGACCTATAATAATAATTACCCATTCCTGGAACTGGCCAGCCAGAAATGCTGTATTTGGAGAACAGAGTCACTTTTAAAAGAGAAGAAAACAGAACACAGTGTAACTCCATTTTAAGGTACCTCCGATAGGCAAATCTTAGGAGACACTGACTTCAAAAAGGCCACTCTGGGTTTAACTAGTTTAACACCAGCCATTCTTCTGAAGGACCTCACTGAAAGACCCTCATTCTACATTAAGCAAAAAGACCCAAAAGAAGCCTGCTGCAAACAACAAAATGAAAAATTAGCCTACAGAAAAAGAGATTTGCAAATGATATATCCAATAAGGTGTTAATATAAAATATGTACAAAGCAGTCATACAACTCAACATTAAAAAAATCAACAGTCTGACTAAAACATAGGGAGAGGAGCTGAATAGCCATATTTTCCATAGATGACATACAGATGGCTAACAGGCACAAGAAAAGACGCTTAACATCACTAAATCATGAGAGAAATGCAGATCAAAACCACATGAGATACCACCTCACACGTGCCAGAAGGGCTATTATCAAAAAGACAACAAATAACAAGTGTTGGCAAAGATGTGGAGAAAAGGGAACCTTCATTCATTGTTGGTGGGAATGTTAATTTGTACAGCCACTATGGAAAATAGTATGGAGGTTCCTCAAAAAATTAAGAATAGAACTGCCATATGATCCAGCAATTTCACTTCTGGGTATTTACCTAAAGAAAACAAAACAAAGATTTCATAAGATATATGCACCCCAATACTTATTGCAACATTATGTATAATAACCAAGATATGTAAGCAACCTAAGTTTCCATTAATGGATGTATCAACAAAGAAGATGTGATATATCTATATATCTCTCTATATATTACTCTGCCATAAAAATGTTGTCTATGATTTTGTAAAATTCATTTACTAATTATACTATTTTTTTTAAGATTCCTTTGGATTTTCAATGTACAGAATATCTGTAAATAATTATAGTTTTTCTTCTCTCTTTCCAATTTTTATTTGTTTATTTATTTATTTGTTTTTACTGCTTCAGTATTCTTGCTTGGACGTCTGGTACAATGTTTTATAGTAGTGATCAAAGTGGACAACCTTCATTTATTCTCTATCTCAGAAAGCATTCACATTTCACTGTAGCATTATGTTAAATTTTTTTAGATATTCTTTATCAAATTTTAAAAGTTCCTTTATATTCCTAGTTTGCTGAGAGAATTCAGCTTAAGTGGGCCTTGAGTTGTCAAATATATTTTCTTCATCTAAGAAGCATTAAGATGATCTTATTCTTTTCCTCTTTTATTCTGTTAATACAAACAAAGGCTGAATCAAATCCTTTGCTTTTCAAATGTTAATCCAATCTTGAATTCCTAGATTTAGTCTGCTTTGTCATGATGTTTTTAATACTTCATTATTCATGTTCAAAGAACATACTTATGGTTTTTTGTTTCTGTACCTCTGCCCCCTCCCCCATTTTGCCACACCCACCCCACCCCTGCCTCTGCCCCAGCAGCCAGCAGTCTGTTCTCTGCATCTTTGAGGTTGGTCGCTTGCTTGCTGGCTGGTGTTTTGGATTCCACATATAGTGAGACCATGTCTTTCTCTGCCTTCCCTCACTTAGCATAATGCTCTCAGGATTCAGTCGTGTTGTTGCAAATGGTGAGATTTCTTTTCTTAATGGCTGAATGGTAAGTCACTGCATATACACACACGTCTTTTTTATCCATTCATCCATTGTTGGACATTTAAGGTTACTTCCATATCTTGGCTGTTGTAATAATTGCTGCAACGAATATAAGGGTTCATATATCTTTTCAAATGAGCGTTTTTGTTGTCTTCGGATAAATATCCAGAAGTGGAAGTGCAGGATACAGTAGTTCAATTTTTAGTTTTTTGAGGAACCTCATACCAGAGTTCTTCTTTAACCTGTCAATAATTTCAACTGGCTGCTTACCAGGTTTACTACTTTGCTTGCTCCTCAGCTTTGGAGGACATCACTCTCCTGTCTTAATACTCTTGGAAGCTCTGAGCGCTGCGGACATATAGTGAAGGTGCTGCACTTCTTGGAGGTGCAGCGACACATAGGGAGGTGTTATGTAGTAGTTTTGGGGTCTTTCCAGAAGGTCTCTGCTGATTCAAAGAAACTTATATTGCCAAAATGACTTGGATCTTTTTTTTTTTTTGAGTATAATTGCTTTACAATGGTATGTTAGTTTCAGCTTCACAACAAAATGAATCAGTTATATATATACATATGTTCCCATATCTCTTCCCGCTTGCGTCTCCTTCCCTCCCACCCTCCCTATCCCACCCCTCCAGGCGGTCACAAAGCACCAAGCTGATCTCCCTGTGCTATGCGTCTGCTTCCCACTAGCTATCTATTTTACGTTTGGTAGTGTATATATGTCCATGCCTCTCTCTCGCTTTGTCACAATTTACTTTTCCCCCTCCCCATATCCTCAAGTCCGTTCTCTAGTAAGTCTGTGTCTTTATTCCTGTTTCACCCCTAGGTTCTTCATGACATTTTTTTTTCTTAAATTCCATATATATGTGTTAGCATACGGTATTTGTCTCTCTCTTTCTGGCTTACTTCACTCTGTATGACAGACTCTAGGTCTATCCACCTCATCACAAATAGCTCAATTTCGTTTCTTTTTATGGTTGAGTAATATTCCATTGTATATATGTGCCACATCTTCTTTATCCATTCATCCAATGATGGACACTTAGGTTGCTTCCATGTCTTGACTATTATAAATAGTGCTGCTATGTACGTTGGGGTGCATGTATCTTTTCAGATTAGAGTTTTAAAATAACCCATGTGGCACCCTAACACCTGCTTATTGCTCTGTAATCTCAACCACCACGATGACTCTTCCATTTTGGAAAGTATAGATAGGAAAGGAAGAGAAAATGGGGAGGAAAGTGAGTATGAGAAGAAAAGCAAGATAAGAAGTGAAAGAGATGGGAAGAAAATGTGCCATTATTTTTTAAACACTGTTCTTCCTCTACTCTCTCTGCTTTCCTTCTGTATTAACCTTAGCCACTCTCTTAGTTTTAATACTGTATTTTCAGTTTTTTTCCAAAGCCATATCTTCTTACAACACATAACTCTTCTTTTCCCAAATATTTTTATATTAATTTCCTTTTATTTTACCTGAAGAATAATTATAACAATAGCCCTTAACTGATAATAACCAATACTTAACACAAAAATAATTTTGCATCTCAATTCTTTAGGTGTTTCTTCCCTTAAGCTAATGACTGTGCCTAAATAGTGTCAAAACACCAGAGCAATTTGTCACTTGATTAAATCTGATTAAGAAAAAAAAAAACATGGAAAAACAGAAAAAGGGTTTAAGCTTTTCTTAAAAGAATACCAATATTTTTTTAGTCTGTAGATACCACATTATTATCCCTTCTAGAATAGATAGATAGCAATTACTTTGCCCCAAATTGCATCTTCTGTATTTTCCAAGAAACGCTTCTACTTTTGAGTCTCCCCACAGTCTGGAGGCCAGGAAGTTCAAGCAGATCCTACTTCTTTGGTATCAATTAGCTATGTAAGTGTTCATGCCTACCTGAAGGTGGGCCAATCAGAGCTCTTCTCTGAGGTTTTAAAACTTTGGATTGGAGAGACTAGATTCCAGGTTTCCTTTAATCTCAAGATTGAATCTCCAATTCTGAATAGGATGGAGATATACTCTAGCCTGGGGAAGAAGCTGTTTCATAGCAGATACAGAGAAAACCAGTAAACAGAAACGGAATCACCTAGAGGACTCCTTGTCCATCCTTTTGTTACCTGAGTCAATAAATCCTTCTTTACCTAAGTTTGGTTTCTGTCAGTCATAGCCAGAAGAGTTCTGACTAAGCATTCTCTTTTTCTTTTCCTGAGGGCTGAAAGTTATAGTGTAGAATTTATAGTTTGAACCATTATGGCTTAATCCAAAGATCTTTCATATTTCAAAAGTATGTCTAAATTTCACATCTATTACTTCAATAGAAGCAGCTTAGTATATTGGAAAGAACACAGGGAAGAAGTTTGAAGGTCCAGAAAGTTAATTTTCCTCTCTGAGCCTCTGATTTCTGACCTACATAATGGAGTGAATATTTGCATATCACACAATGTGTGGCAAGGACTAATTGGATTGATACAACTGAAAAAAAAAAAATCCTAGAAACCACTAGATCCCAAAAGGAAGACAAGACACAGAAGACAGTTTTTTTCAAAGAGAAAACAACTTTAGAGAATCCAGTAAATCCAATGTAGGATGGTGCTATGAACACGGCCAGTACTTACCTCAGTTGCACGCTGTGGGCTTCTCTGTGGGTTTACAAAGCCTTAGCTAAGCCCTTAGCGCTCTTAGCTCTTGTGAATAGGAACAGGTTGGAAATGAGAGAGGAGTTAATTTCCCTGGTGGCAACTCTCAAGCCATGAAGATTTGAGCAGGTGTATACATGCCCTATCTCCTTGTCCTTCCGTGAGATAAATCTGAGACAGGTTCTACATGGTTCCTCAGTGAGTCCCCAGTAGGATTTGAACCTTGGTTATCCTAAGTGGTAACCAGCTAAATAAGACACACTTTATTGCCTTTTTCCCCTTCCTATGTTACTCTCCCTGCTCCCTTACTTCTGCTTGGTCCAATCTTGTCTCAGATAAGCTACTTGCAATCCAGATGACATCATCTCAGATGCTACTTCCAGGGGACTCAGGGATAAGATAACATAGTAAATGTTTAATTGCCTGAATCAACCAAAAGGATAAAAGGCAATGATAATACTAATATTTGTTAATACTAACATTTGAGAACTCATTGGTCCCCAGATATGACTATGAACCCCCAGGAAACAAAGGATTTTAGTTTGATAAACTCAATTATATTAAACTGGAATAATCAAAAATTTCTATTTGATTTTAGAATGAAGATTGATATATATAAATACACATGTAAACAAACCCATACACACATTATCACACAGTCAGTGGGAAGTATTTCCAGATCATTCTTGTTTGTGGTATTAGTTCTTTGATCCTAGAGGGTAGCAGCAAGGAAGAAGTCTATTCACCTCAGATAAATTTATAAATTAGGTGAGTAGATGGACAGTTAAGAGATGGACTATCTTTTGTCTGTTTATAAACAAAATATTTCTAATTTTATTAAAATACCATTACTAGACATACTAGAATTAAACAAGGAAGGAGGTCTGTATCTTTCTTTCAAGAAGTCAGCTCCTGGGCTTCCCTGGTGGTGCAGTGGTTGAGAGTCCGCCTGCCGATGCAGGGGACGCAGGTTCGTGTCCTGGTCTGGGAAGATCCCACATGCCGCGGAGCGGCTGGGCCCGTGAGCCATGGCCACTGAGCCTGCGCGTCCAGAGCCTGTGCTCCGCAAGGGGAGAGGCCACAACAGTGAGAAGCCCGCGTACTGCAAAAAAAAGAGAAGTCAGCTCCTTTATTCCACTGAGCCCAAAACTATCCACTGTCTCCTCTTACTATACTGCTTTAAAATAAACTATCAAGTATTTCATGAAATAGAATCAATTCTGATGTCCATTTGGGATGAGTCTGCCATAATGTAACTCTGTGCTGTCAGAGAAAATAAAATATTTTCCAAAGGAAAACTACTTATGTGTAAAGCAAACATGATACCATAGTTTGTGTGGAAGGGTACTATTTTCTAATTACTAATGAAAATTTTTCCCCTTACATTCCTTTTCCTTTTTGACCTTTCCCCCCTCAAGCAGGTAGGCTGTTTCATGGGGAAAATGTAGAACAACAAGGAGAAAAAAAGTCTCTTTCTTTTGCTCCTCAGAGGACTATGCTTATCAGTCTGCCTTTAAATAAAGTGATGTTTCTAACTTTTATTAAATTATATAGAAGACAGTGAAATAGTACTAAACATATTTATACTTGAACTAAACATAGGAGGTTCAGATCTACTTTTAGAGAAGCCAGCTGTTTTTTTTCCATTAAGCCCTAAACTAAATGTATCGTATCCACTTCCTCTCCTCAGAGGAACAAAAGTTACTCATAATATTGTTGAAACGTGTAAGAGAAAATATGAGCAAGAACAACCCTCCCACCTCACACATCACGTAGGAAAGGTTCCCTGAGTGTGTGAGAGAGAAAAGAATCAGGCAAAGCGCTGAGTGCACTGTGAGTGGTGCAGGGTGAAATGTCCCTCATCTTGCTTCCAGGACTGAGCCCCAGTGGGAAGGAAAACAAAACCCACTTAGCCTTGGGGGGCCCAGGAGGGGAAAACACATGTGTCTCCTTTCCTAGTTAAACCTCTGAGAAAACCCAGAAAACTGAATTGACTGAGCAGCCTACCTTAGCATACAGGACCTTAAAAGAGACTAGCTATGATTGCCACACTCTGTGGAAAGAAAAATTGACAATTTATGTGCACCTAACAGGAACACGGAAGAAATGGCAAGAGTTGCTGGCTCTGATGGGGTCTTGTTGACAGAAACCAGGAAAAGCTCAGGGATGTGCAGGGGCCAATAGCTGAGACTCAAGTGAGATGGTGACCATCTCTGTGGATTCCAGTGTCCACAGCAAACAACAGGCCAGATGCCTGCTCTCTGCCCCCAGTACCTTGGCACTATGTATGCTCTCTGGAGCTTCTGTGCAACTTAGAGGGAAAATGGAGGGGCCACTGAATTGGCTGAGATTAAGTTTTCACCTCTCTGGAGAAGTTAGGACACAAAATAGAAATTATGTTAGATTATAGAAAATAAAGGATTTTTCAGTATTCTTGAATGTGATACTGAATTCTGATTCAGTATTCTTGAATCAGTATTCATGAATATATTCAATATGATGTACACTCTAATCACAGTTGTATTTTTCATAGAAATTTTGTTTGGTTAAAGGATATATTTCTTCTTTCTTCTAGATTAAAAAAATAATAAAACAAGCTCCTTACAAAGAACATTAATGTGACTTTTTATTTTTTAAACTATTGTCAAACCAGAAAAAAATAAAAAGGCAGAAAACCCAATCATGTTGAAGGTTTAAAAGAAACTGAACACTGCTTACTTTTTTTGACTTTTGCCTCCCTTATCTGGGAACATGCTGTAATCATGACAGTTCTGTTTCTGTACACGTAGGCCTCATATTGTCTCCATATTACTAAAAGCTTTTGGTCTGATTCATTAATGTCACACTACAGAAAGATGGCTGTATTTTTGCTTGACTCTCATGTACCACTGGACAGGCTCCCAGTCAGAACCGGCAGGCTGGCTGGGTAGTTATTGTGCTCTGCAAAGAGAATTATTACAAGGAAATATTCATTCAACAGGAAGGGAAAAATGAAACTCACAGATTTCAGCACAACATGAATTGATTTACTTCAGACAGTGAAAATCTCCATGTTATGTAATGAAGAGTCTTCTCATTTAAATTCCTTTACACTTTAAAGAAGTGAATTTTCTTTCATTAAGAAAATTAGAATAGCCTATCTCTCACTCCTCTATAACTATAACAAATTATGATAATTGTGCTTAAGAAATGTCAGCCCTGATTTATCCCCATATGGTGCTCCTCTCCCACTTCCATTTCCACTCACACATTCAGTTTGTAAATTGCTTTCTCAGGTACTCTAATGTGAATCAGTTGCATTGAAGGCCACAATTGGCCTCTCTGTATCCTTGGTCTTTGCAATGTAACTTTGCAGATTCTTCCATCAAGAGGTAAGTCCATTTCTTTACTCCATGAGTCTGGGCTGGCCTTGTGACTTGCTTTGGCCAATAGAATGTGGCAGAAGTGGCACTGTACAACTTCTGAGCTTAGACCTCAGGGGTCATGCGTGCTTATGTTTTTGCTCTTGAAACCATACCACCACACCACTGACATGTGAATAAACCTGGATCACACTGAAGGTTAGGGCTTCAACATATGAGTTTTGGAGGAACACAGTTTAGTCTATAAAAGTGTCTCAAGAGGTAATACAGTTCAACCCCTAAGTAAGATGTGTCTACATCTAGATTTTCCTAACAAAGGGGATCAAAAAGCCTATTTAAAATATTACTGGAATTGATGATTCGACAACCATTGTGGTAATAATTCATTTCTGTTAGAGTCAGTAGGTTCTTGCTTACGTATACTTATAAACTTTCAATTTGTTAAAATTAACTCTTTTAATTCAATTCAACACTTGTACTCACCTCTGTACAGTTAGGAAATGAATGATTAGTGTGTTATCAAAATTTCATTTCTTGAAGGAAGAACGGTCATATCATTGCTTCCTCTCCTCACTGGGTTTATTGATGTTTATGATTGCCAGCACTTTATCTAAAACCACTGGTAATACCAGTTAGAGTCTCTAGCAGTTCTTTCTTCTAGGCACCATTTGAAATTTTCTTAAATTAAATAACTGATTATATAAAGCATGCTGTTTCCATGGTACCCACAGAATACAATTCAGAACTACATAAACCTCTTCTTCCACAGGAAGAAAATGCACATACAAAAAAATTTTCTTTAGGATAAGAACCAAAAGTATGTTAATTTTAGTTGAAGTAATTGATCTTTACATTTGTATAGAAGCTGATCTATAGTGTGTGTGTGTGTGTGTATATATATATATATATATATATACACACACACACACAAATATACACACACATATATGCACAAAATATCAGTATGTATAGATATATATCCTACATATTATATTATATATACTATCTATATACTATATCTATATACATATATATGTATATAATATATGTACATATATCTGTATAGATATAGTATAGTCATCTTTGTATAATGGCTTTAGTCACTTTCTTAAGAGGACATTGTACTGATCTGTGCCAGTTTTATAACATTCTTGGGTTAATTTCATTGATTCACTTATTCTCTGAATTAACTAGTGAGATCCTATAATTTGTTAGGTTCTACTCTAAATTCCAGGCTTATGGTGGCAACCAAATGAAACAAAGACCCTGCTCCTGAATCTTACTATCTAGTGGGAAGAGGACAAAACAAAAATGAATGTAAAATACACTGTCTATATGTTCTGAAGGAAAATAACTCAAGATAAGTGGAGAGTGAAGGGGGACTATTTTAATAGAAGGGTCGGGGCTAGTCTCTCTGAGGATATGTGATTTGAATAGAGATCTAACTGAACTAAGAGAACAAGTTATACATATTTTCTGGTGGAAGAAAGATGCAGGCAGAAGAAACAGCAAATGTCAAGGCCTGAAATAGTCGCAACTTTGTTTTAAAACTTCTAGCTCAAGTAGTATTTCCTACTCCTTTATTTTTTTTTTAAATCTTTAATTAGAGTTTTTTTATTTTTTATGTTATTTACTTATTTTTTTTTAAGTGAAATTCAAAATGTAGCAAGGGAAAGTTTTGTATAAAAAGACTGAAGAATGTTCTCCCTGGAGATTTCTAAGGTTAGGGTGCTTAAGTATTGAAAGGATTTGTCTGGCTTTTTCAGGCCCATACCATTGTCCTGGAACTGAATTAAGTGATCTACTGGTCATGCACTGTTCCTCTGTCTATCATTAATTCATTAAGTCTTTATTGGCACCTAAGATATTTCAGGCACTGTGTTAGAAGCTGAGGGTACTCATTGACAAGTAAACCAGGGTCCCTTCCACCACAAAACTATTTATTCCTACTTAAGGTCAGTTGTCATAGTGATAAGGACGTAGATTCTGGAGTCAGACTGTGAGGATTTATATTCTAGCTCTGCCATTTACTAAATTTAGACGTCACACAGTTTATGTTTATTTACGCTTCGAATTTCTGTTTGAAAAATGGGGATTTATTCATTTCACAAGCATTTATTGAGATATTTCTAGGTATTATAGGTGCTTTGGGATACAGGCGTCAACAAAAAAGACAAAAATGAAATAGTATTTATTAATTGGAATGTTTAAGGATTGTGTAAGATAATATATATGGTGCCTGAGGCATAGTACCTACTAAATAAATGTTAGACATAAATTTCTTATATTGGTAAATATAAATATATAGAGTGATCTTGGTTCCCCAGTGGCATTGTTGAGTTGTCAAATCTGCCCTAGATTTCCTACTCAGATCCTCTTATTATATATGCAAAACATACCTAAACTTGTTTAAGTCAATGTTACATTTGGGGGGAAGTAAGGGGTAGTTTCAATTATTCATACCTGAATGCATCTTATAACCAATATAAGGTTTCTGGATGCCACTACCTACTAGAAAGCTTGATGGATCATCATGGTGGTGACTTTGGTATTCTTAGGTATGTGGGCACTTGCCCACATTACAAACCCTGCTTTTCTGACAAAATAAAACCTGTGGCTCTGTTTCTACCCTCAAATTCAGTCTTGTCATCCCTTATAGACCTTTTCCTCCGACAATGACATGGACCCCATTTTACATTAACTTGAACCCTAGGTGTAAGCCTAATATGAGGGGTGACCAAACCTCTTCTCATGAGGGGTGGAAAAGCCTTTCCTCCTAAGGGATGCCCAGCATAGTGATGGATACTCAGTGGGCGCTCCAGGAACACACATAGCTGAGGCTGCCAGTGTCATTCACACCAGAAACAGCTTTCTGCCACTCTTTAGTGGCATCTGTGTGTCATTTAAATTAGCATTGTGGCTTCCTCACACCTGTGTATTTCCCAGTTTCAAGACGTCTTGGTTATCAAACCAGAAAAATCAGTTGGTTTTTTGCATAAATAAGTAAAACGGTTTTCATCTTCCAGTAGTTAAAAGAGAAACAATCTAGATGATATTTTTTATCCATACCTTTATTTTAGCTGTTTTAAAAAATGGATATTTTATGTCTAGCTACATGAAAAAATTCTTTTGGTTGATTTTCTTCAAAGGTTTCCTCTCCCCATGCTTTTCTCTTTCTTTCATTTCTAAAATGTAACTTGAGAAGTACACATGGGCAAAAATTTATTTTTACATACATTTGGTTGGAAATCAAATGCTGGGGGGAAAAGCCAGATATCAATTGCACAGCCATATTTTAAATTTGGACTCCACTAGAGCATCATAGACTGGGAATATACCACTTCATTTAGATTGGCTTGTTGTCTACAGGTGCCATTCTTTTTTTTTTGTGGTACGCGGGCCTCTCACTCTTGTGGCCTCTCCCGTTGTGGAGCACAGGCTCCGGACGCGCAGGCCCAGCGGCCATGGCTCTGCGGCATGTGGGATCTTCCCAGACTGGGGCACGAACCTGTGTCCCCTGCATCGGCAGGCAGACTCTCAACCACTGTGCCACCCGGGAAGCCCAGTGCCATTCTTAATTATCCATCACTCCTGGAAAGGATTTGTCAGAAAGCCTGAGGCATCATCATTTCCCGAACTTCTTCCAGCTCCTGTGCCTCAGTGTGCCAGCCAGCCTTTCCTCCTTTATCTTCTTTACTAGTACAGCATCCTTTAGGCATTTCTTATCAATTGCAGGGCTGAAGTCAGCACTTCCCTAGAGTGGCAAGCTTAGGATTCCTTCCAAGGAGTTGCAGGAAAAACTGAAATAGTTATGGGCAGAGAATCAGTGCATACTGCATTTCTCCAGGTCAGCTGAAAAACTGCCCTTGAACCTTCACATTTCCTTTTGGGCTAATCAGTAAGTTTTCTTTCAGAGCTGAATGCATATGTACACTGTGATTATCCATAGATGTCTACTTAAGTAGTGTGTTGTAGTGGAAATGGCATAGTGTTGGAGACACAAGACTCTGAATCCTACCAGTTCTTATTAACATGACTTCAAACAAATAGACCAAGTCCCAGAAGTCTGTTCCTCATCCGTGGAATAGGGTTAACAAGGCCTGCTCTACCTTATAGGATTGTTGGGAGGTTTGACAATGGGATGATATATAGGAGTGTTTTGTACACTACAAAGCAGTATAAACATGTAATTATAAAATCTCATCACGGAACAAGAACTCACCACGTCTTTCTACAGGTATGCCTCATAGAAGGGAAATCCTGAGGTCCCCTACTTAGGATGGTTTGACTTACAATTTTTCAACTTCATGAGGGCTTAAAAGCAATATGCATTCAGTAGAAGAGGTACTTCAGATTGTGAATTTTGATCTTTTCCTGGTCTGGAAATATGCCCAGGTACTCTTTCTCTGTGCTGGGCAGCAGCAGCGAGTGAGCCTCAGCTCCCAGTCAGGCACATGGTCACGAGGGGAAACAACTTATAGATACACTTGCCACCATTCTATACCCATACGGCCATTCTGTTTCTCATTTTCAATACAGTAGTCAATAAATTAGATCAGATATTCAACACGTTATTATAAAATAGGCTTTGTGTTAGGTAACTTTGTCCAACTGCAGGCTAATATAAATATTCTGAGCACCCTTAAGGTAGGCTAGGGGCAGCTATGATGTTTGGTAGGTTAGTTGTAATTAAATTCATTTTCAACTTACCATATTTTCAGCTTAGGGTTTATTGGGACATAACCCCACTGTAAGTTGAGGAAAGTTGGTAATTTTACTTTCATGCCAGGTTCTTATAAATACCACCCATTGCTGCCAGGCCAGGGCAAACCTCAACCCTTCCCACCCTGCAGTCCTGAGGTCTGGCACAGCGATAATGAGTTAGACCTGGGGGCTCAGATCCTGACTTTTTTGCTTACTAATTGTGGGATCTTGGATGAGCTACTCGACATTTCCAAGCCTCAGTTACCTCATCTGTAAAACTGGGATATGGACTGTATCACTACTTAAGCTTGATTTAGGAATCATACATGAGAAGCTCAGTAAAGAGGTTAGTATTGTGCCTGGTATACGATGAATTATGAATTTTAGCTATTATTATTTATTTGCTATTATCATAGCCAAAATTATATCATATGATACTGAGAAGATGACTAATATGTTATTTTTCTTCCCTGTAAATGGCTAACAGTGGGCCTGTGGTACTTTCTCTAAGAGCTCATGCCAACATTGGCAGCTGGGTAGGTTTTTTGTTCTTTAAATCTTTTTTGTTATTTAGCTTGAGGCCATTTTAATTTGAATTTGATCTCTTGGCCTCTACTGTCTCCACATTTCCCATTCTGACAGAAATAAGAACGATCAGTATTTCATAGATAATGTAAATTCATTTTCTGCCCAATGTCTGGCATTTTACATTTTAATTTATGCATTTATTTATGTGAATAGTCTGATAAAGGAGAAATAATAAAATCACATTTAATTATACATTTATTTAACTTTAATTTTGGGGAAGAGGATAAAGATATGTCAAGCATATATTATGTTCTGGAAAATCTCATGTATGTGGTCATGGTACTTATGGATTTATTCAGATTAATGTATCTGAATCATAAATCAGATTAATCAGGTTAGTGAAATTAACCCCATTAAGCTTTCAGAAACTATATCTAAAACCACTATATTTCCTAAAATACAAATGAGAAAATAGTTTTTAGATTATAAAGCTCAACACCTAAAAATCTTAGGGTGAAAAATCAGTTAAGAGAACTGAAATGAAGAGAAAGATTCATCAGAGAATCTATTTTTGTGGGAATTTCTGACTGTACTTGTTGAAGGCTTATGTTTATTTTTTGCTAATATATTGACAAGGAAGCTATTGAGGACCTGATGTGGATGGGCACAATGGGAATTTTTAGACCAGAGAATTTGGGGAGGGTGAAAGCTAATGAGAAAATAAATGTATTTATTGATAAAAGACTTGCTCATGCATGAGCTTAGAATGGGCTGACTAATAGGACAGGGCTCACATCTACATGTCTTCATTCCTACTATACTTGGAAGCACACACTCTACTGGGATGTCTAGTCCATCAACATGTGTCACACACAGGACCTCTAGGGTATTGTTTAATAATAATACTATTCATCCATCCCATTAAAAATTTCTGAATATTACTTTTGAATTTCATTCTAATCAACTGCTCCCTCTATTTCCACCCATGTCCAGTCTTTCTCTCCTCCTATCTGTGTTGGAGATCCCCAAACCACATCCAGCTTCAATGATTTACTAGGAGGGCTTGCAGGACTCTGGATATAATGGTACTCATAGCTAAGATTTATTACAATGCAAAATCAGCAAAGGGAAAAGGTACATGATGAAAGGTCCACGTGAAACCAGGTAGTATTTGTTTATTTGCCTGGTGACCTCACCACAGTTCGGGATCAGACTCTTAGCCTTATGTGCTCAGAAACTAGCCTCAGCTATGTCTCAGTTCAATAAGAATGATTGGACATAAAGATGCTAACTCACACTAAGAGACCTCACAGAGGCCATTTTGTCAATTTAAAATGAGAAAAATCTGTGAGACCGACTTGACATTCTCATTTGTCTAATAACTACATTTGCTCCCTGGGAGAAACTATGCTGAAAGCCAACTTATCAGAGAGATGCTTGATAAGCATGGAATCAGAACAAGGAAATTTATATACATTGTATAATTTCAATATTTTATGACATGAGGCTCCCTTAACTGGACATAACAATCTCAGCAACAGGGATGTACCTTCAAGCAGAGCAGATAAACCTGTAAGCCTGATAAAACTCATCCTGGATACTATTTGCACAAGAATTACCAACCTTTGCCTGCCTCTTTTTTCTCTATATATGACTCTCTTTTTCTCTATATATTTAAGTGGCTGATCTACCCTGTGTCTAATTGGCACATTCTTTTTGATTTTATTATACTTAAATAAGATCGTAGTCTAAATTGTACTGGCCTGGAGACCAGTCTATTTCTTAAGATGCAATTTGCAAATCTCTGCTTTGATAGATAGTGTTGATTTCTGAGGGCAAATATCAATCAATTTTCTTATTCTTACTTTGTTTTTGAGGTGAAGAGAAGACCTTGGCATTGTAACTGCTTGTTTATTTTACACGTTTGATTTACCCAGAAATGTGTAATCTCTTAGGTATCAGGGACTTGGACGTATTAATTCTGGTGTCTCAATACCCAGCCCAGAATTTGATCACAAAAAAATATGTTGCATAAAAGAAAGTTAAGAATTTTCTTTGGTAGTAAAGTGATGTTCACTTTATTTGATCTTTTAAACTACCTTTAAATAAAAGTGTTATTTAGAATCTGTAGTAATTTTAACATTTTAGAATTTGTGATTTTTTTGGTGTTCTTTTTAGAAAGTGATATTCAATCAATTAATAATGTATTGAGACAGAGGGAAAAAAAGGTAGTTAAAAGCAAGGTTATTAGCTTGTAATTCATTACATTAAAATACTGATATGTTGAAATTATACAGTATATTGTGATAAATAATATTTAGCTTATCACCAATATAGTATATATAATTATTTAGTGTATATAATTATTTATTAATTGCTTAAATTTGAAATAGCCAGATGTATATGTTATCAATGGGCCCCTAACTTTGACTTATTTTGGTTACCAAGGTTTCTGAAGGCCAGAAACATTTTTTGACAAAGGAGGTAGATTGATCATTCTAAAGAAAAGCTATCATGTTTATAAAGTTTAACTGGTTTATATGTAACAACTTTATTCCAGAATGTTCAGGTACTTGGGTCTGTAATTTTGTAACCAGTTTATCTTGCAGTTTATATCAAAATGTTGAGCTTGGCAGGTATTCATAAGGTTCCCTGTGTTTTATTGAGATCTTGTTTTTATAGTCAGAGCAGCCATGTTACTGCAGGTGTAATAGAACCATGGGCTAAAAAGTACCATATATATACAACAGAGTTATTATATGTCTTACCATCCACAAAGTAGTGGACTAAGTAAACGTAGAAATGGGCAATGAAAACATGTGCTTACTAAATTGGGACATGATAAGAGAATGAATGGCTGGCTTGCAAGATTAAACAAATGTGTGTTAAAGCTCAATATAGGTGAAAGTACAGTGGATTTATTGTTTGTAGATTTTTTGATGATGGCCATTCTGACCAGTGTGAGGTGATACCTCACAGTAGTTTTGATTTGCATTTTTCTAATAATTAGTGATGCTAAGCATCTTTTCATGTGCTTTTTAACCATCTGTATGTCTTCTTTGGAGAAATGTCTGTTTAGATCTTCCTCCCATTTTTTGATTGGGTTTTTTGTTTTTTTGATATTGAGCTGCATGAACTGCTTGTATATTTTGGAGATTAATCCCTTGTCGGTTGCTTCACTTGCAAATATTTTCTCCCATTCTGAGTGTTGTCTTTTCGTTTTGTTTATAGTTTCCATTGCTGTGCAAAAGCTTTTAAGTTTAATTAGGTCTCATTTGTTTATTTTTGCTTTTATTTTCATTACTCTAGGAGGTGGATTAAAAAAGACCTTGCTGCGATTTATGTCAGAGAGTGTTCTGCCTATGTTTTCCTCTAAGAGCTTTTTAATAAATGAACTTATCTACAAAACAGAATTAGAGTTACAGATGTAGAAAATAAATTTATGGTTACCAGGGGGTAAGGCAGGGGAGAGATAACTTGACAGATTGGGATTGACACATACGCACTACTATATATAAAATAGATAACTAATAAGGACCGACTGTATAGCACAGGGAACTCTACTCAATACTCTGTAATGACCTATATGGGAAAAGAATGTAAAAAAGAGTGGATATATGTATAACAGATTCACTTTGATGTACACCTGAAACTAACACAACATTGTAAATCAACTGTACTCCAATAAAAATTTAAAAACAACAACAACAACAACAACAACAAAAAGAAAGTAAAGAGGGATTGCCATTGGATGGATTGTTGAGACATTTTGGAGAAGATAAGGAAGAGGGGTTGGGGGTGTGATACAAGAGCTTACATAAACCTTTTTACTTTAAGTATTTTTCTTTCTTTCTGGCTGATCATATAGTGCTGAGAACTGTATTGCATTTACAAGTTCCAGAGGAAGGATCAATTGCCAAACATGACACTCTGATACCATTTCTAAATACAACTATTCAAATCTGTAGAGGGATGGTGGCATGAGTGTTTCCTTCTCACCTGTCTAAGCTGGAATTAATGGTGTTTCCCTCTTTCCTACCTACTGGATGAAACAGTCCTATAAGCATTACTTTTCCAGCCTTATGAGTGGAACTGGATGAAGGAAGAAGCATTGACTAGATTTAGATTGCTGCCAGTGTCATGGGTCATTCCTCTTGTTGAACCTGCTTGTCCTACCCCATGGCAGAGTGTCTGGGTTAGAATTAATGACAAATGGAAAGAAGGGGAAATAATTGTTGATGGAAAGAGAGTCACAAATGGATAAACTACAATGAAAAGCTAACATTACCTTGCTATCTTGTGAGAGGCTGAGAGCAAGACAATGAAATCATCTCTTAGCTGTATTTACCCATGTACAAGGCAGATTACATAATTTGCAGAACACAGTGAAAATTAAAGCGCAGAGCTTCTTGTTAAAAAATAATTAAGAATTTCCAGTCAGCCCGACACTAAACCAAATGTGAGTCTCTTCGAAGCCCAGGGCCCTGAGTGACTACATAGTTTTCAAGCTCAGGAAGCTGGTTCTGAATCCTGTAAGAGTGAAGCTATTTGCCCGCCAAAATACACTTCTTTAGCTGAAGCTGAAGGTCCAGGATGGGTCCTAGTAGATTTAAAAAGCATTTATGTGAAGTCCATTATGTGATGCGTCTCAATGACATTTGTTAAGGCCTCCTGGGTGAGCACTTGGAATAACTCTTACGTTGCTTTGTCTTTTGTTTTCCATTTCATGAGTTATATATAAACATTTTACAGAGGACTCTCTTCAGAAGGTAACGTGTGAATCGTTGCCTCCCGAATGCATGCAAAAAGCTTTGCTGAGTAACAAAGCCATGGGCCACATGTAGCTGTTAACCTAAGTAATAATCTGTTGAAAAAGGTGCCTGGAATCAGTGGACATAAAACATCATGTTTTATCAGGTTCCTTCATGCCTGTAGACATGTATTTGCAAATGGAGACCAGTGATCAAGGTAAAGAAAACTTAACAAACTGAAATCAATGTTAGTGTAGTGGTGCCTCGGTGGGTCTACATGCGTACTACTGAGAGCCCTGATTTCCACCAAAAACACCTGTGGGAAGCTTCATGGTCTACTCCAACCAACCATGTGACACTATCCTGAGTAATTCAACATTTTAGAGTCACATATATACTGAAATTGTACTCTAAGTCCTCAATGACAACAAAATATTTAGTGGGAAAACCAACACTGGCCAAAACATTCCAAAAGAAGTTAAGAGAAATTGGTACATGTCCATGTCCTAGGACAAGTCACATTTACCTTTAATGAAGAGAGACATACTGAGGAAAATTTTTATTTGCCATATTGAGTGCTTTGAAGTGATGCTATTTCAGAAGGAAGTATAAGGATGGCATCTGGCCTGTAAAGATAATGCAGCTTTAGAAAAAAATGGATAAAACGAACTCAGTAGCTAGACAACTTGCTAGGGGACATAGATGGGAATGAGTATGCATGCTTACTTAAGAGGTACTATTCAGTATGTTTCTGCAGGTGGAAACAGAGGTAGCTCAAGGGAAATGTCCCAGGATCTTGTCAGCAAAAAACAAGGAATAAACTTGTGATATATTAATGGTCTCTCTAACTGCCAAAGCCCCATGCATAAACAAAACCCAGATGTCTTAGTCAGGGTTCTCCAAAGAAACAGGACCAGTGGGATGATATAGATTTATAACATAAGGATTTGGCTCACATGATTATAGAGGCTGACAAGTCCCATGGTCTACGTATGGTAAATCGGAGACTCAGGAGAGAGGGCAATCTGCTTTATTCAGTCTACTGATTCAAATACTAATCTCATCCAGAGCACCCTCACAGATGCACCTAGAATAATGTTTTAACAAATGTCTGGTACATTTGAATTGACACCTAAAATTAATCATCATATCAGACCCACCTAAAAGTGCAATTTGTTGGGATTGGAAACCTATTAAACATGACTAGGATTTTGCCAGTGGGGAAAGATAGATACTGTATACGGATAAACCTCATTGGGAATCCATGCGAGTACATTAATATGAAACAGGGCACATAATTCCGCTCACAAGAGATGTAGAATCCAGAATTAACTGGGACTAGACTCATAATTTATACTCCAATCCATCATAACAAATATGCAAGGACTGATTTTGTTGAGAAGGTTGAGAAAATACTACTGTAATTCTAACAGATTAATTTTGTAAAGATCTTAGACTCACCCACAATGTAACTTCATTTTGGTAAAATACTGGTGTAAGTGGTAAGGTTAATTTTATTTTACCATTATACTGATATTAGCGATCAAACTTATTGGGAGAATGAATTAAAACCACTACAAGCTGTTCTTCTAATGAAAGCTCATTGGCCAGAGATGAACAGATTTTGTTAATAAGTCACTTAACTGTTACATTAAATCAGTCTATTGACATTTTTCATAAATTCACATTTATTGGTGGAAGGAGGTAAAAGAGCTGTCAGGTTTGTAGGTGGTTATGAATAAGTCTGTGTTGGAATATTTGGTAATCTGAAATGTTTATTTAAATCAATAACTACCCCTCATTGGAAAATACAAATGACTTTGTATTTTGGTCTGTATCTTTCTACCTCTTTTGTTATATAAATGTTGAATGATGCAGAAAGAACCATGATGAGTAGTTTGTAATTCAGAATGCTTAACAGGGCCTAGAGTCTGTCATACAGAGTGAAGTAAGTCAGAAAGAGAAAAACAAATACCGTATGCTAACACGTATATATGGAATCTAAAAAAAAACAAAAAAAAAAACAAAAAAAACAATGGTTCTGAAGAACCTAGGGGCAGGACAGGAATAAACATGCAGACGTAGAGAATGGACTTGAGGACACAGGGAGGGGGAAGGGTAAGCTGGGACGAAGTGAGAGAGTGGCATGGACATATATACACTACCAAATGTAAAATAGATAGCTAATGCGAAGCAGCCGCATAGCACAGGGAGGTCTGTACTATGTACAGAAAGTACAGAGTACACAAAGATCTGCTTTGTGACCACCTAGAGGGGTAGGGTAGGGAGGGTGAGAGGGAGATGCAAGAGGGAAGAGATATTGGGATATATGTATATGTATAGCTGATTCACTTTGTTATAAAGCAGAAACTAACACACCATTGTAAAGCAATTATACTCCAATAAAGATGTTTAAGAAAAAAAAAAGAGTACGGTTTTGTGCTGTGTAAGTATGTCTAATCTCCCTCGCTTTGTTTCAATGCTGCGCTTTCCTTTGTGACAGCAGGGGCATGCTGACTCTTGGCCAAACCTGAATAAAATGTGCTAACTAGTGATTGATATAGATCTGTGCTAGGGTCTGCAAAATGCCAGGGAGTAACCTTAGCACTTGATCAGCACTGGTTTTAGAAAATGTACAGATTGATGGTTTACACCTGGTTTCAGTTATGTGCTTTCGTTTCTGCTGTAGAGACTGGTCATGCAACCTGCTTTGCCCATTGTTTTGATTAGAGGAATATTAAACACTCTTCTTCAAAGGAGACTGTGGCTCCACTGAGACCAAGATGTCTCATGTAATCTTGGTGATTCATAATCTAAGATGAAGTATGTTCTAGAGATTGAGAAGGAACCCTGGAAGCGAGAACTGGAGGTCTCAGGTCTCTCTGATGTTGACCTGTGCTTTCTTTCTCCAGCTGCACCACATCCTGTACCCTTTTTTTTTTTTTTTTTTTTTGCGGTACGTGGGCCTCTCACTGTTGTGGCCTCTCCCGTTGCGGAGCACAGGCCCCAGATGTGCAGGCTCAGTGGCCATGGCTCACGGGCCTAGCCGCTCCACGGCATGAACCCGTGTCCCCTGCATCTGCAGGCGGACTCTCAACCACTGTGCCACCAGGGAAGCTCTCCTGTACCCTTTTAAGTCTTCTGTGATTACACTCTGTGGAGCATGATGAGTCCTTTCAATGATCAAACACGGTATCACTACTGCTATATTATTTTTTCCTGAACCATATAAGTTGCAGAGAAAATTCCCCTTTATTTCTAAATATTTTAGTGTGTATTTCTCTTACACAGTACAATTATCAAAATCAAGAAATTAATATGAATACAATATGATTATGTTATATTGTATTATCTATTATTATCTATTATATTATATTTTATAAAAACTGTACAATTTACTCATTCGTCTTTACTCGGACTTTATACAAGTAATGTCATATTTGGACAAAAAACAAAACAAGACAAAAAACCAAAGCCATGTGTTGCATTTGGTGATCACATATCTAAAATCTTTAATTTGCAACTTCCTGAGTCTTTGTATCTCATGAAATTGATTGTTTTGAAGAATAAGATCAGTTATCCAGTAGAATGTTTCACAGTTTGGGTTTGTGTTACCTCAGGATTAGATTCAGCTTATGCATTTTTGGTGGGAAGACCATAGATCCGATCATGAGGTCTTCTCAGTGCCTTATATCAGGAGGCACATGCCATCAATTAGCCTCATTATTGGAGATATTAACTGATCATTTTGTTAAGGTGATGTCTGCCAGGTTTTTTCTTTTTAAAATTACTATTTTACCTTTTGAATTAATGTGTATGTGTGCTTTGATATTATGTAAATAACCTGTTAACCCCCTTAACTTTTATCCTGTAGTTTTAGCATCCATTGATAATTCTTTTTTCATATTAAAATAAAGTTTCCACATTTTGATCACCTACATCCAAAGCCCCACCCCAATGCCTTGCCTCAGGTAACCACAAATATAATCTTTTTTTCTAAGAGTTTGTTTTTTGACCTATAACACTATGTTGGTTCCTGGTGTACAACATAGTGATTTGATATTTCTAAGTTTTACAAAGTAATCACCATGAAGAAGTCTAGTTATCATCTATCACCATACAAAGATATTACATTATTATTGACTATATCCTCACTCTGTACATTTCATCCTTAACATTTATCCCCATTAAATTTCATTTTTAACCCATTGTTTCAGTTTAATACCTTACTGAACATTCACCCTAACATTAAGTTAGTTCTCATTTTACAGTTTTATGTTTTGTGAATGTCATAAATAAACTTATACTGAAGCCACTGATGATACTGTTCATTTGTATAAACATTTTCTTGCTCCATATTACCACTAAATGATTATTTAATTAATTGTATTGGACAATTTTTTTTAAGTAGAATAATCTATTTTGTCTGAAAAGAAATTTTGTTTATTTATGTTTCTCAGACCCATAGGACCAAAGAACTGGGCTAAACCCCACTTAAAGACCTTTGTTGTAATGGGCAGGTTCTCTCCCACTGACGTTGTTCTGACCAGCAGTCTGGCGATGCTGAGTTCGCATTTGAGTCTGGGGAAGGTGCTAGCCTTTTAAATATCTGAATCAACAGGAGAATTTAGAAACCGGGTGATTTCTGTAGTGGCTGCATACAATCTTATTGCCTATATATACTTACCGAAGAGTTTGGTATTAGTTGGAGGAAAAAACATCCACAAAACCATAATAGTCCAATTTGCACCTATTGTGGGATTAAGCTTTTTGTATCAGGAAAGACGTCTTGCCTAAAACTGTGTCATATTGGGAGGGGTGGGTAATTCAGGAAGTGAGAAATAGTTCCAGTTTCATTTGAAGTTACTGGGTTTCTTTTTACAATGAAATGCATAAACCTGATTCTTGGAGCACCAGGCTCCTCCCACCCCCATACTCGCAAATATTCTGGTCCAAACCCGTCTAGTCAACCTTATTGCTATCATGTGAACTCTTTGCTCCATTTAATGCAGATGCCCATAATTCCCACATGTACTTATTCCCATCCATCTCTGAATCTTTGCTGTTTCTCTTCTACCTGAATACAATTCATTCCTTAGGCCCTCTCTACCAATACAAATATTATGAGGGAGTAAGACAAAGGTAGCTGATTTAAACAGGTGTTGTCAGGGCAGGTTTCTGTAGAGAAGTGACATGCAAGCTGAAACCTGAAGAATAGATAAGTCTTAGCCAGATGAAGAATGAGGAAGAACATCCAGGCAGAGGGAACAGCATGTGCTAAAGCGCTGAGTGGACAAAAGAGCCTGGAGCATTTAGGAAAAGAAGGGAAGCCTGCAGCAGGCAGTAGTGATCAGGGGGCAATGTGGAATTGCTGGGGCCAGATACAGGGAGGGATGCCTCTGGCTATTTTATTGAGTTAGATTTTTCCCAAGTGCACTTGGAAGTAGGTTTCAGCAGGAAGGTGAGAAGGTCTTACATACAGTTTCAGAAGATATCTGGCTGCTTGGGTTGGACAGGTAAGGGAGAAATTCCCTGAAATAGTTAGTAGGCTGACTAAGAGGTCTGGGCAGTGGTGCCATGGAATAGCAGTAGCGGTAGCAGTAAAGGGGGCAAAAAGTGGGCAGATTCAGATTTGACTTTGGAGGAATGCGAAGCAGGATTTGCTGCTGGATTTGATATGGGAAAGAGGAGGGAGAGGTCATTGATAACTTAGGTTTCAGGGCATGACCTAGTGAAGCCAGTTTGGAGCTAAAGACAGAGTTGCAGTGTGTATAACCAGGAGGCACTTGATTTCTTGACCTATGGAATGGTTGTCTGTCCCCTGAAGCCTCACTTTACTTATTTTCAGATGCTTGGTGTTATCACCAAGGACTGAATCTCCTAGAATTCTAGACACATGAGGGTCAAATTTGACAGCTTAATCTCTTTGATACCAGGGACCGAGTCTCACACTTCCAAATTGTCTTTAAGGGCTGTTCTCAGCACAGAGCAGGTGCTCATGAAGTTAATTTTAGGTTAACTTATTATTGTTTAATTATTGGCAAATGATTGCTTGATGATTTGCTTGGTGATAAGGATTATGTTTTTCATTGGTTTTTCACTCTTCTCCATGGTAGGCACATTGATAAGCCTATGAGAATACATGGACACCTAGCAGAAGCTGCATGTTCAGTATTTGTCCTAATTGAACATTAAGGGTAGGATGGGAGAAAGAACATTCATAAACCTCAGTGTGCATCAAAGAAAAAGATGTGCGTGCACATTATGCTTGTTCCTGGCTCTCCTTTTGGGTTTTGCCTGACTACGGAAAGAGTATATTCTCATATTTTTTCCTCTGCCACTCTCTAAGTTGAGCGGGACAGTGTTGAAGAAAGCAATTGTTCTGATCCTATTTAAAACAGTCAGGAAGACTTTATTTAGAGCTATTGCGACCGTTGTCAAGACTGTCACAGTAGGAGAGAGAGATCAGCCTTATCTCTGAATTCAACAAGAACAGTTGGGGATTTATAGCCAAGAAACCAGTGAAGGGGGTTGGTGGATGATGGATTTACTAACAGGAGACATCAAGGGTAGGGGACGTTTCTTGCTAAGTCTGTTCATCCCTGTTAGTAATCCTGATAGATTCTTGCTGAAGACAGGCCAGGGGGTCGGATATCACCTGAGGGAGGGTGAAGGATGAGAAATTTGATCAGATATAGAGGGTGGTCCGATATTGAGGGTGGTGATTCTCTCTAAACTGACTTAGAATTCTTGCTACAACTAGGCTATGCAGTCCTGGCAAGGACAGGGGCCAAAGTCCAGATCCAGTGGAGAAGAGGGCTCTGAGGAGCTTGACTCAAGTTTTGCCAGAGAGACATGTTATCTCATTTATTCTCAAAACAATACTGAAGAGGTCAACATCACCATAAAAATCTATAGCAGTGACAGAAATTTTATTCTGATTTTTAAAAAACATGTCAGCTGATCCCAGGTATAAAAAGAGGGAACAGAAATTTCCATATGTTCTATTATTGCACTCATCACTGACATATTGTGCAAATGAATATCAGTTTGGGATGGTATATGCTCAACTTGACACCTCAGGCGGAGTTTGGCTAAAGTGTAAGCTAAGCAAATGCAAATTAGAAACTTTGTGCCCCCAGCAGTTCATTTTACTGATTCTGTGAAAAACAAGTGACCTACTATATTCTACTTTTACTGCTACAATTATTCTCATTTAAGGTATACTTCAGATTTTCTTGAATATAACTTCTCTGAAAATAATGAAACTAAAATGAGGTTTCTTAGAATATCATATTGAGATGATTTAATATTTGACCAAACTAAAACATAGCCAATGATCAGACAATTACTGTCTTAGAGAGGAAAATGAGCAATGATTTGGACTTTAAAAAACATTGCAATTTATTCCTACAATTTTATCTTTTCTCTGAGAGCTGCTGTCTTCGCTTCCACAATTGAAGGTGACGTGTTTCCCACTTTTATACATCCTTTCTGCCATATTTTGTTTGTGGACTTCAGACACTACACTCTCTTTAGCTGCCTGAC
Source organism: Aethalodelphis obliquidens (assembly GCF_003676395.1). Lineage (NCBI taxonomy): Eukaryota > Metazoa > Chordata > Mammalia > Artiodactyla > Delphinidae > Aethalodelphis > Aethalodelphis obliquidens. Next base: position 34,370,519 of record NW_020837957.1, on the reverse strand, counting down.
ATGTATTTCTGGGTTCTCAGAGTAGCAGTAGAAATCAGTCGTTTTTATGTATTGAAAGTATTAAAGTGAGCATAGTCTTTACACAGCAAATTCATGTCTAGGAATAAAGTCAGTTCTAATACAATCACTGTGTTCCCATGCATTATTAAAAATCATAGTGTAAAAACTAGTGATTTTAGGAATGGAGCTTGAAACCTGGACAGTTTCAGAATCACAATTACAAGATTATTTTTTTCAATGATACAGATATCTTAAAACCTAAGAGGTTAATTAATCTCAGTTTACAGATGAGAAAATGGAAGCTACAGAAATTACCCTAGAATTCAGTCAAGGTTCATCCAACTCCCCAAACTTGTATTCTTTCCATTACACCACCCAGTCTTCCTGAAATACCTGATTCTCATATTACAATAAACAGTGAGACACATCCCCACATAGACCACTATCACCACCACCACCATCACCAAATATCTCCAAATGCAGATAAAAACAAATGAAGGGAAATGAGACATGCATGTGAAAACGTTATAGACTGTACGGACCTATGCACCATCTTTTATGGCATTGATACTGCGATGTGAATGTAGAGATTTGCTGCTTTGAAAGCCTTGATTTTTCCCTATTGTGGCCCTCAGCTGTCTGGATATGGCAGTATTTCTTGAGCTGGCAAAAAAAATCTCATTTTCTGCAGTATGTGAACCCACACAAAGGTATTTATCCCAAACAGCTACTTCCACCTTTACAAAGGACTGATTTGGAATTGTTTGGTTGTGATGCCACAGGTGTTTTAGATTTTGATGACAGCTTCCAAGTAGGGGTTTGATGAGCTCCCTGTGTTACCTGCCTGGTGAGCTTTTGCCAGGTTGAATAAACTCATTCATCCAGGAAATGGTCTTGCAGTTGAAAAGATGTGAGGCACAAATGCTTTGTCACTTGAGTTTGCCTGTTTTCCTTTTATCTTCTATGCTCCCTGCCATGAGCCTCCACAATGTCGTACTTCATAAGGAGAGATGAATGCCAAGACATTAAGATACAGATCCTGCTTCTTCAGTTGACTAGATTAACATATCAAACAGCCTATTCTGTTAAGATGTTTCCAGCTAAAATTAGTATTTCCTTTCTCATTATCCTAGTTGTGATTTCATGAGGTTATTTTTCTCCTGGTGGTGTTCCCTCCATCTTATTCTACCCCAGTCATCTATACACTGCTGATAGACTGATCTGCTGTAAATGAGAATCTCATTTCATCCCCCTGCTTAAAGCTGGTGCAACTAAACTTATCCTTCAATATTCAGGCAATGTTCACTCCCCAAGAGGAGATGACCACTTCCTGGTTCACTGAACCCCACACGTACCTCTCACGTGGTCTCTACCTACAGTATGTGCATCTCTTTGTTTAATCGTACGTTGCTGTTTGAGTTCAGGGACTATGTCTTTTTCAATATTTAGCATCCGAATCTCATGTATGGCTGTCCCATCATATGTGCAAAGAAAACATTAGCTGAAAATATTAAATAAATTAATAAAATATTAAATGAATGATTGAGAGTGGCGAAACGTCAATAGAAGGTGAAGGTGCAGGAGTCAGAGAGGCAGCATATCTAACTGCCAACCATAGCCTCTGATGAGAGTTAATGAAATTACTGGGATTTCCTTAAAATGATAGGTAGCTAGTAGTCTTTAATGCAGCCTTTCCTTGTTTGTAGACAGTCCTTGGTGTTTGAATTCATGGAATATCTCAGGGACTATCTCATGGAATATCTCTGCCTACAAGTGTGTAAAGAATGCTTTATTATGATAGACAATGAGTGTAGGATGTGACCTAATCCCTCTTTACCTGAGAGCTTTAGGGAAAGATCATCTTATTATGTAAATAATACTTAGGATTTTAAAAAAAATTCTTTTTTCTGAAGATAGCCCAAATGCTTGAAACTGCCTTTCCACTGAAGCTCTTAAGAAGTAGTAAAAACTCGAGATAAACCAAAATTATTCAAGATTTTATAGATCTCTCTGAACTGCCTTTTCCTTTTTCTTCCCCAGAGGAATGTCTAAGAGAACATTTTTCATTCCCTTCTACCCAAATTGCATTCCATTTGAATAATAGGGAAAATGGTAGGGAGTAATCTAAAACTTTAATATAAATGGGAGATAAAAGTTTCAAATTAATAATCTTAAAAGCTAATTTCAACTATTCAACTATAACAAATGCATTATCCTATCAATGTGATATATATGTGTCTCATATATATACATTCATATATTAATATAGAGAGATATGAAAAGAGATTGGAAGATTGCATAATAGATATTTTTAAAGTTACTGGTAAAAGAGAGTGTCATATAGCCCAATCATTTTTAAATGACACAATTACATCTGTGTAATGTTTTATATTGGATGATAACTTTGTGTTAGGCCTTAAGTTACACCAACATTCCTGAAATGAGAGAGAGAAACATGATGTTTAATAATTGGTACCTAAGTCTGAAAGTTTCCTTTAACCATAATTTGAATAATTCCTTTCTAATTTAAAGAAAATATTTCATATTTTGTTAGTGCACCTTCATTCTTCAGCCAACTTTTTAGAACAAAGCAAGTTGAACTATTTATAACTTGAAGTTTACATGGACACTAAGGAGAAAGATTTATCCAAAGGCAATGGAGGTGATTCAGCAGAAAGAGACATGGGACCTGAACTAAATGCATCCCCGAAGGGTCATCAGTGAAGCCAACCTGAAAATGATAGAATTCATTTTACATTAGACACATGAATAAATGTTTCTTGTTTCCAAAAAACATGTGAAAACATCAATATTCTAGCTTTGCATCCAAGAAATTTCCCAAGAAATCATGGCTCATTATTTCTTTCCTTTTAGATGAAGACTCATATGTCCAGCTTGCTCACTTGACCTCTCTTCTATGTCTCAATTTTAACACCCAAAACTAACAGTTTAACCCCCAAAGGGATCCTCTTCCACATCCCCTATCTTAAAAGGGACATAATCCACTCAGTTTTTGGCCAAAAACTTATGAGTCTTGATACTTCCTGCTTTCTTACCTCCACATTTAATCTGGCACCTGAAAACCTCTTGAACATCTCTTAAATATTTTCTCCTTCTACTACCACACCACCTTAGTCCCAGCTCCCATGATCTATTGCCTAGGAGACAGTACTAATAAAATGGCCTTCTTGCTGTTGTCTGCTTTATCTTTGGACCCTTTCCAATTCCTTGTACATACTGCAGCCAGATCTATCTTTCTGAAATGCAAACTGGATTATGCCAGTCTACCTTTTAAAAACCTCCAGTGTTTTAAAAATACTTTAAAGTTTAAAAATAAATTATTAAACATCGGTTACAAGTCCCTGAGTGGTCTGGCCCATAGCCCTTTCAATCATTCCCTCATCCCACTCTCATTTCTGTAGTGTCATTGACCTTCTTTCAGTCCCTCTTACTTACCAAGCTCTCTCCGTCCTACACTGGACATTTACACTTGGTCCCTTGTCTGAAAAACTCCTCTGTCTCCTTGTCGCCTGATAAACTTTTATTCTTCCTTTAAATTTCAGCTTACCCCCTGTGACCATGACCTCTTACCTACTCTCAGCACCATGCAACTCTCTTTTATGGCACTAACCATAATTATAATTTTAAATTTGTTTTATTACTAAACAGTCTCTTTATTGGACTCTAAGCTCTTTGAGGACACAGCCACATCTGGTTTTGTTCACTCATGTGTCTCCAGAGCTTAGCCCAATAATCAGCCTGTTCTGTCTCATTAATATCTCTTGAATGACAATGGGCGTATTAGCATGTACTGACATTGGAGGAGTTATTTTTTGAGTAATGACAAACATTCAAAGAAAGACAAGTAGATTTTAACATAAGTGCACTAAATATAGCTGTCTTGAGTATGATTATGTATCATATATGGGGATTTCAGTATACTTCTTACATTCCCCAAAACCACTCAGCAGACCTTACACACTTGGATTATATTTGGCTTATGTCAAGACATGTGAGGCTTGAAATATGCTTTTTGTCTACCTCAAATTATTAATTTCTCAGATTTTAAGGATAATTCTCATTGTATCCATCACTGGGTACAATGGATTCATTAAAGGGAGCCAGTCTGGCATTAGCTTGAGATTTCGAATCAGACCTATTTGGTTTGACTCCTGTCTCTGCTGTGTATATTTGGGCAAATGAGTTCATCTCTCTGAGCATTAGTTATGTCATCTGTAAAACTGGTTTTATAATACCTACCTCATGAGGTTATTTCATGGGTTATGAATTTAACATATACAATTATTGATACAACTATTTCTATTAATATGTACGAAATAAAAGATCTTCAAATTATTCTTGCTCCCTGTACCTTCTTCATAGGTAATCTGCACAGTTTGAAAGACATACCAATTATTCTCATCCCTTCTGCATATTCCATTTGAACGGAGAATAGAGTTTAAAACTGAACTTTAACTGAAGGAAGCTAGAGAAAAAGGATAGAAAGAGGACAAATATGCCAACCAATCACTATGGGACACCCAGGTTCATACCAGATAGATGAGCAGAAAGAAAAAGTACGCATCATTAGCCTTTGATGTAGTGGTTGCTTCTAATTGCTTTTAATTTGCTCAAGTTATTCATAAAATATCTTCTTTGGGAGGAATTAGTTGCGTTTATCTGCTTCTTAGAGGGAAGGCATTGGAGGAGGACATCCAGAGGATGTGACCGCTGGTTGACCTGTGAGCTGGACCTGGGTGATAGGAGGCTCCTCTTCCCCTTCCCTGTCCTTGGAATGCGCTTTGTACCCACTGTTCCTGCACTTGGAGCCATTTTCAAGGATGCAACCTTGAGAGAACAATGTGTGGTTGAAATCATCAGGATTGAGTACATGACTGAACCTAGTTAAGGCCTCTACATACCCTTTTAAGATTCTGGAGGGCAGTGCGGAGATCTATTCATCTTGTGGCAGCACAAGACAAACCTCTTGAGTAAGTTCCTTTGCTCAATAAACCTGCCACCTGTCAATCTGGAGTGATCTACATCTTTCTTCTGTCTTTTCTTGCACTCCGCATATGCCAGTTTCAGACTTCACCTGGGAATCTCCAGAGTTTTCAAACCAACAGATGGATATCTTCATGTTTTGTGCCATAATTCCTTTCAGTATACTCTTTTAACTTTACCTCATTCAGAAAGAAGATAAAATGGATACTGCAAGCATAGTAGTCAGATTAACTCATACTTTGTTTAAAATTACAAACATGGTGAATGACGGCATGAAGCTGATCTTAGATGGTGAGGAGACTGAGATATTCTTGAGGTTCCTCATTTTATTAACAAATTATAAAGCTAAAAATAATGCAACCAACCATTTTGCTCCCCTTATCTTTAGGCAAAACTGTTCGTAGATCACCTTGGCAGAAGGATTGTCGGGGTCATTTCTTCCAAAGTATTGTATGTCAAAGGTACATTTGTAGATCAAAGTTTGGTGAGCTTTACCCTTCTTGTATTCTTTTTCTTTAAAGAATAACCATTGTCTTTTAATGCCTACTTTTTATTTATTTATTTTATTTTTATTTTTTTTGCGGTACGCGGGCCTGTCACTGCTGTGGCCTCTCCCGTTGCGGAGCACAGGCTCCGGACGCGCAGGCTCAGCGGCCATGGCTCACGGGCCCAGCCGCTCCGCGACATGTGGGATCTTCCCGGACCGGGGCACGAACCCGTGTCCCCTGCATCGGCAGGCGGTCTCTCAACCACTGCACCACCAGGGAAGTCCCTAATGCCTACTTTTTAGCAAGTGACTATGAAATGTTGCAGATGAACTTATTTGTAAAGAGGGAGCATAAGACTATTCACCAACCAATCAAAAATATTACAAGAACTAATGAAGTAATGCACCTTTGTCCTCAGAGAAGAGGTAATAAGTATGAAGTCAGCAGATGATAAAGGCATTACCCTTTGACCTCCTATTATCCATTACACTATTTTATTATTACACAGAGTTAAGGACTAGGTATAATTTTCAAATGCAAATTATATACATATCCACTTTAAAGATGCATCAGTGGGCTGTAAAAATCTCTCTTCACAGGCATTAATTTCTACAAATTCTTCCTTGATTAATACACTACAACAATAATAATTCATATGGTTAATAATTATTTAGTGCTTATTACATGCCAGATACTCTGATAATTATTTTACATACCTAATTCTCACAAAAGTTTGTTAAGGTAGGTATTTCTAAGCTGTGTTTCCCAGATGAGGAAAGTGAGACTTGAAGAAGCTAGGTGACTTTCTCAAGATCTCTGCAGCTTAGTTTGTGATGAAGGTATGTTTTGAGTTCAGGTTTACTTATTCTGAAACCTTTGATCTTGGCAACTAGTCAGAAATCAGCAGAGGAAAGCTGATGGGGGTCCAATGTAGGATTGTTTTTAAGTAATACTATTCTTTATGTATTTCTGTGAGCATTTGATTAACAAAAGCAACATGAACTTAGTAAGCTATTTACCTGTATGTTTTCTTTGAATGCATGTAGGTAGGTGTGACCCTTTCTGCTGGTGAATGCTACTGGGAGAGAATAATAGCCGAGGAGATAACTTAAGTGCTTTATTGCTATGGAGCCAACAAGAAGGCCTAGACTAAGAGAAACTGGGATGTGTGAACACTGATGCTGCTAGTAAATTAAATGTCACTCGTTAATTCAACAAAGCAGTAAAGAACTATTATAGCCCAAATAAGATTTTAGGTTTAAAAAACACATAAAAGGACAGCATAAATTCTCTGTCATTTACAAGTTCATCTTCTAGTGTGTATGGCAAGAGAGGAATTAATAGGTATATAAGTTAATAATTGCAATAATAAGATACATTCCATAGTAGAGGCATGGAAAAAAGTAATCTGTGCACACATAGAAGGGACATACATAGAAGGGAGTGTTTAACTGGTTAGAATTTCAAAAATTATTCTAGAGAAATTTATAGTTGAGTGTGAGATGGAGTCCTTCAGGTGTCATGGAGAGGTGTGAGATGATGGGCATTCCAGAAAGAAGAAATAATGTGTGCAAAGGCATCTATAGACTCTTAAGTAGTTTGGTGTGGCTGAAATGTCAAGGGTCCCAGTACCCACTCATACACATCTTGGACTGTTTTAGCCAAAACTCCACACCTGCCATGATTTGCCTCTCTCTGTCTCTCTCTCTCAGTTTACTTTATGGAATTGGCTCACCTGATTGTGGGATTGTAGGAGCTGGTGAGTCTGAAATCTGTAAGGCACGTCGGCAGTCTAGAAATTCAGTTGAGAGTTGATGCTGCAACATTGATCCGAAATCTGCAGCTGGGTTTCTGTGTTGTGGTCTTGATGCCAAATTGCTCCTTCCTTGGGAAACCTCAGTTTTTTCTCTTAAGGTATTCAAATGATTGAATGAGGCTCACCCACATTATGGAGAGAAGAATCTGTCTATTGGTTACATAGTCTATTGGTTACAAATCTTAATCACATCTAAAAACTGTCTTCACAGTAACATCTAGACTGGTGTTTGACCAAACCCTGGGCACCATAGCCTAGCCAAGTTGACACAAAAAATTAACCATGATACTTGCTAAAGAAAAATCAGCTTCTTCCTCCTTTTTTCTTACTAGTACTGAGCCCAAGTCTGGTATAGGTACAGAGCATAGATCACTTACTTGAAGCCCAGATGGAAGGATTTCAAGTCTTCAGAGGACCAGGAGGGCAAACGAGACATGAGTTGGAACAGGTGTTAAAGGAGTCAATTAAAAACTCGTTTGGTTGTTCAGCAACCACTCAAACTCTTCCCACACTTAAACTTTCAAACAAGAACAAGAACAATAAGAACAAGAACATGAAAGCAAGAACAGTGTGCTTAACATAATTCAGCTATCCTTTGTGCAAATAGAAACCTACCTATTCTCTCCTCAAAGGGGAAGCCCCAAATCTCATCTGTTTCTGTATCTATTTCTGGGTAATGTTCATTTCTAAACTAGTGTAGTTACAATCACATCTTGGTATTTTGTAAGCTGTAGACTAAATTACATTGTTACTAGCAAGTAATTCCTATATAAATTAGCAAGAGAAAGGTATATAGGAAAAATAATATCAATCTCTTTCTCTCTCAGAAGAAAGTAGGGTTGCGTACCTTAGTCCTCATTTCTGCAACTTTTTATGAGACTTTAGTTAATATTTGTAACTGGTCATAAGTTTATGCTGTTACATGTAACATCCTTCATCACTGGCTATTCTTTCTTTTGTTGTTTTTTGCGGTACGTGGGCCTCTCACTGCTGTGGCCTCTCCCGCTGCGGAGCACAGGCTCCAGACACACAGGGATCTTCCCGGGCTGGGGCATGAACCCGTGTCCCCTGCATCAGAGGGCGGACTCTCAACCACTGCACCACCAGGGAAGCCCCATCACTAGCTATTCTTTTTTTTTTTTTTTTTTTTTTAACATCTTTATTGGAGTATAATTGCTTTACAATGGTATGTTAGTTTCAGCTTCACAACAAAATGAATCAGTTATATATATACATATATTCCCATATCTCTTCCCACTTGCGTCTCCCTCCCTCCCACCCTCCCTATCCCACCCCTCCAGGTGGTCACAAAGCACCGAGCTGATCTCCCTGTGCTATGCGGCTGCTTCCCACTAGCTATCTACCTTACGTTTGGTAGTGTATATATGTCCATGCCTCTTTATCGCTTTGTCTCCGTTTACCCTTCCCCCTCCCCATAGCCTCAAGTCCATTCTCTAGTAAGTCTGTGTCTTTATTCCTGTTTCACCCTTAGGTTTTTCACGACATTTTTTTTTCTTAAATTCCATATATATGTGTTAGCATACGGTATTTGTCTCTCTCTTTCTGACTTACTTCACTCTGTATGACAGACTCTAGGTCTATCCACCCCATTACAAATAGCTGAATTTCGTCCCTTTTTATGGCTGAGTAATATTCCATTGTATATATGTGCCACATCTTCTTTATCCATTCATCCGATGATGGACACTTAGGTTGTTTCCATCTCTGGGCTATTGTAAACAGAGCTGCAATGAACATTTTGGTACATGACTCTTTTTGAATTATGGTTTTCTCAGGGTATATGCCCAGTAGTGGGATTGCTGGGTCATAGGTAGTTCTATTTGTAGCTTTTTAAGGAACCTCCATACTGTTCTCCACAGTGGCTGTATCAATTTACATTCCCACCAACAGTGTAAGAGGGTTCCCTTTTCTCCACACCCTCTCCAGCATTTATTGTTTCTAGATTTTTTGATGATGGCCATTCTGACTGGTGTGAGATGATATCTCATTGTAGTTTTGATTTGCATTTCTCTAATGATTAATGATGTTGAGCATTCTTTCATGTGTTTGTTGGCAGTCTGTATATCTTCTTTGGAGAAATGTCTATTTAGGTCTTCTGCCCATTTTTGGATTGGGTTGTTTGTTTTTTTGTTATTAAGTTGCATGAGCTGCTTATAAATTTTGGAGATTAATCCTTTGTCAGTTGCTTCATTTGCAAATATTTTCTCCCATTCTGAGGGTTGTCTTTTGGTCACCTTATCTTTGACAAAGGAGGCAGAAATGTACAGTGGAGAAAGGACAGCCTATTCAATAAGTGGTGCTGGGAAAACTGGACAGCTACAAGTAAAAGTATGAGATTAGATCACTCCCTAACATCATACACAAAAATAAGCTCAAAATGGATTAAAGACCTAAATGTAAGGCCAGAAACTATCAAACTCTTAGAGGAAAACATAGGCAGAACACTCTATGACATAAATCACAGCAAGGTCCTTTTTGACCCACCTCCTAGAGAAATGGAAATAAAAACAAAAGTAAACAAATGGGACCTAATGAAACTTAAAAGCTTTTGCGCAGCAAAGGAAACCATAAAGAAGACACTAGCTATTCTTAAATGAGATTACTACTCATGAATTTCTGGCCTTTTTTTTCTAATATTACCATTTTAATCTATAAAATCTTTTTTATACCACTTTTTGAATCAAATAAATTTTGCTATATGACCTTTCCATTATTATTTATCCCAAAGTATTTTTTTTAATTCTATGATTTTCTTTTCACTAATGAGATATTTAGAAGTAATTTTTAAAAAATTCTCCAGTGTCTCGGTAATGATTTTTTGAATATGACATCTAAAGCACAAGCAACAAAATTAAAAATAAGCAAGTGGCATTACATCAAATTAAAAAGACTACACAAAGCAAATAAACCATCAACAAAGTGAAAAGACAACATATGGAATGGGAAAAATATTTGCAAACCATATGTCTGATAAGGGGTTAATAACCAAAATATATAAAGAACTCATAACACTCAATAGCAATAATAAGGACCTACTGTATAGCACAGGGAACTCTACTCAATACTCTGTAATGACCTATATGGGAAAACAATTTAAAAAAGAGTGGATGTATAACTGATTCACTTTGCTATGTGCCTGAAACTAACACAACATTGTAAATCAACTATACTCCAGTTTAAAAAAAGAAGGAACCAAGAAAAAGGATAAGTAAGTACTGGGGACAACATGATGACTATAGCTAACACTGCTGTAATACATACAGAAAAGCTGTGAAGAGGGTAAACCCTAAGTAAATCCTTCTCATCACAAGGATAAATTGTTTTTCCTTTATTTTTCTTTCTTTTCTTTTTATTGTGTATTTATGAGAAAATGGATGTTAGCTGAACCTGTTGGGGTAATAATTTCACAATATGTGTAAATCAAATCATCCAGCTATATGCCTTAAACTTACACAGTGATGTATATCAGTTATTTCTCAATAAAGCTGGGGAAACTGCATATAATTAATGTACACAATTTGGTGAATTTAGACATATGTATACACTTATGTTACCATGACCAAATTGAACATAACCATCACCTCCAAAAACAAATTCTTCACGTATATGGGGATTTTCATTTACCTTTTTGAAACTGATTAACTGCATGTGGTTAAAGAATATGGTGGATGGTATATTTTTGAATTTTTATATTATATTATAGATTATATCAGATAATTGAGAGGAACATGTTGAAAACTCTCCCTATGACCATGGATTTGTCAAATTTCCCTATAGCTCACCCAACTTTTAATTTACATATTTTGAAGTTATTTTCTTTTGATTGTTATATCTTCTTAGTGAATTGAAACTTTCATCATTGTGTGGTGACCCTCTGTATTTATCTTAGTGTTCTGATGTTCTGCCTCCCAAACACCATTTCTACATTCCTGTATAGAAAGAAGAATCCTTCTTCCTTGTGGGGAATCCATTCCATGTGATTTCAAGTGGGACAGCCTCTGCTTTCATCCTGTCCCCATTCTCAGGGATGACTTGTGTTTTCTTCCTAGATTCTTAAAAATCTCTGTACTCTTAACTATTCAGATTTGCCTTAGTGGGCTTATTGCTGTTTGCATTGCATTCATTTCCCTGTGGGTATTATTTTGGTCTTTAATTGGTTCTCTCAGTTCTACAGTCTTACTAATTCTTTTGTTTCTTCATCTCATGTTTGAAGTCTTCTGTCACTGAATTCATGTTGTTGTTCTTTTTAAATATTCTTCTAGTGTATAAGGCACTTGTAGAAAAAGTTCTATTTCTTTGGCTATAATTGCTTCCATATAAGGCTCTACATTCATTCTTTAAATAATACGTTTCTTTATTTCTTTTTCTTTTGTTTGTGTGTTGACATTCTTAGAATTGAGACTTTGCCGTTTCTTTTTTCTCTTACTCATTTATAACACAAATAGTCTAATTAAGATATTCCTTCAGCTTTGATATAAAGTGGATATTTGTCCCTCTTCCAACAATTGTCTGACAGTTTGAGGTTCATAGCCACTTTCTCTGGCAGAAAGCATCAAGATTCCTATCTTTTCCCAACGCAGAATGGAGCCCCAAAACTTAGCTTCTACCGAGAGAGTCAGGAACAGGTCTATATTTTCACTCTTACTTCATCCTCTCTCCCTAAAATCTGTTTCACTCCCTTACAATTCAGAGAGGGGAAAACATACTAAAGTGACTTTCGTCAGTCTTATTTGTGAAGTTCCCGGGCAAAGGGGTGTAGCAGGGAGACACTTTCCTTGGAGATCTTTGTATTCCACTCCACATAATCCTCTGCTTACCTACCAGAATTTTACTTCCTGTTAAGATTTTCTCATACTTATTTTTTTCTTTTGCTTTGTTAATTGCCTTTCTTTCTTTTTTTTTTTTTTGCGGTACGCGGGCCTCTCACTGTTGTGGCCTCTCGCGTTGCAGAGCACAGGCTCCGGACGCATAGGCTCAGCGGCCATGGCTCACGGGCCCAGCTGCTCTGCGGCATTTGGGATCTTTCTGGACCGGGGCACGAACCCGTGTCCCCTGCATCGGCAGGCGGACTCTCAACCACTGCACCACCAGGGAAGCCCTTAATTGCCTTTTTTCTTCAGTTTTTCTCCCATTTAATATGGTCAGTATGGCAGCCCCTGATAGATTTTGGTGACTTATTAAGGGAAGATTTAATAAAATTAAGTTGTAGATGAGTATGAGAAAAATTCTGGAAAGTCCTTTGGACATATTACATACACACACATTTACAAATCACAACCTTTTCTCACAAAACTTTTCATCTGCTTTTTTAAATTAATTAATTAATTTTTTTTCACACACACACAAGCGCGCACACACACACTGTATTTTATTTTTACAGGAGATAAATAGACTGACACCAAGCATTGTAAATGGATGACCACAACAAAAGCAACAATGATTGCAATTACCAAACACGAAACACACTCATATTATTTCATAATATTGACATTCAGTCCAGTAATCCTCTACTGTAACAGCTCCTTTACTTTGCAGTGAAAATTGATTTGTATATTTTTTGCCTCTGAGTCCTTGTGGGATTTTTTTTTTAAATTCAAACAGAAAGTCACAAAAATTATAATCATCCCCATCAGCTCACTCAGTCCCATGTAATTAATTTTTTTTTCATCTTGATCTTTTAATAGCACTTTTATGAGTTCATCAGTTTTTCATTAGAGTTCTGAAAATGCTTATTCATTCAGTTCAGCAGTACAGTCAGTTACCAGAAACCTGTACTTGTCAGAGTCTTTTCCATGAATTCCTTGAAGATGAAACCCTATTATAGGAACATATTTGCAAAAGCATCAGAGTACACCCAGAACTGTCTGTAAATGACAAAAGACTTAAAAATGACCACGGTTAAAGATTTGATGAAAGTTCTTAATAATGCACTTGACAAGGAAATTTAGTTATTTCTGAGATATACATTTTAAAGTAATAACTAGAATTATGACTTATAACATTATACCAGAACATATAAGATTTATAGAAATTTCATGTAATGTCTGAAACATTTATATTAACATATTTCCATACAAATAACCCAATGAAAGTTTAGTATTAGTTGTTTTGTTTGTTTTTTTATACTGCAGGTTCTTATTAGTCATCAGTTTTATACACATCAGTCTATACATGTCAATCCCAATCGCCCAATTCAGCACACCACCATCCCCACCCCACCGCAGTTCCCCCCGCTTGGTGTCCATATGTCTGTTCTCTACATCTGTGTCCAACTTCTGCCCTGCAAACCGGCTCATCTGTACCATTTTTCTAGGTTCCATATACATGCATTAATATACGATATCTGTTTTTCTCCATCTGACTTACTTCACTCTGTATGACAGTCTCTAAATCCATCCACGTCTCAACAAATGACTCAATTTCGTTACTTTTTATGGCTGAGTAATATTCCATTGTATATATGTACCACATCTTCTTTATCCATTCGTCTGTTGATGGGCATTTAGGTTGCTTCCATGACCTGGCCATTGTAAATACTGCTGCAATGAACATTGGGGTACATGTGTCTTTTTTTTTTTTTTTTTAACATCTTTATTGGAGTATAATTGCTTTACAATGGTGTGTTAGTTTCTGCTTTATAACAAAGTAAATCAGTTATACATATGTTCCCATATCTCTTCCCTCTTGCGTCTCCCTCCCTCCCACCCTCCCTATCCCACCACTCTAGGTGGTCACAAAGCACTGAGCTGATCTCCCTGTGCTATGCAACTGCTTCCCACTAGCTATCTATTTTACGTTTGGTAGTGTATATATGTCCATGCCAGTCTCTCACTTTGTCACAGCTTACCTTTCCCCCTCCCCATATCCTCAAGTCCATTCTCTAGTAGGTCTGTGTCTTTATTCCCATCTTACTGCTAGGTTCTTCATGACATACTTTTTTTCTTAGATTCCATATATATGTGTTAGCATATGGTATTTGTCTTTTTCTTTCTGACTTCACTCTGTATGACAGACTCTAGGTCCTTCCACCTCACTACAAATAACTCAATTTCCTTTCTTTTTCTGACTGAGTAATATTCCATTGTATATATGTGCCACATCTTCTTTATCCATTCATCCGATGATGGACTCTTAGGTTGCTTCCATCTCTTGGCTATTGTAAATATAGCTGCAATGAACATTTTGGTACATGACTCTTTTTGAATTATGGTTTTCTCAGGGTATGTGCCCAGTAGTGGGATTGCTGGGTCATATGGTAGTTCTATTTGTAGCTTTTTAAGGAACCTCCATACTGTTCTCCACAGTGGCTGTATCAATTTACATTCCCACCAACAGTGTAAGAGGGTTCCCTTTTCTCCACACCCTCTCCAGCATTTGTTGTTTGTAGATTTTCTGATGATGCCCATTCTAACTCGTGTGAGGTGATACCTCACTGTAGTTTTGATTTGCATTTCTCTAATAATTAGTGATGTTGAGCAGCTTTTCATGTGCCTCTTGGCCATCTGTATGTCTTCTTTGGAGAAATGTCTATTTAGGTCTTCTGCCCATTTTTGGATTGGGTTGTTTGTTTCTTTAATAGTGAGCTGCATGAGCTGTTTATAGATTTTGGAGATTAATCCTTTGTCCGTTGATTTGTTTGCAAATATTTTCTCCCATTCTGAGCATTGTCTTTTCGTCTTGTTTATGATTTCCTTTGCTGTGCAAAAGCTTTTAAGTTTCATTGGATCCCATTTGTTTATTTTTGGTTTTATTTCCATTACTCTAGGAGGTGGATCAAAAAAGATCTTGCTGTGATTTATGTCAAAGAGTGTTCTTCCTATGTTTTCCTCTAAGAGTTTTATAGTGTCCAGTCTTACAATTAGGTCTCTAATCCATTTTGAGTTTATTTTTGAGTTTATTTTATGTTAGGGAGTGTTCTAATTTCATTCTTTTGCATGTAGCTGTCCAGTTTCCCCAGCACCACTTACTGAAGAGACTGTCTTTTCTCCATTGTATATCTTTGCCTCCTTTGTCATAGATTAGTTGACCATAGGTGCGTGGGTTTATCTCGAGGCTTTCTATCTTGTTCCATTGATATATGTTTCTGTTTCTGTGCCAGTTCCATATTGTCTTAATGACTGTAGATTTGTAGTATAGTCTGAAGTCAGGGAGTCTGATTCCTCCAGCTCCATTGTTTTTCCTCAAGACTGCTTTGGCTATTTGGGGTCTTTGTGTCTCCATACAAATTTTAAAAGTATTTGTTCTAGTTCTGTAAAAAATGCCATTGGTAATTTGATAGGGATTGCATTGAATCTGTAGATTGCTTTGCATAGTATAGTCATTTTCACAAAATTGATTCTTCCAATCCAAGAACATGGTATATCTCTCCATCTGTTGGTATCATCTTTAATTTCTTTCATAAGTGTCATATAGTTTTCTGCATACAGGTTTTTTTTCTCCCTAGGTAGGTTTATTCCTAGGTATTTTATTCTTTTTGTTGCAATGGTAAATGGGAGTGTTTCCTTAATTTCTCTTTCAGATTTTTCATCATTAGTGTATAGGAATGCAAGAGATTTCTGTGCATTAATTTTGTATCCTGCTACTTTACCAAATTCATTGATTAGCTCTAGTAGTTTTCTGGTGGCATTTTTAGGATTCTCAGTGTATACTATCATGTCATCTGCAAACAGTGACAGTTTTACTTCTTCTTTTCCAACTTGTATTCCTTTTATTTCTTTTTCTTCTCTGATTGCCATGGCTAGAACTTCCAAAACTATGTTGAATAATAGTGGTGAGAGTGGACATCCTTGTCTTGTTCCTGATCCTAGAGGAAATGTTTTCAGTGTTTCACCACTGAGATTGATGTTTACTGTGGGTTTGTCGTATATGGCTTTTATTATGTTGAGGTAGGTCCCCTCTATGCCCACTTTCTGGAGAGTTTTTATCACAAATCGGTGTTGAATTTTGTCAAAAGCTTTTGCTGCATCTATCGAGATGGTCATATGGGTTTTAGTCTTCAATTTGTTAATATGGTGTATCACATTGTTTGATTTACATATATTGAACAATCCAGGCATCCCTGGGATAAATCCCACTTGATCGTGGTGTATGATCATTTTAATGTGTTGTTGGATTCTGTTTACTAGTATTTTGTTGAGGATTTTTGCATCTATATTCATCAGTGATATTGGTCTGTAATTTTCTTTTTTTGTAGTAGCTTTGTCTGGTTTTGGTATCAGGGTGATGGTGGCCTCATAGAATGAGTTTGGGAGTTTTCCTTCCTCTGCAGTTTTTTGGAAGAGTTTGAGAAGGATGGGTGTTAGCTCTTCTCTAAATGTTTGATAGAATTTACCTGTGAAGCCATCTGGTCCTGGACTTTTATTTGTTGGAAGATTTTTAATCACAGTTTCAATTTCATTACTAGTGATTGGTCTGTTCATATTTTCTGTTTCTTCCTGGTTCAGTCTTGGAAGGTTATACCTTTCTAAGAAATTGTCCATTTCTTTCAGGTTGTCTATTTTATTGGCATAGAGTTGCTGGTAGTAGTCTCTTAGGAGGCTTTGTATTTCTGCTGTGTCTGTTGTAACTTATCCTTTTTCATTTCTAATTTTATTGATTTGAGTCCTGTCCCTCTTTTTCTTGCTGAGTCTGGCTAATGGTTTATCAATTTTGTTTATCTTCTCAAAGAACCAGCTTTTAGTTTTATTGATCTTTGCTATTGTTTTCTTTGTTTCTATTTCATTTATTTCTGCTCTGATCTTGATGATTTCTTTCCTTCTGCTAACTTTGGGTTTTGTTGGTTCTTCCTTCTCTAGTTGCTTTAGGTGTAATGTTAGATTGTTTACTTGATATTTTTCTTGTTTCTTGAGGTAGGCTTGTATAGATATAAACTTCCCTCTTAGAACTGCTTTTGCTGCATCCCATAGGTTTTGGATCATCATGTTTTCATTGTCATTTATCTCTATGTATTTTTTGATTTCCTCTTTGATTTCTTTAGTGATCTCTTGGTTATTTAGTAACGTATTGTTTAGCCTCCATATGTTTATGTTTTTTACGTTTTTTGCCTGTAATTCATTTCTAATCTCATAGCGTTGTGGTCAGAAAAGATGCTTGATATGATTTCAATTTTCTTAAATTTACTGAGGCTTGATTTCTGACCCAAGATGTGATCTATTCTTCATTATGTTCCATGCGCACTTCAGAAGAAAGTGTAATCTGCTGTTTTTGGATAGAATGTCCTATAAATATCAATTAAATCTATCTGGTCTATTGTGTCATTTAAAGCATCTCTTTCCTTATTTATTTTCATTTTGGATGATCTTTCGATTGGTGTAAGTGAGGTGTTAAAGTCCCTTACTAGTTTTGTGTTACTGTCGATTTCCTCTTTTATAGCTGTTAGCAGTTGCCTTATGTTTTGAGGTGCTCCTATGTTGGGTGCATATATATTTATAATTGTTATATCTTCTTCTTGGATCGATCCTTGTTATACCTTCTTCTTGGATCGATCCCTTGATCATTATGTAGTGTCCTTCCTTGTCTCTTGTAACATCCTTTATTTTAAAGTCTATTTTATCTTACATGAGTATAGCTACTCCAGCTTTCTTTTGATTTCCATTTGCATGGAATATGTTTTTCCATCCCCTCACTTTCAGTCTGTTTGTGTCCCAAGGTCTGAAGTGGATCTCTTGTAGACAGCATATATATGGGTCTTGTTTTTGTATCCATTCAGCCAGTCTGTGTCTTTTGGTTGGAGGATTTAATCCATTCACGTTTAAGGTAATTATCAATATGTATGTTCTTATGACTATCTTCTTAATCGTCTTGAGTTTGTTTTTGTAGGTGCTTTTCTTCTCTTGTGTTTCTCACTTAAAGAAGTTCCTTTAGCATTTGTTGTGGAGCTAGTTTGGTGGTGATGAATTCTCTTAGCTTTTCATTGTCTGTAAATCTTTTGATTTCTCCATCAAATCTGAATGAGATCCTTGCCAGGTAGAGTAATCTTGGTTGTAGGTTCTTCCCTTTCATCACTTTGAGTATATCATGCCACTCCCTTCTGGCTTGTAGAGTTTCTGCTGAGAAATCAGCTGTTAGCCTTATGGGAGTTCCCTTGTGTATTATTTGTCATTTTTTCCTTGCTGCTTTCAATAATTTTTCTTTGTCTTTAATTTTTGCCAAGTTGATTACTGTGTGTCTCAGAGTGTTTCTCCTTGGGTTTATCCTGTATTGGACTCTCCATGCTTCCTGGACTTGGGTGGCTATTTCCCTTCCCATGTTAGGGAAGTTTTCGACTATAATCTCTTCAGATATTTTCTCTGGTCCTTTCTCTCTCTCTTCTCCCTGTGGGACCCCTATAATTCTATAATGCAAATGTTGTTGCATTTAATGTCTTCTTAGGCTGTCTTCATTTCTTTTCATTCTTTTTTCTTTAGTCTGTTCAGCAGCAGTGAATTCCACCATTATGTCTTCCAGGTCACTTCTCCATTCTTCTACCTCAGTTATTCTGCTATTGATTTCTTCTAGTGTAGTTTTCATTTCAGTTATTGTATTGTTCATCTCTGTTTGTTTGTTCTTTAATTCTTCTAGGTCTTTGTTAAACATTTCTTGCATCTTCTCGATCTTTGCCTCCATTCTTTCTCCGAGGTCCTGGATCATCTTCACTATCATTATTCTGAATTCTTTTTCTGGAAGGTTGCCAATCTCCACTTCATTTAGTTGTTTTTCTGTTTTTTTTTCTTGTTCCTTCATCTGGTATATAACCCTCTGCCCTTTCATCTTGTCTATCTTTCTGTGAATGTGGGTTTTGTTCCACAGGCTGCAGGATTGTAGTTTTTCTTGCTTCTGCTGTCTGCCCTCTGGTGGATGAGGCTAAGAGGCTTGATGGGAGGGACTGGTGGTAGGTAGAGCTGACTGTTGCTGTGGTGGGCAGAGCTCAGTAAAACTTTAATCCACTTGACTGTCAATGGGTGGGGCTGGGTTCCCTCCTTGTTGGTTGTTTGGCCTGAGGCAACCCAACAGTGGAGCCTACCTGGGCTCTTTGGTGGGGCTAATGATAGACTCTGAGAAGACTCATGCTAAGGAGTACTTCCCAGAACTTCTGCTGCCAGTGTCATTGTCCCCAAGGTGAAAGAGAGCCACCCCCCGCCTCTGTAGGAGACCCTCCAACACCAGCAGGTAGGTCTGGTTCAGTCTCCCCTGGGGTCACTGCTCCTTCCCCTGGGTCCCGATGTGCACACTACGTTGTGTGTGCCCTCTAAGAGTGGAGTCTCTGTTTCCCCCAGTCCTGTGGAAGTCCTGCAATGTATTCCCACTAGGCTTTAAAGTCTGATTCTCTAGGTATTCCTCCTCCCATTGCTGGACCCCCAGGTTGGGAAACCTGACGTGGGGCTCAGAACCTTCACTCCAGTGGGTGGACTTCTGTGGTATAAGTGTTCTCCAGTCTGTGAGTCACCCACCCACCAGTTATGGGATTTGATTTTACTGTGATTGTGCCCCTCTTACCATCTCATTGTGGCTTCTCCTTTGTCTTTGGATGTGGGGTAATTTTTTTGGTGAGTTCCAGTGTCTTCCTGTCAGTGATTGTCCAGCAGCCAGTTGTGATTCTGGTGTTCTCGCAAGAGGGAGTGAGAGCATGTCCTTTTACTCCGCCATCTTGGTTCCTCCCCCTCATCTGCTTTTTTGCAGAGTGGTTGGGTGTGTGTTTTCAATGAGGTTTTCTTTAAGGTATGGCCTATTTATCTTCTTTCTTTGTTTATAATTTTTTCTCTGACGGGAGGTAAGGTTAGGAGCCTCCTGAGTTATACTGATCTTTCTGGCTGTACTGAGCTGGTACACATTTCTTTAAACATTTGGAGCTGACATGTCAGTTTCCTCCTTTCAGGTTTTGTTGTTGCTGTGTCCCTAAGATTTGGGAGAAATGGAAAAATTAATATCCAACCTCACCTTCTTCCTTACCCATGATTTTTAAACATGGGGTGGTTTTGATATTTATCCCAATTAAAAAATACTAACAATCTGACACAAGAGCAAGTGGCCATTTATCTAAAGTATGCAAGTTGCAACTCCACTTAGTAGCATAGAAAAGGAGATGAGCTTGAGGTAATGATGTGTGGCTGTTTCTCCTAATAGCACCAGGATGCTGTTGGGAACAAATTGCATGTCTGAGTAAAATGACAATTTATTCGACATTAACCTTTGCTTTAAGAGAAATGCACATAGGTTTATCTTGTCATTTCAGTGAGCAAGCTAGTAACTGGAAGAAAAAATAGTTACCAGAACATCAAGAAAAAAATGTAATCTGAGGGTTTTTAAACAACATCTAGTAAGCATGACTATAGAGATATTCAAGCACCAAAAAGATAGTAAAATTCTCATCAAATTATACAGGATAAAACTCAGAGAAATGAAGCATACATGAAATCTTGAGAAGGTTCCAACTAGAAGAGCTAGCATTGATTATTTTTCTAGGTGTTAGATTCACTGTCCATATATTACTGTTCTACTTGCAAGTAATCTATTTCTCGTCTTTATTCATATATGTGCTATACTTCTCTGTGCAAACCAGTGATACAGCTTTATAAGATTCCAGTCACTCTATTTGAAATAAGAATGGAAGCAAGTAAAAAAGATAAGTTGAAGGGCAAAAGAAATATAAATAAGTTTAAGAACTCATTAAGGTTTCAGGTATAAATACAATTCCTTTTCCATATTCTAAAAATAAAAAGTCTTGGGCTTCCCTGGTGGCACAGTGGTTGAGAATCTGCCTGCCAATGCAGGGGACACGGGTTTGAGCCCTGGTCTGGGAAAATCCCACATGCCGCGAAGCAGCTAAGCCCGCGCACCACAGCTACTGAGCCTGCGCGTCTGGAGCCTGTGCTCCGCAACAAGAGAAGGCCGCGACAGTGAGAGGCCCGCGCACCGTGATGAAGAGTGGTCCCCGCTCACCGCAACTAGAGAAAGCCCTCGCACAGAAACGAAGACCCGACACAGCCAAAAATAAATAAATAAATAAATTCATTTAAAAAATAAAAAGTCTTGAAAATAGGATAAACATGGGAAAATTCAAATGGATAATTATTTGCAGTAAAGGAAAATGAGTTAAAATAACTGGGAGTATTAAAGTTTATATTCTTATGTTCTCTGGATTTCTCTTGATTCTTTAATGTCTACTTTCCCACCCCCCTGCCTAATCTTAGAAAAGATAGATGGGTAAGAGGAAAAAAAAAAGTGTGAGGTTTTTTCTGCCTTAATGGTAGCTAAGGAAGCAGACCCCTATATACTACAGCCTCTGCCTGGTAGAACCCTACAAATTCACCTCGTGAGAAACTCAGTCCCCCTTCTGACTCTTTCCCTCTTTTAAACCAGAAACAAACATATTCCAAATTCTCAGCGCCATCTGGTACCCTGGCCATATCACATTGTAGATCATATTTCTCTCTCTACCATCCTCACCTGGGTTTATTTAAAATATAAAATATCATAAAGTAAACATTCAAGGCAGCCTGGAAGTGGCAAAGTAAGGAACATAATGTCATATATTTTCAATATTTTCTATACTCCTATGGACCACACTCAACAGAAGAAGCTCAGACTTTCTCAAATCTTATTCTGTAAGCTTTGTCCATCATCTTATGGCTCACAGTTTCACCCCTGAAAACCCCAACCTGCCAGTTCCTTCCCCTGTGTTCTTTGGAGCTCATGGTCTGTCATTAGCAAAATCTGTACCCTCAGCCTCTTCTCTCAACGTTCCCTTCAGCTGGGTGAGATAGCAGAACCTCTCAGTTCCCTGAGGACACGACTTCTGTCACAACCTTCTCACTAGGTGATTGTTTTCTTCTGCACTGGCCCTGGCTAGAGGCAGGGTAGGTACTCTTGTTCCTCTTCTTCCAGGTCATTTCTCCTTCTCTCCGCCTGAAGAATCCCAACCTCTTTAAACACAGACCAGCAGACAACAAAAACTTCACTTGGCCAAATGTCCCTCTCCAGCTTCTGCCTCATATCTTTGTTCTCTTTTAATAAATGTTTTGGGAGACTAGTGTCTACATTTCCTGCTTCCACTACTTCACTTCTCACTCAGAGTGTTCATCACAATCAGGCCTTTACTGCCAGCCTTTTACTGAAGTTGCTATTGTCAAAGTCAATCTCCCCGTTGACTTTACTTAGCCAAGTCAATAGTCAAGTCCAATTTCTCATCTTGCTCTACCTTCTGTTTCATTCAACACCGTTGATCATTCCCTTCTTCTTGAAATCCTTTCTTCACTCAGCTTACAGGACACTAAACTCTTCTGGTTCTCACTAGATAGGCTTTTCCAATCTCCTTCTCTAGCTCCTCTTCTCCTCCTGAATTCTAGGTTTTGGTGGGACCCAAGATTTGAAATTTTTCTTCTTTCTCTCTTCACTCTCTAGTTGACCACATCCAGACACCCAGCTTTGAATACCATCCATCTGCCAACATTTTCCACCTTCATATTTCCAGACAGTCCCTTCTCTGAATTTCTGACTAATATAATTAGCTATCTACTCCATATCAACACTTATCTAAAAACCAGAACTCTTGATTCTGTCCCAAAACTCCCTTAGTCTTTCCTTCTTCGTAAATGTCATTTCTCTTCCTCCATTTGCTCAGGTCTCTCCTACATTTCTTCCAATCTATCAGCAAGTCCTGTTGGCTCTACCTTCAATCTATATCCCGAATTGCCTCCATGACTACTATCATTCTTCAAGCCATTATCATTTCTCTCCTGGACTGTTGGAATAGGTTCCTAACTCACTCCCCTGCTTTTGACTTTGTCACCCTGATGTATCTTCTCGTGAGATCCAGAGTGATAATTCTAACATGGAAATCACACTACGTCACGGCTGAATCTTCAATGCCTGCAGCGCTTTCTGGTACGTAGTCGGCACTCAAGAAATACTTGTTGAATGAATGAAAAAGAAATGTTTTTTAGGGGAAGGGGTTAAATACAATTGTTCTATTATGTATGTATATGTTAGTTCCTTTAGTGGCCCAGTCTCATTATCACTCATAAACTGCCTTCTTAAATTTTGGGGAAATTATTCACTCTCTGTCATTCTTCCTTACCAACTAATAGATTAGTGCCCCTGAATGTGTTATTGAGAGTAGCCTTGTGAGTTTACCACAGTGGAGAGCATGGGTGTTGATGTTCTCCCTGTTGCTCTCTATCGTCCAATAAGGGAATTCACTGACATGAACCACTCCATTAATTTAAGAGGCTATACCTTCATGATACTTAAAATCACTTTTCAGGAAACAGCATATTTGTGCTGCAACTCAAAGAGTCAGGCATTTAGAGCCTATAATATAAATCTAACTATAATAGGCAAGCTTGGAGAGGGTTGGCAGAGGGGATTTATAGACTGGTGAGAGAATGTATGCTGCTCCTGTAATCACACAATATACTTAACCCACCAATATACAGCATCAGTCGTAACCTTGACATTCATTATTTAGAATGTAGATATCTTAGGAACTTAGCATTCAGATTGGGTTCAGTAGTTTATCAATTTTTCTAAAGTGCACATATGACAAAATGGGAAAAAAACAGAAGTCTCTATTTTCTCTCTTTCCTGGTAAAACTAAACTTCTTGTCATCAATCCACTGACTAGTTAATTAACAAGAGCTTAATTAAGCATTTTATTTGCCTTGGAATCCTAATCTAGTTAAATGCCAAGTCTCTGGGGAGAGATACTATCTTGCTACACTATACTCTTGGTAAACTGTTGGGAATTAGAAAGAGCAAAGGAAGCCCAGAAAGAAGAAGTAGGTTTTGGCCCAAGCACCACTTTGGCAAGACTGAGATAGATGCCTAAGCTTGTCAATCTCCATTAAGTACTAAGAAGAAAGGTTGAGGAAAAAGCAATTTATGTCTCTGAAAGCCCTCTTATATGTAACATAAGGCAAACCAAATTGGTATAACAATACAGGTTACTTGCTCTGTTCCTGTGACCTTGTTGGAACCAATGGGAAAAAATAATAGAAAGCTGCGGCCTTTTCACTAAATCTATTTTAAGGTCATGAACTACTTCAGTATGTAAGAGAAAAGCATAACACTTTTCAGTGTGAAACAACAGGTGCCAAGATTTTATGGCTTCAGGGTCAGCATCCTGAAGAAAATTTAGTCACAAAAAGGAGCAGAAAATTTAGTCACAAAAAGGAGCAGAAAATTTAGTCTATAATTAGCACTCTAACTTCTAATACTTTTGGCTTTATCTGATGCCAGGAGGCCCCTGGTTAACTATGGAAGGTCTAGTATTCAGAAGGAAGCAGAGTCAAGGCTGGGGTTCTGTGCAGTACTAATAGCTGTTCCCATTAAGTAGCCTTGGGATGTTTCATTTGGGATGCCAACGTAAATGCTGCTGAACTTGATTTCAATCTAGGGATATTTAAAAAGCTCAAGAACACTAATCATTAGAAAAATGCAGATCAAAACCACAATGAGGTATCACTTCACACCGTTCAGAATGGCCATCATCAAAAATCTGCAAACAATAAATGCTGGAGAGGGTGTGGAGAAAAGGGAACACTCTTGCACTGTTGGTGGGAATATAAATTGACACAACCACTATGGAGAACAGTATGGAGGTTCCTTAAAAAACTAAAAATAGAATTACCATATAACCCAGCAATCCCACTACTGGGCATATACCCTGAGAAAACCATAATTCAAAAAGAGTCATGTATCACAATGTTCACTGCAGCTGTATTTACGATAGCCAGGACATGGACCTAAGTGTCCATCAACAGATGAATGGATAAAGAAGATGTGGCACATATATACAATGGAATATTCCTCAGCCATAAAAAGAAACAAAATTGAGTTATTTGTAGAATTGTAGTTATTTGTAGGTGGATGGACCTAGAGTCTGTCATACAGAGTGAAGTAAGTCAGAAAGAGGAAAGCAAATACTGTATGTTAACACATATATATGGAATCTAAAAAAAAAAAAGGTTCTGATGAACTTAGGGGCAAGACAGGAATAAAGATGCAGACGTAGAGAATGGACTTAAGGACATGGCGGGTGGTTAGGGGAAGCTGGGACGAAGTGAGAGAGTGGCATTGACATATATACACTACCAAATGTAAAATAGATAGCTAGTGAGAAGCAGCTGCATAGCACAGGGAGATCAGCTCAGTGCTTTGTGACCAGTTAAAGGGGTGGGATAGGGAGGGTAGGAGGGAGGCTCAAGAGGGAGGGGATATGGGGATATATGTATATATATAGCTGATTCACTTTGTTATACATCAGAAATTAACACAACATTGGAAAGCAATTATACTCCAATAAAGATGTAAAAATAAATAAATAAATAAAGATAGATAGATAAATACCAAAAAAAAATAAAACCCAACAACAACAAAACTGAATCACCATGCTGCACACCTGAAACTAATCGTAAATCAACTATACTTCATGGGGTTTTTTTTGCGGTACGCGGGCCTCTCACTGCTGTGGCCTCTCCCGCCGCGGAGCACAGGCTCCGGACGCGCAGGCTCAGCGGCCATGGCTCACGGGCCCAGCCGCTCCGCGGCATGTGGGATCTTCCTGGACCGGGGCACGAACCCGTGTCCCCTGCATCGGCAGGCGGACTCTCAACCACTGCGCCACCAGGGAAGCCTCAACTCTACTTCATTTTAAAAATAAATAAATAGCATAAAAATAAAAAGTTAAAAAAATAAATAAAAGGCTTGCTTTGCTTCAATACCTTTCACCTTCCTTCAGTCACAGTTAAGGATGACACATTTGTGTATCAGATGCAGGTGAGTGGCAGTTTATGCTAATTAGGAATTTATTGAGGGAATTTAAAGTCTTTCAAAATCTAACATTCTTTGCTTAAAGAGATTCATGTTCAATCCACTGGCAGAAATCATGAATATAATCAATTATTGAAAAAAGAAAGTAGCATGTTGCTGAAAAATGAAAAGAGAAATAATAAAATCAGGGGAGTCCTGTGATAAGGCAAAGGACTGCTCCCAGGGCCCAGACCCAGCAATGAAAGGGATTATTATTAGTGAGCGTGAGACCAGGCCAAAGGCTCTTTGCTCACGGTCTGGCAGAGGTAGAGAAAGACTGGGACAAAGACTGGGGCAGCAGATGATGCATTGGACTTAGTAAGGGTGACATGTAAATGTAAGTTAAGCCACATGCTTGTTTGTGTAGAAAGTAAAGCACAGATAAAAATATAGAAACAAAACTTAGTATTTTGCCCCAAACAGAAAGTTAATATTAGATTTATCCTTGCCAAGTGCAAGATAGCAGAGGACAGCTCAAAAACAGACTGAAACATATAATTTGATTAAAGGAAGTGAACACAGGATCCTTTCTTTGAGCTTAGATCCTACACATGCCAAGGAAAATGATCTCCCCAATTCCATGCGTCATATTGAAAAGGACTCAGAGGGTTGTATTTATACGCTGCCTTTGAATCTGCAAATGAAATTTTCTTTTAAGTAAAGAATAAACAAACCGTTTCAAAGAGCATTTAGTCTGTTTCCTTGAAGTGTGTTAAAGATTCCAAGAATAAAAAGAATGGAATATTTTTGTTTCCTAATTTAAGGAGTCAGAACAGCTTCATTGATCTTTGCATGTGGATCTTTGAAGTAGACAGTAATCTTATGATATTCATTCCATCTTTCACATGGGAAATCTCTGGCAATAAGAGTTAATGGGCCTCTGAACCTCAACAATAGTTTAATATTTATAGCACTACAAGGTAAAAATTTTAGATTAGAGTCTTAAACTTAGGGATCTTGTTAGCTAAGGCATGTGGCACTTAAAATACATTTTAAAGATGCAGATGATGAAAGCATTGCGTCTTTTGTTGGGCATATGTCTTGAAAGACTGAAATTGGAATTAATATTTGAAAGATGACTTAATTTTATCTGGGCTTTCCCCCAAACAGCTTCTAGCAATGATGTTATAAATGTGCACAAAGTCTTCAGCCTGAATAAAAGATTACCATCTTCTGTCCCATGGGAAAAGTAAAAACTTTTCTGGATACCACTATAAATAGTGCTATGCTTAGGAATATATTGATGTATATTCTACATGCCTAAGAGTATACTGAAGAAGGAATGCATTTATCTTGACAATATTAGGTTAGTGCTGAAGAAGATGAAACTATACTGTATCCACACATTTGCTAAAAGTCTTAGTCAATTCTTGCTTTGGATACTTTTCTAGTTAATAATTTTGATAATACTGCCACCAGATAGATGGTACCTTTCTTTTCCCCACTTTGAAATGCAAATCCACGTCTTCCCATTACTAAGTGTGCTGTTTTAGACAAGTCAAGGTGTCTTGGCATCTTCATTCATAAACAAGGATATCACTCATCCCATAGTGTTGTTATGAGGGCTAATTGAAAAAAATGTGCATATAGCAGGGACTGAAGCTGAGACTCACATAGGATTTTATGTGCTTAGACAACTCCACTTCATTACCCCACCTTAGATCTTCTTTGCATTCTACAGAGTCAGTCTATTTTAATAGTCTGAGAACATCCCAGGTTTGGTTTTAACCTGCCTTTGGTGTAGGACCACTCAGACTGCTGGGAAAGAACTTAAACTTATCCATTGTTACAATTTGGCTTTGGGCATATGTAGGCACAACTGATCTATTCATCTGTTCATCAGGGTGGGGAAAGGGAGATAAAGGCATGGTGCCTAGTTAACAGACAGAGATAACACAGCCTTTTAGATAAAGTTCTTATGAATAAAGGAGAAGTCTAATGGGTAAGATCCCCAGGCCTTCTGGGGTACCCTGCATGTGGACTGAGCAAGCTCTACCTTGGTTCCAGAGAAAGTCCTAAGGCAGTGGCCAGAAAATGTGGATACTTGATGTAGAAAGCTGTCAGAATACAGGGAAGTGTCAGAGAACAGGAAATGCAACTGCAAGTGAACTTAGAGGTGGATCTAGAGGATATGGGAAGAGAGTCTTTGATTCCAAGGGTACCATGGATTCACCAGCAAGCAAGTACCAAGTTGTGGGAACACTCCATCCTCTAGAGGACTCTGGCAGCTTACTTGGCTGCGGACAACAGTGTAGAAGGTTGACGAGGACAGCAGTGAATGCAGAGCCACAAGCAGTGCTTAATTGTCCTCTTCAGAGACTCGAAGAGGGATATAAGAATAAGGAGTGGCAGCTGTAATATATCACTAAGTGGACCCAAGTTCAAACTATTTAAAATGACTGGGCCTAGAATCCTACAGTAGGTTACATTTGGATTACTTGTGTAAGCGCCAGTGGGAATTCCTGGTGATAATTGTAGAAAGAGCTCTTAGAAAAAGTCTAGAATACTTTTAGTATCATAACTTAGTGTTTCCTTATAAATGTGATTATCCAAGGCAATCTACAGATTCAATGCAATCCCTATCAAAATTCCAATGGCACTTTTCACAGACCTAGAACAAAGAATTTTTAAATTGTATGGAAACACAAAAGACCCTGAATAGCCAAAACAGTCTTGATAAAGAACAGAGCTGGAGGAGTCACACTCCCTGACTTCATACTATACTATAGTACAAAGCTACAGTAATCAAAACTGTACAGTGTATATGTCAATCCCAATCTCCCAGTTTATCCCTCCCCCCCATCCCCTGGTAACCATAAGTTTGTTTTCTACATCCGTGACTCTATTTCTGCTTTGTAAATACGTTTATTTGTACCCTTTTTTTTAGATTCAACATATAAGTGGTATCATATGATATTTGTCTTTCTGTGTCTGAGTAACTTCACTCAGTATGATAATCTCTAGGTCCATCCATGTGGCTACAAATGGCATTATTTCGTTCTTTTTGTGGCTGAGTAATATTCCACTGTATATATGTACCACACCTTCTTTATCATATACACACTACCATATATAAAATAGATAACTAAGAAGAACCTGCTGTAGAGCACAGGGAACTTTACTCAACACTCTGTAATGGCCTATATGGGAAAAGAGTCTAAAAAAAAAGAGCAGATATATGTATATGTACAACTGATTTACTTTGCTATACACCTGAAACTGATACAACATAGTAAATCAACTATACTCCAATAAAAATTTAAAAAATAAAATATTCTTGATGTTTATGTATGGATCTCAAGGTAAGATTCTGTATTATAGGTCTATTTAGAAATAGAGACTTTGTGAGAATAAAAAAGTATACCTCTCTTCAAAAAACAGACAAACAAACAAAAAGAAAACCAAATGGTACTGGCATGAAAACAGGCACATAGATCAATGGAAGAGAATAGAGAGCCCAGAAGTAAACCCACACACTTATGGTCAATTAATCTACAACAAAGGAGGCAAGAATATGTAAGGGAGAAAAGACAGTCTCTTCAATAAGTGGTTCTGGGAAAACTGGACAGCTACATGTAAAAGAATGAAATTAGAACATTCTCTGACACCATACACAAAAATAAACTCAAAATGGATTAACAATCTAAATGTAAGACCGGATACTATAAAGCTCCTAGAGGAAAACATAGACAGAACACTCTGACATAAATTGCAGCAATATTTTTTGGACTTGTCTCCTAAAATAAAGGAGATAAAAGCAAAAATAAAGAAATGGGACCTAATTGAACTTAAAAGCTTTTGCACAGCAAAGGAAACCATTGACAGAATGAAGAGACAACCTACTGAATGGGAAGACTCATCACGCAGAAGCACAGGGACACACACTAATAGTGGGTGACAGTGGGGTTTGCTTTTCAAATAGAGCGTTAATCTACAGAGAGAATACCATTATCTTCTCGCTAGAGGATGCTGTCAGCTCAGGAGGATCTTCCTTTCAGGTGATTGATAGGTAACAGAGGAGACGAAAGGCAGGGAGGGAGAAGGACGTGGATTTGGAGGGGGGTGGTACTGTTTCTGTAAACATTTCTCCTCACTTTTATTAATGGAAATTAACATACACTCTGGTTCCCTCAAGGTCTAGATCACATTGACTTTAGCCAAGGAGCAAACCCATCAGATATCTTTACAAAGTCCTCAGTCCTATTTGGGCTTTGATTTGGGGAAAACGGTTCTCCACATCAGCCTGGTTTTGCCTGACCTCATGTTGCCGTGGCCTCAGAGGAAGGTCAATTACTGAGAAAGTTCACTAAGGACAATAAGACACTTTCTGCAGAGTCCGATGTTCGGGATCTTGATACTTACCACAGCTGGATTCACTGGCTGTTTCTGCACAAGTGACCATAGTGAAACTGAGTGTCTCTCCTGGCCTGAGCTGCAAAGACTGGACCATCTCTCTGTTTCCATGCACAATGGCTCCTTCAGAAGACAGAGGGAGAGGATGCATCTCCCCACCACAATGAATTCTGGTCAACTCCAAGTGAACCTACATACCCCATTAAAATAAAGTTGATTTAACAAATCATTGCTGAATGGCAATTGAAACTATAATCATTAAATGCTATGATTTAACATTTTTGTAAAAAATTATTTGAAAGTAAAAGGAGAAAAATGATTTAAAAAAACCCTGGGCATATGTAATAGTTATAAGATTGTAAAATTTAGTCTGACTAATATTTTAATTATATTTTAACATATATTCTAACATATGTTCATGTTACAAAAATATTCCTAATATATTTTGATTAAGAAATTTTTCTATTATTTTTGACTCAACTTTCCAGCTTCGAAAGGAGATTTCTAAAACCGTTGATTCTACTTTTGATGTTTTGATAGTTTCTGCAACCTCTGTTCGTCCTGTTATCGATGACACTTTACTGAAAATACGTTGAAAATAGCATTGTTGCATTTTTTAATAGTAGCAGGTGTGCATAATGCTTACTTTAATGTTCTTGCCTTGTGTCTTTACGTGTTACCCCAAATCTTCAATGGCTTGATTATTGTAAAATGTACAGTAACAACTCTCAGAAACACCTAAACACTTTGGCACTATTTTTTTTTAAGTCTTTAAAGTTTTAATGAAGTTGATATTCTTGAACAGAATTAGAAAAACAATTTGCAGGAAATGAGGCAGTCTGTATTTGAGGAAGCAATAGGAATATTTTAGAAGATCTTTAGAAACTAAAGCTTTGTCTCATACAATTATATTTTAAAGAAAGTACTGGGCCTACTAGTAAAAAACTATTGCTTTTAGTCTTGCTGAGAGCATATTTTTACATAGATATTACAGTGTTGATTTGGTTTGAAAAATTTGTTAATAGTAATTAGTCTTTTTTTGTCTCTTTCTTGAGTACTTTGTCATAATGTATATTTTCTATGACTTCTTTCTAGAATTATTATAGATTTTATGAGAACTCTCATAAACAGTCTCATTAGACATAGGAGACCAAGTTAATATACTACAGTTCAGATTCTATCTGATGGCCTACCCATCAAGCTACAGAGCTTTACTTGTTTTTTTTGTTTGTTTGGTTTTTTTAACATCTTTATTGGAGTATAATTGCTTTACAGTGGTGTGTTAGATTCTGCTTTATAACAAAGTGAATCAGCTATACATATACATATATCCCCAAATCTCCTCCCTCTTGCGTCTCCCTCCCTCCCATCCTCCCTATCCCACCCCTCTAGGTGGTCACAAAGCACCGAGCTGATCTCCCTGTGCTATGCAGCTGCTTCCCACCAGCTATCTATTTTACATTTGGTACTGTATATATGTCCATGCCACTCTCTCACTTTGTCCCAGCCCAGCTTACCTTTCCCCCTCCCCGTATCCTCAAGTCCATTCTTTAGTAGGTCTGCATCTTTATTCCCGTCTTGCACCTAGGTTCTCCATGACCTTTCTTTTTCTTTTTTTTTTTTAGATTCCATATACCGTTAGCATACGGTATTTGTTTTTCTCCTTCTGACTTACTTCACTCTGTATGACAGACTCTAGGTCCATCCACCTCAGTACAAATAATTCAATTTCGTTTCTTTTTATGGCTGAGTAATATTCCATTGTATATATGTACCACATCTTCTTTATCCATTCATCTGTTGATGGACACTTAGGTTGCTTCCATGTCCTGATTATTGTAAATAGAGCTGCAGTGAACACTGTGGTACATGACTCTTTTTGAATTATGGTTTTCTCAGGGTATATACCCAGTAGTGGGATTGCTGGGTAGTATGGTAGTTCTATTTTTAGTTTTTTAAGGAACCTCCATACTGTTTTCCATAGTGGCTGTATCAATTTACATTCCCACCAACAGAGCAAGAGTGTTCCATTTTTCTCCACACCCTCTCCAGCATTTATTGTTTCTAGATTTTTTGATGATGGCCATTCTGACCAGTGTGAGATGATATCTCATTGTAGTTTTGATTTGCATTTCTCTAATGATTAATGATGTTGAGCATTCTTTCATGTGTTTGTTGGCAGTCTGTATATCTTCTTTGGAGAAATGTCTATTTAGGTCTTCTGCCCATTTTTGGATTGGGTTGTTTGATTTTTGTAATTGAGCTGCATGAGCTGCTTGTAAATTTTGGAGATTAATCCTTTGTCAGTTGCTTCATTTGCAAATATTTTCTCCCATTCTGAGGGTTGTCTTTTGGTCTTGTTTACAGTTTCCTTTGCTGTGCAAAAGCTTTGAAGTTTCATTAGGTCCTATTTGTTTATTTTTGGTTTTAGTGGCACTATGTTTTATCTCGAGTGAGGAAGAGCCATGGTAATCAGTCTCACTGTGACTACTGTCACGGATTCTACCCTGAGGCGCTGGTAAGTGCAGAAGCAGTCTTCTTTACTGTGAAGTTTCTCTCGTCTGTCTATTCTATGGACATGACTGAGTATTAAAAGAAAAAAAAGTCTGTGGGTTCTTTAGATAATCTTTAAGCTTCAATATATATAAATTTATTGGGTAGTCATTTCAGTATCAATTTCTGTGAAAAGACATTTTCAAGATGAAGCATGTAAAATTCCATTTCAGATCAGCTTTAACAAATAAACATTTGCAATCATTTTGATGTTAGAGAACACTAATTTAAATCCCAATTAAGAGAATGTTATCCCCTCCCCAATAACTACTTTCCTTTCATTAGTGTACCTGTATTTTCAAATGGTTTTCAATTATCAATATATTTTGAATTCTGTCAGTAAAAATTTTGTGAAATTTTTTCATCTCTCTTGTTATAAAAGTGCCTACATAATATCCTTGATTTTGTCTCTAGTCCTGCAAAACCTGAAATGTTTACTATCTGACCCTTTATAGAAAAAATTGTGCTGACCTCTGTTTTAAGAAAACTGTCCTAATTGTAGGAGGGATAATGGATTGTAGGATGGTGAGGGGTTGGGTGAGGGTGCTATTGCAGGTGTCCAGGCAAGAGAAGATGGTGTTTAGAAATGGGCAGGAGTGTCAGAGTGGTCCTCTGCCTGAAAGGAGAGTGTTGAACCTTTTCCACGTACCCTTGACAAGAGTGGTCAGGGATGGAAGTCACATTCCCCTGATCCGCAAAAGCATTTTTAAAACAACCACTACTAGAAACTTGGGTTGATGATAGACAACACATATTGATTGGTACTTTTATCAGGTACTATTATCAGAGTAGTACATGTATCAATTTATTCAGTCTTCATAATGACCCTATGTGTTAGGAGCTATTTTATCTCTGTTTTGCAGACTCAGTCTGAGTTACAGAGAAATTTTAAAACTTGCCCAGTGTCACAGGACTGGTTGATAGAGGCACTGGGATTTGAACTGAAGCAGTCTGGCAAATGTGCTTGTTTCTTTTACTACTACACCGCCTCATCCATAAGGAAGGGAAGCAGCTAGCTCAGCTCGTGGCTGCATATCTGCTGAGACAGTACATATGCTTGTTGTTCTGTTCCCCATACCTAGTAGAACAGGGGGAAAGGAGTAGGGAGGAGATGGCAGGGTGGATTCTCAATGCTTCGTGTGGCAAGGATGGAGGGGTTAGGTAGACCCTGTGGAAGGAATTCGGGCTGCAGCTATCGTGTGAGTACGTGATGGCAGAGAGCTGCCTGCTGAGATAGAGCTCCAAAAAGCAAGAGGTGGGGAGAGAAAATAGAGGGAGGTGAAGCTGCAGAGTGTCCTTTATATCAGCAAACTGTACCTTGTGGAGACTTTTATACATTTTCCTGAAGAACCTACACATGTACCCCTTGGTGTGTGTGGGGCGGTGGGGCAATGCTAGGACACCTGCCACACAGAAGACAGTGACAGCCAAGAGAGGTGTTTAGTAACAGAGGTATATTTTAAAGTGTCTCCTTTTCTCTAAGGTTTCCTACTTTAACCCAGCCCTAACACTGCTAGAGATGTAAAAAAAGCAAAATTGTATGTATGTGGGGGGAAGTGGCAAACTGGAGGGGAGCAGAGACAGAATGAGGGCCAGAGAAGACAGGACAGATAAGTCCAGCCTACTTCTCACCTTAGTTCCTTCACATTGTCCTGAGCCTGCTTAAGCTGAGAGAAAGTTCAAATTTCTCTCCTATATAGGCATCACGTACTTAGAGAATGTGAATCAGTTTTACTGTGGAATAATGCCAAAATATAGATCTGATTATACAGAGATGCTACAAAAGCATTTTATTAAACAAGTTGGGCAGAACATGTTTTGTGGTAGTATTGACTACGTCATGTTATATAAATTCCTTTGCAAATAAATTTACCTTAATTTTAAAAACTCTTCTTTGAAAACTGGTGGTTCTATTCACTGTATACAATGTAGTTTCCCATTTCACCCTCAATTTCAATCTGTGATGAGCCCCAAGTCATGCAGACAAAGGTAAAGTGAAATGAACAGCCTGATTCATGATAAAGAGCTGTTCATCTTAGAATCTGAGAGAACTGTCTGTGTCTGTGTAGGACTTGAAGATTATTATATTATTATTGTGCCATTTAATTTATTTGCCAAAGCAATTACATCATCAATAAAATAGGGAAAATTGGAGGTGTCCTCTTATTCAAAAAGCCAAACTTTCTCATTCTCAAATTTCATCCATTGAAGCAATGTAAAAATAGCATAAAGACTATATTCATTCATTAATTCAACAACATTTTATTAAGTACCTGTTATGTACCAGGCTCTGTTTTAGGCACTGGCAATTCAGTAGTGAAGAAAATAAACAAAATTCCTTTCTCTCATAGAGCTTATATTTAGTATATATGAAAGTGGGTGGTTGGGCCGAGGAAGATAGGGAAGAGACAGACAATAAAAAAAAGTAAGTAAATGATATGCTAGAAGATGACAGGTGTTATGGGGAAAAATAAAGAAAGGTTGGGAGATGAGAGCTATGTAGAGAAGTGGTTTGCAATTTTAAAAAGGGTTCTTCCAAGTAATATATGTGTATATGTAAGATTACTTTTTATATGGCAAAACATCATACAAAGGCTAGGGTTTTTTTTATTCGTTGGGGGAATCACAATATAGGCATCTGTTTTTCAAGGTGGGAACATGTAATTTTGTAATAAAGAATGTACAAAGGGACAGAATAACCTACGTAAGCATTGTGTACTCATCAAGCGTCTCTGAACCCTGGTCCATAATGTCTTCTAGTGAAGCAATAAAACTCTTGCATTGGAAGCGGATGCCTTTATGGTTCTTGTGAAAGATTTAAGGAACAGTTCAGAATGGAAGACTAAGGTAAGATATATTTATCTCTATACCAGTTTTCAAAAGCAACTTGTTACCAAGTCATCTGTTCATCCATTCATCCATCCATCCATCAACCCATTCTTACTTATTAAGTATGCATCATAGCCCAGGAATTTTGAAAAAGTGCTGGAACTAAAAAAGTGTTGTAAAAGTGTTTATGTTCTAGGGTGAGAAAAAAGCTAATAGGATTAATTAGGAATTACGTTCTAGAGATTTAATTTACTACTCACTATACTATTTAAGGAAAATATCTAAAAATTTCATTTGACATCAAACAAAGCACAAATGATCCCTTGAAAAGTGGAGTAATATACCTTCTTATATATAGTGTGCAGAAGATCTTTAGTTTAATGGTGAAGGCGATGAGCCAGGACAGAAGTCTAGAAAATTTCATAGTGTGAGAAGCATTATAAAAATAAAATTAAATGGAAAATAAGAAAAGTTAGCTATTGAAATATCTTCTAAATAGTATTATTAGTAGAAAGAATTCTAATTGTTGGCATAATAAAAGCCATATTTGAGTAGAAATAGTTTTATTTAATTTAGTGGAATAAAACTATTCCAAAGATGAATTTCAAGATGGCCCTGACAGCTTCATATTAATATATCATTTTCAAATTCCTGTGTTTATAATCATTTTAATATATTAAAAATTATATATTTTAATTATAGAAATATTAAATAAATGCATTTTCATAAATATTTTTAAAATTCAGATAAAGTAATAGTTTAATTTGTCATTGTTTTCTATGTACTTATTACATATATATATATACATAAAGAATATATAGTTTTGTGTACATAATATATAAAAATATATAGTATTGTGTAACTAGTTTATAAAATAAACAGTACTGTAATGTGACTATTGGTCCACAACTTGCATTTTTACTTTATAATACACCTTGGAGATCATTCCACATTGTGTAAATTTTTTTTTTTTCAGAACCCTCCATAATGTTTTCAGTAGTGGCAGCACTGATTTACATTATCTTTTCTTTATTTAATTTTTTAATTTAATTTAATTTTTTTTTTATACAGCAGGTTCTTATTAGTCATCAATTTTATACACATCAGTGTATATATGTCAATCCCAACCTCCCAATTCATCACACCCCCACCCCCACCCCCCACAGCTTTCCCCCCTTGGTGTCCACATGTTTGTTCTCTACATCTGTGTCTCAATTTCTGCCCTGCAAACCGGTTCATCTGTACCATTTTTCTAGGTTCCACATATATGCATTAATATACGATATTTATTTTTCTCTTTCTGACTTACTTCACTCTGTATGACAGTTTCTAGATCCATCCATGTCTCAACAAATGACCCAATTTCGTTCCTTTTTATGGCTGAGTAATATTCCATTGTATATATGTACCACAACTTCTTTATCCATTCGTCTGTTAATGGGAATTTAGCTTGCTTTCATGACCTGGCTATTGTAAATAGTGCTGAAATGAACACTGGGGTGCATGTGTCTTTTTGAATTATGGTTTTCTCTGGTTATATGCCCAGTAGTGGGAATGCTGGGTCGTATGGGAGTTCTATTTTTAGTTTTTTAAGGAACCTCCATACTTTTCTCCACAGTGGCTGTATCAATTTACATTCTCACCAACAGTACAAGAGGGTTCCCTTTTCTCCACACCTTTTCCAGCATTTGTTGTTTGTAGATTTTCTGATGATGCCCATTCTGACTGGTGTGAGGTGATACCTCATTGTAGTTTTGATTTGCATATCTCTAATAATTAATGATGTTGAGCAGCTTTTCATGTGCCTCTTGACCATCTGTATGTCATCCTTGGAGAAATGTCTGTTTAAGTCTTCTGTCCATTTTTGGATTGGGTTGTTTGTTTTTTAATAGTGAGCTGCATGAGCTGTTTATATATTGTGGAGATTAATCCTTTGTTGATTCATTTGCAAATATTTTCTCCCATTCAGAGGGTTGTCTTTTCATCTTCTTTATGGGTTCCTTTGCTGTGCAAAAGCTTTGAAGTTTCATTAGGTCCCATTTGTTTATTTTTGGTTTTATTTCCATTACTCTAGGACGTGGATCAAAAAAGATCTTGCTGTGATTTATGTCAAAGAGTGTCCTTCCTATGTTTTCCTCTAAGAGTTTTATAGTGTCTGGTCTTACATTTAGGTCCCTAATCCACTTAGAGTTTATTTTCGTGTATGGTGTTAGGGAGTGTTCTAATTTCATTCTTTTGCATGTAGCTGTCCAGTTTCCCCAGCACCACTTACTGAAGAGACCGTCTTTTCTCCATTGTATATCTTTGCCTCTTTGTCATAGATTAGTTGACCATAGGTGCGTGGGTTTATCTCGAGGCTTTCTATCTTGTTCCATTGATATATGTTTCTGTTTCTGTGCTAGTACCATATCATCTTGATTACTGTAGCTTTATAGTGTAGTCTTAAGTCTGGGAGTCTGATTCCTCCTGCTCCGTTTTTTTCCCCTCGAGACTGCTTTGGCTATTTGGGGTCTTTTGTGTCTCCATACAAATTATTAGATTTTTTTGTTCTAGTTCAGTAAAAATTGCCATTGGTAGTTTGATAGGGATTGCATTGAATCTGTAGATTGCTTTGCGTAGTATAGTCATTTTCACAATATTGATTCTTCCAATCCAAGAACATGGTATATCTCTCCATCTGTTGGTATCATCTTTAATTTCTTTCATCAGTGTCTTATAGTTTTCTGCATACAGGTCTTTTGTCTCCCTAGGTAGGTTTATTCCTAGGTATTTTATTCTCTTTGTTGCAATGGTAAATGGGAGTGTTTCCTTAATTTCTCTTTCAGATTTTTCATCATTAGTGTATAGGAATACAAGAGATTTCTGTGCATTAATTTTTTATCTTGCAACTTTACCAGATTCATTGATTAGCTCTAGTAGTTTTCTGGTGGCATCTTTAGGATTCTCTATGTATACTGTCATGTCATCTACAAACAATGACAGTTTTACTTCTTCTTTTCCAACTTGTATTCCTTTTATTACTTCTTCTTCTCTGGTTGCCGTGGCTAGGACTTCCAAAACTATGTTGAATAATGGTGAGAGTGGACATCCTTGTCTTGTTCCTGATCTTAGAGGAAATGTTTTCAGTGTTTCACCATTGAGATTGATGTTTGCTATGGGTTTGTCATAAATGGCCTTTATTATGTTGAGGTAGGTTCCCTCTATGCCCACTTTCTGGAGAGTTTTTATCATAAATGGGTGTTGAATTTTGTCAAAAGCTTTCTCTGCATCTATTGAGATGATCATATGGTTTTTATTCTTCAATTTGTTAATATGGTGTATCACATTGATTGATTTGCATATATTGAAGAATCCCTGCATCCCTGGGATAAATCCC
The DNA here is from genome assembly GCF_003676395.1 of Aethalodelphis obliquidens. Classification (NCBI taxonomy): domain Eukaryota; kingdom Metazoa; phylum Chordata; class Mammalia; order Artiodactyla; family Delphinidae; genus Aethalodelphis; species Aethalodelphis obliquidens. Next base: position 34,331,293 of record NW_020837957.1, on the reverse strand, counting down.
ACTTGATCATGGTGTATGATCCTTTTAATGTGTTGTTGGATTGTGTTTGCTAGTATTTTGTTGAGAATTTTTGCAGTTATATTCATCAGTGATATTCGTCTGTAATTTTCTTTTTTTGTAGTAGCTTTGTCTGGTTTTGGTATCAGGGTGATGGTGGCCTCATAGAATGGGTTTGAGAGTGTTCCTTCCTCCGCAATGTTTTGGAAGAGTTTGAGAAGGATGGGTGTTAGCTCTTCTCTAAATGTTTGATAGAATTCACCTGTGAAGCCATCTGGTCCTGGACTTTTGTTTGTTGGAAGATTTTTAATCACAGTTTCAATTTCATTATTTGTGATTGGTCTGTTCATATTTTCTATTTCTTCCTGGTTCAGTCTTGGAGGGTTATACCTTTCTAAGAATTTGTCCATTTCTTCCAGGTTGTCCGTTTATTGGCATAGGGTTGCTGGTAGTAGTCTCTTAGGTTGCTTTGTATATCTGCTGTGTCTGTTGTAACTTATCCTTTTTCATTTCTAATTTTGTTGATTTGAGTCCTGTCCCTCTTTTTCTTGATGAGTCTGGCTAATGGTTTATCAATTTTGTTTATCTTCTCAAAGAACCAGCTTTTAGTTTTGTTGATCTTTGCTATGCTTTTCTTTGTTTCTATTTCATTTATTTCTGCTCTGATCTTGATGATTTCTTTCCTTCTGCTAACTTTGGGTTTTGTTGGTTCTTCTTTCTCTAGTTCCTTTAGGTATAAGGTTAGATTGTTTATTTGAGATTTTTCTTGTTTCTTAAGGTAGGCTTGTATAGCTATAAACTTCCCTCTTAGAACTGCTTTTGCTGCATCCCATAGGTTGTGGATTGTCATGTTTTCATTGTCACTTGTCTCTAGGTATTTTTTGATTTCCTCTTTGATTTCTTCAGTGATCTCTTGGTTATCTAGTAACGTATTGTTTAGCCTCCCTGTGTTTGTGTTTTTTATGGTTTTATTTCTTGTAATTCATTTCTAATCTCATAGCATTGTGGTCAGAAAAGATGCTTGATATGATTTCAATTTTCTTAAATTTATCAAGGCTTGATTTGTGACCCAAGATGTGATCTATCCTGGAGAATATTCTGTGTGCACTTGAGAAGAAAAGGTAATCTGCTGTTTTGGGGTGGAATGTCCTATAAATATCAATTAAATCTAGCTGGTCTATTGTGTCATTTAAAGCTTGTGTTTTCTTATTAATTTTCTCTCTGGATGATCTGTCCATTGTTGTAAGTGAGGTGTTAAAATTTCCCCACTATTATTGTGTTATTGTCAATTTCCTCTTTTATAGCTGTTAGCCTTTGCCTTATGTATTGAGGTGCTCTTATGTTGGGTGCATATATATTTATAATTGTTATATCTTCATCTCAGATTGATCCCTTGATCATTATGTACTTTCCATCTTTGTCTCCTGTCACATTCTTTATTTTAAAGTCTATTTTATCTGACATGAGTATTGCTACTCCAGCTTCCTTTTGATTTCCATTTGCATGGAATATCTTTTTCCATCCCCTCACTTTCAGTATGTATGTGTCCCTAGGTCTGAAGTGGGTCTCTTGTAGACAGCATATATAAGAGTCATGTTTTTGTATCCATTCAGCAAGCCTGTGTCTTTTGGTTGGAGCATTTAATCCATTCACATTTAAGGTAATTATCGATATGTATGTTCCTATGACAATTTTTTAAATTGTTTTGGGTTTGATTTTGTAGGTTCTTTTCTTCTCTTGTGTTTCCCACTTAGAGAAGTTCCTTTAGCATTTGTCGTAGAGCTGGTTTGGTGGTGCTGAATTCTCTTAGCTTTCACTTGTCTGTAAAGCTTTTGATTTCTCCATCGAATCTGAATGAGATCCTTGCCAGGTAGAGTAATCTTGGTTGTAGGTTCTTCCCTTTCATCACGTTAAGTATATCATACCACTCCCTTCTGGCTTGTAGAATTTCTGCTGAGAAATCAGCTGTTAACCTTATGGGAGTTCCCTTGTATATTATTTGTCATTTTCCCCTTGCTGCTTTCAATAATTTTTCTTTGTCTTTAATTTTTGCCAATTTGATTACTATGTGTCTCAGAGAGTTTCTTCTTGAGCTTATCCTGTATTGGACTCTCCACGCTTCCTGGACTTGGGTGGCTATTTCCTTTACCATGTTAGGGAAGTTTTCGACTATAATTTCTTCAAATATTTTCTCAGGTCCTTTCTCACTCTCTTCTCCTTCTGGGACCCCTATAATGTGAATGTTGTTGTGTTTAATATTGTCCGAGAAGTCTCGTAGGCTGTCTTCATTTCTTTTCATTCTTTTTTCTTTATTCTGTTCCACAGCAGTGAATTCCACCATTCTGTCTTCCAGGTCACTTATCTGTTCTTCTGCCTCAGTTATTCTGCTATTGATTCCTTCTAGTGTAGTTTTCATTTCAGTTATTGTATTGTTCATCTCTGTTTGTTTGTTCTTTAATTCTTCTAGGTCTTTGTGAAACATTTCTTGCATCTTTTTGATCTTTGCCTCCATTCTTTTTCCGAGGTCCTGGATCATCTCCACTATCATTATTCTGAATTCTTTTTCTGGAAGGTTGCCAATCTCCACTTCATTTAGCTGTTTTTCAGGGGTTTTATCTTGTTCCTTCATCTGGTACATAGCTCTCTGCCTTTTCATCTTGTCTGTCTTTCTGTGAATGTGGTTTTTGTTCCACAGGCTGCAGGATTGTAGTTCTTCTTACTTCTGCTGTCTGCCCTCTCCACATTCTGTAAATATTGATATATCTTATCCTTTTCAAGAGCTACATTGAATGATTTTACATAATCATTCTTTTGTTGATAGAACTTAGTTTGTTTTCAATTTTCAGTGTCACAGACAATGTCACTAAGAATTTCATTGTAAATGCCTTCTGCACACAGATAGGTATTTCTTTAGAGAATATATCAAAGAATACAATTGCTGAGTGATAGCCTAGGATAGTTAAAAGTATATTTTGGCTTCTAATGGTACTTATGAATTATTTCCTAAAAAGCTGTGCCAATATACACTCCTACCAGTAATGTATGAAAATAGCAAATATCCCACAAACCTAATATGTGATAGTATAAAATTTTAAAGTGTTTTTCTAATTTTCTATGATTTTTAAATTGATTTGTATGAGCTCTGTATCTGTTGTTGGAAAAAATCTTTTTCCCATTATAAAGATTGAAAAATGTATTATTCTCATCTTTAGCTTTTCTATTCTGGATATTAATCCCCTCTCTGTTATATAGGTTGACAGTACATTTTCCCAATCTGTAGCTTTTTATTATCTATCTATGTATCTATCTCTTTTTCTATCTATCTATTTATCTATCTATCATCTATCACATCTTCTTTATCCATTCATCTGTTGATGGATACTTTTGGTTGTTTCCATACCTTGACTATTGCAAATAATGCATCATTTAACAGGGGAGTGCAGTTGTATCTCCAATATTATATTCTCATTTCCATTGTATATATTCCCTGAAGTAGGATTGCTGGATCATGTGGTAGTACTATTTTTAATTTTTTGAGGAATCTTCATACTCTTTTTCCTAGTGGTTACCCTAATTTACATTCCTACAAACAGTGTACAAGTGTCCCCTTTTCTCCACATCCTCACCAGCACTTGTTATCTCTTGTCATTTTGAAGATGGCCATTCTAACAGGTGTGAGGTGCTAGCTCATGTTGGTTTTGATTTGCATTGCTCTGATGATTAGTGATGTTGATACTCTTTTCACGTATCTGTTGGAATGGTATTGTATTTTTAAATTTCAAATCCCTTTTGTTCATTCCTGGTATATAAGTAAGCCTTTGACTTTTCTATGTTAACATTATGTCCTGAAAACTTGCTTGTAGTTGCCTATTAGTTTCAGGAGGTTTTTTTTTCGTTAATCCTTTTATGTTTTCTACATGAGTCATCATGTCATCTGTGAACAAAGTCTTCTATCTTTCTTCCCTATCTATATGCCTTTTATATCCTTTTCTTGTCCTTTTACATTAGCTGGTATCTCCAGTACGATGTTAAAATGGGGTGGTGAAAAGAGACATCCTTGCTTTGTTCCTGATCTTAGTGTGAATGCTTCAAGTTTCTCCTCATTGAGTATGATGTTAGCTATAGTTTTTTAATAGATATTCTTGATCAAGTTGAGGAAGCCCAATTGGTAGCTTTGTTTTTTACTTTTTGAAGTTTAAATTTTGGTGTAGTCAAAATTTCAGATGTTTTCTTTATAGCTTCTGTGGTTCTATATTGTTTTTAAAAGCTTCTTCTATCCAAAGGTATAAGCATATGTTTCTATAATGAATAATATAATTTTTCTTATAATGTGTTTGAGGGTTTTTTTTACCTTTATAGCTTTAATTCATGTGGAATTTATTTTTTGCCAATGGTGTAAAATAGACATTCAACTTAATTTTTTCTCTAAATTTGAGAAAAAATTCAGTACATGTCTTTCCTCTCCCCACTGAGTTGTTTTACTGACATTATCAATTATTGCACATTTATTCATATGTGGGCCCATTTCTGGACTCTATGCCATTACAGTAATCCATTCGTCTCTTCCTGCAACAATACCATGATGTTTTAATTCCTGCTTCCTTCTGACTTTACAGTACCTGCCACTTGCATGTTAATATTACCAAACTAAATACCATGTTTCCCAGAAAGGATTCTGGCACAGAGTAGGAGTTAAATTGACATTTATTGAATTTTTTTCTTTAGACTTTGAGTTGCCTTTGGCAGACTAAAAAAGTAATGTACTTGAGAATAGGATAAATTGGCTTTTCTATTCTGTTCTCCATCTTCTCATCTTAGAAATTTTGGTTTCAAGTAAACCCATTTTATTAATCCCCACCCAGGGGAGAAGCTGGTAAGTCACAACTCTTGTATTTATAAATAGTTGTGTTTACAGAAAGATGTAATGGGTTGGAACCTCCAGTAGCCCTTATTGTCAAGGGTTTAAAGAAATTGCAGTTTTTCCTTTTGATTGTTATTACATATCTTTAAAGAAAGCGGCATGATTTGGACATGTTAACTAACTGAGAAAAATATATTCCACAAACATTGCTTTCAAAATGTTTTATTGATGATTTTAAAATTTAAGTCAATGTCAACAAAACAGAATACACAACATGAAAGAATCAAAAGTTAAATAATTAGAAACTTTTGCTAAAAGGGTGAGTTAGATTAATAACAATATTGTGAAAAGAAGTCCTGAATATGGTAAAAAAGGAAAATAAACCTAAGGAGGATAAGGGCTGAAATAAAATAACCCTAGAGATGATTACCCTGTTTGGCAATTAAGTCATTTCTCATTGCTGGGTGGGAAGTAATTTTATTTTTAATTTTATTAACTATAATCCCTTTTCAAAATCATTTGGATTTTGGTCAGAATAAAGAGCAATATACTTTTAAGTGTTTCTAAAATGTACATTAGAATAACTTACTGCTTAAATGAACTAATTAATGCATGATAACATTCCCCCTCTTGCATTCTTATGAACTTTTCCCTTTATTATTCATCATGGAACTGTTTTGCATTTATGACCCTTATCCTTTCTGAATGTTCATGCTAAAGCAGTAAATTTAATGTATTTGATATTGTTACCTTGAGAAACTATGGCTACAAATAAAAAAATCATTGGTCATTATAATTCATCAGACACTGTAGACAGTAGGACGTAGAATAGGAATGGCACCTATGTATGCTGTACTAGAGAGTTGAGGGAGGCCAGGGTCGGGTTTTGGGGAAAAGGAAAAGTGGGTCTTGCTCTTTCTACTTCCAAGGTCTTTCTTTTGCTAAAGTCTTTAGGTTATTGATTCTTAATCATGTGCCAGGCCTAAGAAGAAAAGCACTTTGCAGCAGTTGGGAATCTAAGTGTGACTCTGTGTGGCACTGATCAACCACATTTTCTTTGGTCCTGCTAGACTTTCACTCATATTCTATAAGATATCTAGCTATTGTTGGATATTTTAAAAATAATGAGAAGACATTTAATTGAAATTTAGTTCCTATGATAAAAATTACTTCTTGAAAATCAAATTGTTTCAAAATATGTTCATATCTTAAATTGATGCTATTTAGTGTTTAGGGGTAGGGTGAAAAATTTTATTTTTTATTTGCATATGTTGATGTATGCTACTGCCATTTAAATAATTTTCATCCCATAGTGCTTTGCATTGCTATTAGATATTATTGAAGCTTTTAAAAGTTCATCATCATATTTCCTAAAATAAAGGAAATAAAAGCAAAAATAAACAAATAGGACCTAATTAAACTTAAAAGCTTTTGCACAGCAAAGGAAACCATCAACAAAATGCAAAGACAACCTAATGAATGGGAGAAAATATTGCAAATGGTATGACTGATAAGGGATTAATATCCAACACATAAAAACAACTCATTTCAAATATTAATTAAAGGTAAATTATGACAAGGGTATACCTCTTAGTCCTAGTTACAAATACTTTTCCTTGTCTGAGTTTTTATATAGATTTGTCAAAATTAATTATGCATCAAGGCCTTTCTGAGAAATTAAAGGTAAGAAAATATTTGTAGATTTGAAACATTAAGCTTACTAGGGAATCAAACATAGTATCAATTAATTGGAATTAGAGACCAGTACAGGAAGAAATAGTGGATAAATAACCTCTTTCATCTTATAAATAATAACCGGTCTGAGAAACCCCTTGATCTTCCTTATCTGGTAGCTTAGACTCATATTAATACTTCAGTTACAGCCTAAACAACTTTCAAACACAGCTGTAAAGAGAAATGTAAAAAAATATGGATAAATGTCCTACAATTCTGTACATTATTGGAAATTCCTACCCAAGTGACACATTTATTCAAAATTTACCATCTTAGTACTTTGATGCCTTTAACCACTTAATAATATAATTCATTAGGGAATATTTGTTGATAGTGCTTAATGTAACCACATTCCCTCATTTCAAATGAATAAATGAATATGAAATGTGGTTGTTTATACATTAGTCTAAGTATATGTAGGATTAGGTTCAAAGTATAGGGAATAAGTTCCCTCCATGAACACAATCACTCAAATATGTTCAAGTTCAAATACAATATTTTTGGTATTCATTTACCCATGGGAGGAATCCACATTTCCAAAGAAAAGAAACAATTTTCTGAGTGCATTTCAGAAAAAGGTCACTTGGGTGACAAGCTCTGGATGGCTATGAACTAATTGCATAACAAAAGGAACAGCACTGGAGGTAGATTCTTAAATATAAAAAGCTGTTTGAGGGACTTCCCTGGTGGCACAGAGGTTAAGAATCCACCTGCCAGTGCAGGGGTTGCAGGGGACATGGGTTCGAGCCCTGGTCAGGGAAGATCCCACATGCCGCGGAGCAACTAAGCCAGTGAGCCACAACTACTGAGCCTGTGCTCTAGGGCCCGTGAGCCACAACTACTGAAGCCCGCACGCCTAGAGCCCGTGCTCCGCAACAAGAGAAGCCACCACAATGAGAAGCCTGCGCACCACAACAAAGAGCAGCCCCCGCTCACCTAGAGAAAGCCCACGTGCAGCAACAAAGACCCAACACAGCCATAAATAAATAAATAAACATATATATATATATATATATATATATATATATATATATATATATATATAAACTGTTTGACTTTGAAAAACACCCCATAAATACATAACTCTGGATTTGACCTAAGCACATTGGCTCTTGCAATCTTGGGGTGATTGGGTGGATTTAGACTCATCCCTGAAATCCATTCATCAGAAAGAATACTAAACCCGGTATACATATAGTAGAAGTTCTCTATTGTAAGTTATAATTTATAATTGTAGTTTATCAGTTAGTCACTTAATTTGGCTTGTTTTAGTTCTCGATCACCTTTAAATGAGTTGATTAAAGCTCAGGTTTTCTCACTGGCTGTTAAGATAAGGAGGAAGGTAATAAAAGACCCAAATAGGTGTTTCTACTGACTGCTGAGTAGTTCTCCTAAAGAGGAATGAGGGTCACGTAGCTTAATGTGGAGTCACTTAGCTTAGTGTGGACCAGGACAGAGATTACGTACATAGTTCCCTCATTACTCTATTTTGGAACAAAAAATTGCTGGACTCTCTAGAGGAGAAAGTGAAAGGCTATATTTTAAACCAGACAAAGACAATATATAATCAAATAATGAAGAGAGACCAAAATGAGAGAATCATTAGCAAATTAATTGGACATTTTTAGTCAATTCTAAATATATTGTTTAACTTTGCTTTAGCACTGCTGCTTAAATAACAAAACAACAATTTAGTCACAAGGAAAGAAAGATGCAAAATATAGACTCAATTAACTTCATTATTGTGACACTAAGAAAATTAATCTCATGGTTATTTGACTTAAGAAAAAATTCAATAGGGCTTCCCTGGTGGCGCGGTGGTTGGGGGTCCGCCTGCCGATGCGGGGGGCGCAGGTTCATGCCCCGGTCCGGGAGGATCCCACGTGCCGCAGAGCAGCTGGGCCCGTGGGCTGTGGGCGCTAGGCCTGCGCGTCCGGAGCCTGTGCTCCACAGCGGGAGAGGCCACAGCAGTGAGAGGCCCACGTACTGCAAAAAAAAAAAAAGAAAAAAAAGAAAAAGTGCTTCAGACATGGAAAGAGATATTATTATTCTTTGTTTCAAAGCCTCTCATTTGTGCAGGTGAAAAACCCTTGAACACCCACACTCAAAAAACAGCTATACAGTAATTTAGGACTGTCTCACACCTCCTACTTGATGAGGGTTGGAAGCAGATTTACCTTATTTTGTTTGCTTTTTTGTGACCCTCTTGCCCAGTAGGTTTTCTGTCTTTTCTTTGGATGGTAATTTGTATTGTTTTTAGACTCTCCTGTTGCGTTTACAGATTATTATCATTACTGGAGTTTTCTGATGCAGGCAAGTTCTGATTTTCCCTTATATGTAATTCACTTCAGTGCTCCTAGAGCCTTGCACAATATGCAGATTCAGGTTAAACAGTAGCTCAAAATTAAGTAAAATCAGATACAATTTTAGATTATACATTTATAGACAAAGTTTTCATTTAAGTTCTGCCTCTTCCATACAATCTAAAAATAGTTTACCCCCAAACTCTTCTGTATGAACATGAATGGTTCACCAATCTCAAGTTTCAGTACTTGAGTACATGATAGACATACTTTAAAAAAAAGAAAATTATTGGTTCACATCTCTCCATTCCCTTCTGTTACACCGATCCTTCAAACATGCATAAACTGGACTTTGGAATGCTTTGGAGGGAACACAAGTTTTGAAAAGTCTGCTTCTTGGACCAGGGACCATGTCTTTGTATTAAGCACATTCCAGGTACATAGTAAGTTGCTCAGTGAACACTTGTTGGTTTTGAGTGGGGTAGGAGAGCATACCAGAAATAAAAGAAATGCACAGGTTGTAAAGTAAGCCTTAAAAACCAGAGGTGTATGAGCCATGTGAAGAAGTCCAAAATAGAACTTAGAATGAGTCAGAGTTCATACGATGTAACCAATGCTGTATTCCATGGGGAAACTGGGGTCTGAAAGATGTGTTCAGCAAAGCTAGCTGAGTCTACATGTTGGCAGAAGCAGAATCCAGGGTTCTCAACCAGAGTTAAACGATCTGTCTTTTAGAGAAGGCTGGGGAACATCTTGAGAGAAGGGAGCAGTCAGAGGATCCTAACTACAAAGATAGTGGATGAGTGAGAACCCGTCTGAGTATTGTGATAGGAATAACTAATGCAGAGCAGGAGGAAACATAATGGCAAATTGTACATGTCACGGTGAAGGGTGGAGACTGACCTAGTAGCCTCTCTTCCGTACTTCCTACTTGGACATCAAAAAGGTCAAAAGTCACCTGTATTGTAGGATGGTCAAAATGCAAAAGCTGTCCTGTAAGGAAGAATGCCAGGGTGGGGTTGAGAGAACTGAGGCTGATACTGGAATACAAATCCTGGAACTGAAGTTTGGCCTTAGGACAAAGACAAATAGGATAAGGTATATTAAAGCTATTTAAGAAAAATGCTGTAAGCTTTCTAAGACCTCTAAGCCTTATCAGAGGTAAATCATTTAACATTAGATAAGACCTCATAGGACATATTTTTAAAGAGAATTCCCATAATTAATATACTTTTGTACCAATGAGAATACTGTTTTTTTTTCATTTAGAATTTAATATTTCCATATTTTAAAGCCCTCAGAGAGTTAAAGGATTGGACCATATACAAAAGAGAGTATGTCTAACACTAAGAGAACTGTAAGAAATTCACAGAGTTATGGAAAGGCTGTTTTTACAGGTATATACAGACCAGGAGCAGTGCAGAGTCAATCAGAAAGTGAATTGGAGACAGAACAAATGGGAGGCTTTTGATATAGCTAGAACTTGACAACATTGCAAATATGGCATCAGAGATAACATTTATATAACTAGAGCACTAGAGAATCTAATTTACCGTAGTGACATGTCTTATAATTTCTAGTTTCTAGAACTAGCCATTTCCTCACAGATATTAAGGTCTGTTTCTTAGTATCACAACCTGTTTTTAAAATCACTGTTTTTCTGATAATTTATTCAAACAAAATACCATTGACAGGGATTTAGATCGAAAAAGTTCTGCTTTGGATACATACCACTTGTTTGAACAGATCAGAAAATGGAAGCCATTGCTGATATTTGATTTTTTATTCTATGTTTTCCTTCCCATACTTAGAACAATTATATGTTTTAAAAGTATTGTTTGTTGTATGCATATCCAATATAACTGTTTGAAGAAGTGGCTGAGTTTCTTTAGCACCGGAAATATGTATTTAATTATAAGCTACTGAACCTCAGAAATAATAGCTTCATGAAGTAATTGAATCTCATTTCCGTTATAATAGAAGATATTTTGATTAGTACAAGGTACAATTACTTCACTTATTAGGCATCTGATAAGGTCAACTTACGCTTTTAAATACAAAGCAGTTTAAATGTCTAATAGACATTAAACGTCTGGCATACATTTCAATACACAGTCTCCCCTGAAACGAACACAAAAATGCATCCATCAATGGAACATTGTACTGAATGCAATAAAATCAAGTTACTGTCTTGCAACTTCATGCTATTACAATCGTTCTTCAAGAAACCTCAAAAGGAGTGATTAATGTGAATTTTAACTGTTAGGAGTATTTATATTTGTCTACACTAACATGCATTCCTTATATTAAAAGGGCACAGGAAATACAATTTATTGATTTGTGTCATGAATCTACCCAGAAAGTATAATGTTAGTATAATGTTAATGATGGTTACAGTCAAAATTCAGAAGAAAAGGAAAACGACCAGTATTCAAAGGATATTGATGTTTTGTTTCAAAACTTTTTTTTCTAGAAAATTAGACATATTTGAGCGTAGTCTTTTTTTTTTTTTTTTTTTTGCGGTATGCAGGCCTCTCACTGTTGTGGCCTCTCCCATTGCGGAGCACAGGCTCCGGACGCGCAGGCTCAGCGGCCATGGCTCACGGGCCCAGCCGCTCCGTGCATGGCATGTGGGATCCTCCCGGACCGGGGCACGAACCGGTGTCCCCTGCATCGGCAGGCGGACTCTCAACCACTGCGCCACCAGGGAAGCTCGAGCACAGTCATTTTTGATCTTTCTGTTCTCTTACGTGTGAGATAGCCCTCCGATTCTGATTAGGGTGAAAAAGCCCCTTCTTCAGTTGAATGCACGATTATCTGGTATGTAAAAAGCATTTAGGAATAAGACCCAATGTGGTACAAAAATACAATTCTTTCAAAACAGAGAAGAATTTCATAAGCATAGGCTTCGATCAAACTGTGGCTTTCTTTGCTGACCAAAAGTAGTTAGGGTAGTAAGGACTGGTCGATTTTTCCAACAACCTTGAATGAGATCACTGGGTGTGCTTGGGGACGCTAACAAGATTAGGTGGATCCACAGAACTTGAGTTCGCAATCCATTGGTGATTATATCATGTGAAAATTTATAATGCATTTTAAATCTAGGAAAAAGTTGAAGTTAATAATTTTTATAAGAAAGAGTGATAATGTTACTTATTTTGTAGAATTACATTTCCTATTCTGTCTAGATACACACATATTCATTGGGACAAGTACATACAGACTCATATACATCTATGTACATGTACAATCTTACTTTTCCTCAAGATTTTGGTACTTTTGATTATTCTTAAAAGTTTACAAAATACTTGAGGAGTATAAAAATTGTTTACATGACTTATAAGATATATGGGTAGCAAAGGAAAGCATATCTTAACATGCCTTTAAATCTTTACATATAAAACTGAAAAGCCAACAGAACTAGTAACAGAGTACAGTTGAATGATGCAGTGCAAGATAAGCATGCTAGCATTATTATATTTCATGTACAATAGCACAAAAACTACACAATTCTATCTGAACTACACAATTCTATCTGAATAACTTGTCACTGTACTGTTGAACATAAAACTGAGCAGAGTAAATGTAGATACTTCCTGTGTCTCTGAATGGGAAGACTAAAGGGTTTATAGATGTAAGTTTTCCTTAATTAAGTAATAGACTAAATGCAAACAGTAATGGGGATTTTATGGGACTTCAAGCTGCTTCTAAAGCTCATATAGATGAACAAATAAACAGGATACTAATACACATTGGAAACATTTATATTAAAACATGCTATTTAAAGACTGTCAGTGTGGGAACAGAAAAACAAATGAAGGAACCATAGTACAGGGTCTAAAAATAGATCCATGTACCTTTGAAATTTAATTCATGATAAATAAGATATTTAAAATTATCAGGAAAAGGGTAAGTGCTGAAATCCAGCTGACTTTCTATAAAAAATTCCTACCTCACACTAAACACACAAAAAATGCCAGATCAATTAAAAGCATAATATAATTTAAAGACTATTTAAGAAAAAATGAAATATAGGGGGATTTTTTTATAGTCTTGCAGTAGGAAAGACTTCCTAAGTGAGACACAAATTCAGAGGCCACAGAAGAAAACTGACATATTTTGACTACATAAATTAGGATAACTATATGGCAAATAAAACCATAATACAAAGAAAGTTAAAAGATAAAGAATAGATTGGGAGATTATATATATATGTTCAAAGGATAATATTCGTACGAGAGAGTTTCTACAAAATCGTATTAAGATGCCAATGAAAGAAATGGAGTCTAGATAGTTTATATGGGGTTAATAAATGTTTTTTTAAAGGTATTGTGAAATTTGTTGTGGGGGCTAAAATAAAAAGTATAGCCCAACTCTACATTTTTCTTTTAAAATATTCAATGTATTCTCTCTTTTCACCATGTAACTTGCCAGCCTGCATCTACATGAAGTTTTAATTTTAGTCTTCTATTTTTACACACTGACAGGTACAAGATATCTGTTTCCTTAAACCTTGATTCATATGTTATTTTTCTAGCAATTCTTCTTATTGCAGAAGGGTATTCAAGAAATGAACTTTCATAAGTCTGCTATTATAAAATATCTATTTATAGGTAAATGCAACTGGCAGAGTTACCATAGAAACTAAAACAGCAATCAATTCAGAAACCATAAAAGTGTAAGATGTGAGTATTATGAATAGAAAGCAATAAAACACAAAATCCCTCATAATTATTAGAAAAAATTCAACATAGAATTTTTTTTCAAAGGATGATAACAGAAGGAAAAACAGTTTACAATTATGGTTTATCCACTAGTATAAATTCGTGCAACTGCAGCGAAGTTTGGCATACTCTCATTTTAAGATGCTGTCAAGAAATCAGTTATTTTAAGAAACTGGATAAATATAAAACTCTACTGTACTTTGAGAGGCCTAAGTCTTAAGACAAACCACTATTATTCTTCTCTCTTAATTTCCAGTATTAGACTTATCTCAAGTGCAATTTCCAAATCATTTTGATTTGATGGAGAGATATCTTGTCCCAAACTCACACTTGCAACTACCATTACACAGACCTTGTGTTAAATCCACTGGTTGAAACTGAAGAAGAGGTTAGGAAGCATAATATACCACCACCAAAGTGATAAAATCCCATAAAGATTAACTGCATTTGTATTTTCAGTGGGCACTTTTGGTGCACTAATGCAATCATTCCTGAATTCATGACTGTGACTCACTGATAAGACTGCAGTAAGAATTACAGGTAATTCTGGTAGGAATGGAATTTATTTTCCCTTTTAAAAATATTTTTTAATTTATAAAAGGTAAAATAAAAGAAAGCAAATATTCCATTCATAAATGTTTAAACGAATGGATTTTTCTCACTTGTGGGTATTCAGTGTTCAGTTAATACAACATGGAGTTGTATTAAGGGAATGTCAGAGAGTCGAGATTCTTTATTCAGTAAGTCAATATCAGTTACCCTAAACTCCAAGGCAACTTGTAATTGAATCTCACATAAACCAATATGAGTACCTGGAGTTTTTCCTAAAGAGCGAAGAAAGTTTATAATTTACTAAGGAGCATAAGATAATTCATATATCTGTGAATATCCTTTTGTTTAATGAATGGCTTCAAAAAAGTTGACTTGGAAAAACCAGCGACTAGCGATTGCTTTCCCATCTGTCTACTAAAGGAAAAGGAAAATGATTAGAGTGCAAGAATAGATATTTAATTATACTAGCTATCTCCAGTGGTCAAGAGTAGGATTATGACTCAATATAGACTTGTTCAGCTGCAGAAACAATGCATTCCATTCCCAAAGGGAAACAGCTCAGGTAGCTACCACCATACTCAGGGAGCTATAAACTACATTACACTGTAATTCAAAAAGGATTACATAGGAGGACAGGGGAATTTCAGAGTCAGTTGTTCACCTCAAAAAAATTCTCTTACTGAAATAGTAAACTTATTATTTGACTTATTATTTGAAAATGGTAAAGGTCTCCCATTCATTTGAACACCCAAACAGTACATGGTAAGTATGAGAGCTAATAGAACAATAGAGGCCATTTTAACTAAGTGTAATGAGAAAAAGAACGGTGGCTGGCAATTCTCAGCATAAGAAATCCTGATAATGAAGATATTTTGGTGGTGACTTTTATGAATCAAATTAAAGACAAAGGAAAATATTTCTTTTGTTTTTATTTGAGCTTTTAATTGAAATATAATAGACAGTATGTGTGAACAAATTCTGTGTACAGACCAGTGAATTTTCACCAAGTGGACACTCAAATGTCAACAGTGCACAAGTTGAGGAACAGAACATTGCCAGCATCCCGAAGCTAGCTTTATGCCTCTTACCAGTTACTACCCACAACTCCCAAGGCTAAACATTACTAATAATATTACTCTGACTTCTACCACCATGAAACAGTTTTACCTGTTTTTGAAATTTACATGAATAGAATCATTCTGTCCATACTACTTTATCTGTGGGGTTCCTTTTACTCAACATTACCTTTATGATATTCATCCAATTTTGCATGTATTTGTATTTTATCCATATTTATTGTTGTATAGTATCTAATTGTGTGGCTATGTCATATTTTTTAAAAAATTTTTCTGTTGCCAGACATTTAGGTGGTTTTTATTTTGGCTTTCACAAATAGCGCTACTCCAAATATGATTGTACATACACAGTTTTGGTCAACATATGTAAACATTTTGCAGGGTGTTCACTAAGGAAGTAAACTGCTGAGTCATGGGCTATGCACATATTCATCTGTAGCCGTTACTGCCAAACAACTCTTCAAAGTGCTTAAACCAATTTAAACTCCCACCAACAGTAGCTGAAAGTTCTGGTTGTTCCACATCTTTGCAACACTTGGCATTTCCTGTCCTTTTCATCTAGCTATTCTGGTGGGTATGTAGTGAATTCTCATTGCTTCTAATTAGCACCTTCCTAATATGTGATGAAATTGAAGACTTCTGCATATGTATGTTAGCCACATGGATCTCCTTGCTGTGAAGGGCATACCACAACAGTGATTGCTTCAGAAGAGAAATCTGTAATTTGGTTTACATGTTAATGATTCTACATTTTAATGAGTACCCCTGGTAGTGATTTTTCATGCTAATATATGGCAACCTTTGCACAGGCTGTATTCACCATCAGGATAGGGACTGTATTTTTGTTCCCATTGTATTCTGGTGTCCAACAGAGTGCCTTGTTTCAGATAATTGGCTTTGCGGTTAAATATGAACATTTTAAACTATACATTTCTTTCTAAGTACTGCATTAGTACTACTTTAACTACATCCTGCTAGTTTTGGTCTGTTGTGTTTTTATTATCATTTAATAAGAAATATTTTCTAATTTCCCTGTGGTTTTTTCTTTGCTCCATTAATTATTTAGAAGTTAATTAATTTCTGAGTATTTGTAGGTGTTCTAGATATCTTACTGATTTTTTAATTAAATGCAGTTGTGTTATGAAAACACATGATTTCAGTTTTTTAAAAATTTATCATGACTTGTTTTATGGCCCAGCATGTGATTTGTCTTAGTGAGCATTTCATGGGTGGGCCTGAAAAATGTATATTCTGCAGTTTTGTGTAATGTGTAAGTATCAGTTAGGTCAAGTTTGGCAGTGTTATTCAAAACTTCAATGTTGTTACTTATTTTTTTTTGCCTGTTCTATCAATTACAAAGAAACGGATATTAAAATCACCACCTGTGAATGGAGATTTGTTAATTTCTCCCTTTAGTAGTGTTAATTTTTGTTATTATATCTTCTTGATCCATTGATCTCTGGCCTGGTTCATCTGGCTGGTCTAACATCAGTACCTTTAGTTCTTTTTTCTTGTGCCAATCAGATTCCTCAAAATGAATTTTTCAGTCTTTGACCTGGAGATTATAAGTCTACTTGCCATCCTTCTGAGATCCCAATGGGGGAAGAAGGTGGGTTTTCAAAATTCAGTATATGACCAACAGACTTTCACTTAACTTTGAGTTTTTAACGTGATTCCTGCCTCCATCTGTGATGTGTCCAAGGGACAGACTTCTTATTCTCAAATAAGCCTCTGTCTCACCATCTCAAGGACAAATTTTCAGTCTTCTGCAGAGGTGGGGAAGGGACTGTGAGGAACAGTATTTGGTGGCTCTTGCTGATTCTTGAACAACTTCTTGTTTTCAGCCTCACCTTGTCTCCATTTTAAAGGTACCCCCCCGGGAAAAAAAAAAAAATGTACCCAGTGCTGCAAGCTCAGCATTGTGGGAGAGGTGGTGAAGAAGAAATCAGGTTGCTTCTAAGTTTCCAAAATTTTGTTGCAGAGCTGTTGGTTGTATGTGAAGAGCTAGTTGCCAAAAGTGTGCAAATTCAGAGACTATTGCAGTCTACAGTTGTGTTATTGCTGAAATTCTAACATCATTGATTTATTCTTCCTATGAATATTCATTTGTTTACTTACTTAAATAAAAAATTGTTTCTCCCATTTCTAAATGATCTGAATCAACAAATTAATTTTTTTGGATTATAAATCTCCGTTGTAAATTCAGATCACCCTGGGTGGGAAGTGTAACACACTGACTGCCCTATCAGTCATTTACATTATATTGTAAAATCATTTTATCAGTCCCTCCTGGCAAACAAATGAGAAACTGGCCAATTTGGACTGGGAGCGTGGGCTAGTAAGTACAAGAAAGAATTGTGCTTCTGCTTGGAGCGGAAGCTTGCCGGGTGGGGAACTAGAGTAGCTGGGATAAAGGGGTACTCGAGCGAGGTCATGGGTTAAGGATGAGTATTGACAGAACACAGAATTTTATGAGGAGTTGGGCGTGGAGAGAGAGGAAAGAAGAAGAATTGAAAGATAATTCTGAGGTTTCCAGAACTTAACTGTTGTCATTATTTTAGTACTTAAATACTCTTCAAAAGCTATAAGCAGAAATTTTAAAGTTTACGTGAGAAATTAGAGATTTTTCTAAAATGGAACTTTTCCTCTGGGCCCTTAAAATATACTACAGATCAGATTTGTTTTCTTATATTGATTGTGAGAAGTTATTTGTAAGTTACCAATTTTTCTTTTAAATTGAATTTTTCCTATCAATTCATCTTGTAAATTTAGAAAAGCTTTACAAGTTATTTATTACTTTATTCTTATTTTTGATTCTTCAGGTTCCCTATCAAGTACCTAGTGTGTTTTATAGTTAGATGTACTACAAAGTTATTATTTAAGAAAAAGTAATTATTTTGTAATGCCTTAATTTTCTCCTAGAATATTTATGCTTCAGCTGGCTTCCCTGCCACACACACCATATTCAAATGGTACTAGCCCAAATAAAAATATAGTTAATTTTCTGATTTAAAATATTTTTATTTTCAGAGGCCAGATAATTCATGTTTGTATGGTAGTTCACTATGGAAGATTTTTAGATATGACTGTTGAAAATGCAATTGAATTAGGTAAATGTATTGTTCCTAACACGCTGGTGGTGCGAGTTCAGTTTCCCTACAGGCAATACTCTAGCTTTAACCGGTTTTTTCCATGGTTACCTTCGTTCCTATGGAAACCGACCTCTCTTGCACTCTTCTCTCTCTCTTTTTATCACTTTAGAAACAGGTTACAGAAGCAACAGCCAGGAGGAAACATGAAATATTCATACACCCACTACTTAGAAGCTTCAACTAACATACTACGAGGTGTATGTTTTCTCTTAAAGGCTATGAGCAGGCATGCACAAACCCACACACCACATATTTATATATATCTAACAATCTAGACCACAAGAACTGAAAGAATTTCTCTGACTTGGTAATGAAGCTACCCAATGATTATGCTCCAGGGTCTTGCAAGGCATGTGTGGAAGCGGACAGAGCAGGGATAACAGAGCTGAAAGGTGATGGTTACCTACTGGGAACATTTCAGAGACCATATGAAGGCATAGGCTCCTGCCATGCTCCTGGTATCCATCAATTAACAAAAAAGTTAGAAATTGATTAAAAGCTCAGTTTAGAGATAGGAATCCTGATCTGGATAGTCTGGGATTTTGGAAGAGTCCCTTAATTTTTTTTCCCCCTAAGACTACTTCTAAGGGATTCTAAATAAATTGTAGTGTTTTTTTTAAAATGAAAAAAAATTAGTAAATGATAAACTGAACTCATATTAGAACAAGGCCTCTGTTCAAAAGTCCATTATCAAAAGAAGCCATACTTTTTCTGCTATTGATAAGGAACTTTACAATCTAAAGTCCTTTGATGGGATTTTGGTGGATTAAATTCTTTGCTCCACCTCCCTCCAAATATGCATGTCTTCTCCAGTCTGAATGAGTGGACATTTTTGAGTCGGATACTCACCAAGAAGGAAGAAAAAAGTCAGATTTGGGGGGGAGCACCATCATAGACATAGCTGCAATCGCAGAACCTGGATTTAAAAATCTGGCTTGTCACTAGCTAGTTAGTGTACTTGACAGAGTCTTCTAACTTCTTAGAGTTTTTGTTTCTCATTTTTCAAGTTGAAATAATAATAACTGTTAAGTTGTGAGAAGAATTTAATAAATTCATATGGATGATTTTGAGTCTCTCCAACACCAGTGCACTGTAGATGACACTAGAAATACAATGGAAAAACATAGTCCTTGTCCTCCTGGTGAATACTGCCCATGCAATGTTTTCCAAATGCTAGTGTGAATGTTTATCACCTGAGGTACTTATTAAAATGTAGACTGATTAAGATGTAGACCACATTACAGTTTTCCCTTATGAAACAATCACTGTTTTGTATGAAATTATTTACAGCACTTTCCTTCAGATCCATGGCTGGATTTTATATTTCTTAAAGTCCTGCTTTAAATGCCACTTTCCTTATGTTATGAATTAATGAAAAAAATGATTCCTTTCAGAGAAAATTTCATCAGTAGTATTATGTGTTTTAGACATGGACTAAAATTTTAGGACAAGAAAATTTAAGGCATTTGTTTAATATAAACTGACTAAGCAAAGTGAAGAAAAAGACTGGGGGAGGAAAGATTACTCAAAGAGACAAGAGAATAAGGGCACCCCTTACAAATATGCTTTACTTCAGTAACCACATTTGGATTGAAAAGTGAGTTGCAAAGACACACTTTAACATCTTAGTAAAGAGACGTGCAACACTTCTTTTTTCTCAGTATTTTTCGCCCTTGAATTAGAAGATGAATTGAATGATCCAAGGTAAAAGTAAAGACTGAAAATCCAATCAGGAAGTAAAAGTCTATCTCCTTTTTATCAAATATACAAAATTAATAATTTAGAAATAAACCTTTAAAAATTGTTAAAAAAAAGAATTCATAGTTTGAGATGTTCTATTGGAGAAACCTTCCAATTATGTGGAATTATGAATTGTCTCTTTAGTTACTATGATCACCAAAATGTTCATGTCCACTAAAATTGACATGTGGAAACCTAATGTGCAATGTGATGGTATCAGGAGGGTGGCCTTTGGGAAGTGCTTAGGTCATGAGGGTGGAGCCCTCATAAATGGGATCATCACCCTTAAAATGCAGAACTGAGCGGGCTTCCCTGGTGGTGCAGTGGTTGAGAGTCTGCCTGCCGATGCAGGGGACACAGGTTCGTGCCCTGGTACAGGAAGATGCTGCGGAGCGGCTGGGCCCGTGAGCCTGCGTGTCCGGAGCCTGCGTGTCCGGAGCCTGCGTGTCCGCAGTGGGAGAGGCCACAACAGTGAGAGGCCCATGTACCGCAAAATAAATGCAGGACTCAGAAAACTCCTTTTCCCCTCTTCCACCATGTGAGGTTACAGGGAAAAGATAGCCATCTAGGAAGGGGTTTCTCACCAGACATCAAGTTGGCCAGCACTTTTTTTCTTGGACTTTTCAGCCTCCAGAACTGTAAAAATTAATTTTCTGTTGTTTATAAACCAAATAATAATAACAATAATTTAGAAGTAGCCAGAAGAGGCCATTTAACAAGACTCTTTACTAAGTTTTGGAAAAACAAGAAGTTTCTTGAAGGCAATGATCCACTCTTATTCACATTTTTTTTTTTTTTTCTGTAGAGCCTAGTTTAGAATAGATCCCGGATAACATTTTAAAATTTTCTGAAACAAGGCTAAAGGCCTTTAAATGACTCAGGTCATAATATTTTCAGAGTCCTGTATAAACCGCATACAGTTCAATTTTGGGGACTTGAACTGGAATTTTTTCATAATAGCATTATCTATTTTATGATTTTTAGAATTAATAATAATTTTTTAAAATTAATAATACATTTTAAAATTAATAATAAAATAATAAGGGTTATATTATCTACAGGCAGTCAGTCATGGGGCAAGCTCTGCACCTAAAGAGCCTGGGTTTGAGTCCTAACTTAGGACATTGGGCAAGTTCTCAATCTTACAGTTCTTCAGTTTGCTCATCTGTAAAGTGGAAAGAATAACAGTGTCTACTCTATGAGGTTATCCTGAGGACTCAAGTACACTGCTACTGCAGGTGGTAGGCACCTGTTGAGTTGGTGCTGGAGTTCTGCACAGGTACAAAGAATGTCTGCTATATGGTTTCTCGTTTGTCACAGCATTGAGCACAGCTTGTGACAGCAACAGCAACACTTGCAGTGCCTCTTAAAGCAGTTGTGCTGGAGCCTGCGTGGCCCTGAGTCCCATTGTTTTGACAGGAGGAGAGGAAAGGAGCCACTTTGGTTCCACATTGAGGTGGCAGCAGTGGCTTCAGGCGCTGGGAAAGCAACTTCTTCCTGGTGCAGAATGGAGTTTGCACTGTGTTCTCCCCTAACTGTTGATTTATACAGTGACTAATATTAGTGTAAATAAACCAACAGTGCTCTATGGCTGGATCTTATATTTCTTAAAGTCCTGCTCTAAATGCCATTTTCTTTGTTATTATAAAAATGTATTTATTTAATATTTGAGCAGTAGATTTATTATGATTTTAATAAATATCAAGTAGCTTATTCATTGTAATTTCAATTACTATACTGAGATAGTCTAGTTACATAACACAAATGACACTCCTATCTCCTGGTGGCAGCCAGCTGAATTACAGGTAGAAATACTCAAGCATTGAACATGCCTTGTCAAGCCACAGATATATTTGAACTGTTCACTGAAACCATTTAGTTGACTATGTCACAACTCATTGGATTTACAGCCTCAACTATTTATAATGAGGAAGTTAAAATGTAAAGGGGATAGCAGGGCAGATAAATTAGGAGTTTGGAATTAACATATACACACTACTGTATATAAAATAGATAACAGGGACCTACTGTATAGCACAGGGAACTATATTTAACATATTATATTAACCAATAATGGTAAAGAATCTGAAAAAGAATATATATATATATAAAAATATATATATAAACTGCATCACTTTGTTGTACACCTGAAACTAACACAACATTGTAAATTAAAAAATGGGTAAAAAACCCACAAAGTATCTCCAAATAAAAATCTAAGTTCATTCAAAAAGAAGTAAGTTTCTTAACAAACAAACCCTAAATTATTCTCTAATTTATATTCATGTTATTTATTAGTCTGTGGTTTTAAAAGAAATTGTACATGTATCATCCATTTTATTCTCAAAATTCATATTCAACTATCAAGAATAATTACAAGGCATACCAAAAGGCAACAAACACAATTTGAAGAGACAGAGCAAGCATCAAAACCAGGCATGGCAGGAATGTTAGAAATAACAGAATGAAAAGAAAGGCCACAGACTGGGAGAAAATATTTGCAAAAGACTCATCTGATAAAGAACCATTATCCAAATTATACAAAAACCACTTAAAACTCAACAATAAGAATACAAACCAACTGATTGGAAAATAGGCCAAAGACCTTAACAGATAGCTCATCAGAGAAGATATACAGGTGGTAAACAAACATATAAAAATATGCTCCACATCATGTGCCAGCAGTGAAATGCAAATTAAAACAACAAAGAGACACCACCACACACCTATTAGAATGGCCAAAATCTAGAACAGCAGCAATACCAAATGCTGTCTAGGATGTGGAGTAACAGGAATTCTTATACATTGCTGAGGAGGATGCAACATGCTGCAATCACTGTGAAAGACAGTTTGGCAGTTCCTTACAGAACTAAACCCACTCTTACCATGCGATTCAGCAATCACACTCCTCAGTATTTATTCAAAGGATTTAAAAACTAATGTCCACACAGAAACCTGCACATGGATGCTTATAGCAGTTTGTACACAATTGCCAATACTTGGAAACAACCAGATATCTTTCAGTCGATGAATAGATAAATCAACTGTGGTATCCAGACAATAGAATATCATTCAGCTTTGAGAATAAATGAGCTATCCAGCATGAAGAGACATGGAGGAAATTTAAATGCATATTACTAAGTGAAAGAAGCTGATCTAAAAGGCTACATATGGTATGATTCAAATTATATGATATTCTGGAAAAGGTGAAACGAGACAGTTAGATCAGTGGGTGAGCATTTCACAATATATACAAATATCAAATCATTATATTGTACACTTGAAACTAATATAATGTTATATGGCAATTATATGGCAATGAAAAATGCAAAACCAAACCAAATCAAGAAAAGATCCGTGGTTTCCAGGAGTTGGGGAAGGGGGAGAGCAGGATGAATAGGTGGAGTACCCTTCTATAATGGTGGATACATGTCATTATACATTATACACTGTGTAAACCCATAGACTATACATCACCAAGAGTGAACCCTAATGTACACTATGGACTCTGTGTGATAATGATGCGCCAGTGTAAGCTCATCTATCGTAACAACTGTACTGCTCTACTGGGGGGTCATTGATAATAGAGAGGCTATGCATATGTGGGGGGGCAGGGAGTATGTGTAATATCCCTGTACTTTTGCCCAATATTGCTGTGAAACTAAAACTTCTGTAAAAAAATAGTTTAATTTTTTAAAATCCTGGAATATTTGTTTAAGATAACAGGGCAGTAAAGATGTCTCTGCACAGTCTTTCAACAAAGGGTAGTTTCCCGAAGAAAACTGATTTTAACTTGAGGCTTAATCAGAAAGGGACCGGCCTGGGACGCATGTAAAGGTTTAGGGTTTTTTTGGTTTTGTTTTTTGTTTTTTAGAGGGGGACTAGATATCCAGGAGGACAGAAAGAAACATGATAAACTGAAGATTAGTGAAGACTAAACCAAGGAAAATATTGTCATAAAGATTAATGAACACTTGTTCTTGAATATCAAGAAATAAACAATTCTCTGAGAAGAGATATAAAAACTCAGAGTCATAAGAAAACATAAGAGAATGAAAACAGATAGTGGTGCTTAGGAAAGAAAGGAAGGATAACAAAAATATTCACTTTATAAAGAGACACACAGAGAGAGAAAGAGAGAGATTGATTCAATAGTTAACTGGTGAAAGAATCAATTGTCCTATGTGCAACTCATTCTGATTCTCAAAGGGTCCAAATTTAAATTTCTTGGTGGAACTTAGGCAAAGTCCTTGCCACACTGTTCCCAGAACCTCTCTTCCTAGGACCTCATTCTAACACTTAGACAGAACTTAAGAAAAGATAGATGGAATAGGCTGAAACTGGCCCCTGTCAGTAGGAAATGAGAGATTTGCTAAAGGAGATTAGAAAAAAGAAAAGGTGTTTCAATAATAAAGAAATTGAGGCAGAGTGAGAAACTGAGGCAATCAATCATGGACCTTTATGAAGAGTTTAACTTCCTAGATTTTTTTTCTTTAATTATAGGAAATTAATTTTTAGCACAAATTGTTAATATTTTTTCCTCCTATGTTTATATTGATAATTCCCTATGATTACTTGGTTACATCAGTATAGACTCACATGTATAGTAGTGTGGAGAACAAAAGAATGGAGCAGTAACAAGAATTTTGCCTTTCCTCATTCTTCCTCCCATTAAACCTAAGTGAAAAGAACAGTATTGTATTAAGCCACCATGTCTAATCGTCCTTGGTGGTGACAAGAAGAGAAGTAAGAACGTAACAGCACAGCAGGCTGAGCAGCAACTGGGGGATGGAAAACTCAAGACATGATCTGAGATAACGATCAGCCTTTATTTCCTAAAAATACTAGGACATGACTCTTAAAAAGGATGACAAAAATGACAGTTGGTGTACACATTTATAATCTTAATTCTCACAACAAAGCATTTTAAAATAAATTTATAATTTAAAAAGTAATAAATGCAGAGTTCCCAGGAAGGGTGGAAGAGTTGCTCAAGGTCACAGAATTATTGAGTGATTGAGCCAGGACTGTACTCAGTGCTCTCCACTTCTAAAATGTGTTTCCTCTTCACCACTCGTGGCAGTACCATGATGAATGGTAAGGGAAAAGAATGGATTAAGTCATAGTTTAGATTATATATTTTTTTCTTTAGCCATAGTAGTGGGGGAGGATAGTTTGCTCTTATTAAGATGGAGAAATAAATTTGGGAATATAAATCAGAAAATGTATTTTGAGAATGTTAAATCTGAGATAATTATAGATATTTAAGTAGAGATATCAATCAAGTAGGCAGTTGTATATTTGGTTCTAGAGTTCTAGGGAGAGATGAGGACTAGAGATAAAGAAGTCAAAAAATAATGCCCAAGATTAAGAACTAATATACTGCCACACAGTGTTTTAAATGCTTTGCCTATATTTATTCATTTAATCTCCGTAACAATGCTAAATTATTATCCTTATTATACAGAAAAGAAAACGGCGGCACACAGTAGGTAGAGCTGGAATTTGAATACTTGTCAGCCTGACCCCAAAGACTCTTTCACTACTCCATAATTCTGAAAATAATTGTGATATCCTAGTGGCAGATTGGGTGACAATACGAGACCAGTGGACATGCCAGATCTAAATAAATTATTGATACTCTAGTCCCTGGACTCTAATATCTAATTTTGAATTTGAAAAATACCTTGAACGCTGACTACAAAGAGGGCTTTCTACCTTTTTTCTTTTAATGATAGAGTACGTATTCTTTATTGGCACTTGCCTCTACGGAGATTACTGTGGAGGTGGGAACATTTGAACAAACAACTTTTGCAAAATCATATCTATTGTGAGGAGACAGCTTGTTCCAAGAAATCTGGCTTAACAACATGTCAACATTTTTAAAAGATGCTTCAAATAAGAAAAAAGAGAAAAATATAGATAAATTTGGCTTCAAAGTCGTGAAGGGATTTCTGAGAACTATGGGACTTCAGGGAACAATTAAATGGACAACCATTTTTTCTCTTCCAAACACCCTCATATATTTTCCTTTGTATAATATATTCTATTTACTTATTTTCATAATTTTTTTACACATAGTAGGTAGAACATACTGTATTCATTCAATTATTCTTATATTTATTGATCACCTATTGTGTTAGGTGCTACTTATAAAGAGCTTACAATTTAGTGTGTAGTAAATATTCAATGCCTTGTTAATTAAGGTGATTAATTGTACAAACTATATAATTGTGAAAACATTGACCATGCAAAAGATCTATAAATATTCTCAAAAGGGAGAGATAGCTTAGCCTTTTTGAAAAATGTACCAACTCTGGTGTCATAATGTTTCATTCATTCATTCATTTCAAATGTTTATTGAGTGTCTAACCTATGTGGCAGGTGATGTGCTAAATGTTAGGGATTACAAAATGAACAGAAGATAGTTGTTTCCCTCTCTCAGTGCCCTCCTGACCTCTACCAGTAGTGTGACTTTGAGTATATCACTTCTCATGTGTTTTACTTTTCTCATGTGTAAAACATAGATAATTATAGTGATTATACCTAAAAGGATGAGTGATATCTCAAGTCCCTTCTAGCTCTAAAGTTGTATAAGGGAAGATTGAGATTTAGTCTTGAAGGGCAAAAGAGATTTAAAAAGCAGTGCAAAGACTCTCTGGAAGGAGAGTTAAAAATAAACCATGTGCACACAGGCAAACGCACACACACATGAAGAAGTGAAGCCTGTTGCACCAATAGGTTTGTATGAAGTAGTGGCCTATAAAGGTCTGTAGGTTGTACTGTGAAAAGTCTTGAAGCTGTATGACAGAGACTGATCATTCTCATCTAGGAGCCATTCTCATCCTTTTCCATCTAGTTAGAGAAGATACAGACTTTTAGCTGGTAATAAGGCCTTTCAGCTAGAGACTAACTACATCTTCCAGACATTTTTGCAGCAAGATGATCTAGTTTGCTCCAATTGGGTAGATTATACATGACAGATACAACTTCAGTGTCATCTTCTTAAAGAGAAAGCTGCTTATCCTTGACTCCCTCCTTCCCACCGCCAATCCTGCTGGGAAATCATGACAACTAGAGAAACTTTGGAAGCCATGAGTTACAGAGGGAAAAGCTACTTCTCCAACTACTGGCTGCTCATATCTGTATTATATGGAATGGAATCATACAGGGTGTAATCTTTTGGCTTTTTCATTCAGCATAATTCCCTGGAAATTCATTCAAGTTGTGTGTATCAATAGTTCATTTCTTTTTATTGCTGAGTAGTGGTCCATGGTATGGTTGTATAACAGTTTATTTAACCATTCACCCAAGGAAGGACATCTAGATTATTTCCAGTTTTTGGCTATTATTAATAAAACTGAGATGAATACATAGGTACCATTTTTCTTATGGACATAAATTTTTATTTCTGTGGGATAAATGCCCAAGAGTGCAATTCCTGGGTAATGTAAGTGTATCTTTAGTTTTTTTTTTTTTTTTTAAGAAATTGCCAAACTATTTTCCAGAGTGGTTATACCATTTTACATTCCCGCCAGGAATGTGTAAGTGATGCAGTTTCTCCACATTCTTGTTAACATTTGGTATTATCATTATTTTTTTAATTTTAGTCATTCTTATAAGTATGTAGTAATATCTCATTATGACTTTAATTTGTATTTCTCAAATGGCTAATAATGTTGAACATCTATTTGTGTGCTTATTTACTATCTGCATATCCTTTTTGAAATGTCTGTTCATGCCTTTGCCCATTTTTTTATTTTTACTGTTTTTCTCTTTTAGTCTTTACTGTTTACTGTGTTACTGATTTTTTACTGTTGAGTTTTGAGGATTTTTTTTAATGTATTCTAGACTTGACTTTCAAAAAACAGCACATAAAGAGAAAAGATAAATTGGACCTCATCAAAATTTTAAAACTTTGCTCTTTCGAAGACCCTGTTAAAAGGTTGAACAGATAAACTACAGACTGGAAAAAAACATTTGCAGACACTGTATCCAACCAAGGACTAGCAGCTAGTCTTTGTTCTATATCCTACAGATTTTCTCCTGTGTTTTTCACTAAAAATTTTATATTTCTACATTTTACATTTAGGTCCTTGACTCATTTTGAGTTTATTTTTT
This sequence comes from Aethalodelphis obliquidens, assembly GCF_003676395.1. Taxonomy (NCBI): domain Eukaryota; kingdom Metazoa; phylum Chordata; class Mammalia; order Artiodactyla; family Delphinidae; genus Aethalodelphis; species Aethalodelphis obliquidens. Next base: position 34,303,033 of record NW_020837957.1, on the reverse strand, counting down.
AATACCTCTTTTTATACTTCCAGAAATATCTGTGATTGTTTAATTTAGACACAGAATAGGAAAGATTGGGCTGGGGGTGGAGTGAATTAGTTTTCCTAATACTCAAAGATGACATATCTTCATATCTTTTCTCAGAAGGCTATCACAGGCTAGAAGGTACAAACCACACAATGGAGGGTAGGGGGGAAGTTCCTACTATAGAGAATATCTAGCTTGTTTTCTATAAGGTAGTAGCCAGGTACAAAGTGTACGGAGGTGATTAAGAGAAAGGGAGATTTTATATTAATACAATTTTCATATTTTTTTCTTCAAACTCATTCACCTACTTGTCAATTGTACTATTTTTAAAAGCTAACATTAGAGTTTAGATGGATTTTTCTCATAGGCAATGGCTGAGAATCTTAAGGTAGGGAGAATAAAGGAGATAAAATGGGCACTCAACAAGTTTGTTAAATAGAACTGGTGGCAGAACTATAGTTTTGTTCAGTTTGCCCCTCTTTATCATTGACAATAGTGCACAAACACTAGCAATCAGGGACTTTCATTGACCATTGTATGGTCAGTGAAATGGAAGTCATTTCTGTATCAGAGGACTCATCTAGACATTTTTTTTTTTTGCAATTAGGAAGCATGGTCACTGGGAATTTCCTATAATTGGGTCTTACCTATAATATCATATACTATTACTGAAATCTATACTTCCTTCAACCTGCAGCATTTGACCCTAGAGTGTTTTAGAAGCTTTCTACAGAATAAAGACTGGAGACACATTTAATAAGCAGGGGAAATGAAATATCCAGTCACAACAGACCATTACCCATTTTCCAGGCCACATTTTCCTTTTAGATTAAACCATTTCAATTCCTTTTGGTTTCCTTCAATTATTTTAACTAAATTACTCTCTGAATCATGCATAAATTTCCGTATTCCATTTGAACTGCAATATGAAATGACCCATAGATATCAAGTAAAGACTTGACCTGTAAAAGGCAGAAAAGATATTGCTCTAATGATAGTTTCTTATGTATATAACCCAGAATCCACTCACCTGATACATCATGAGAAAGGTACTAGGATCAGGGGTACCTGTATATAAATCACCTATTTTGATATATTATGTAGTAAAATGGTTGATGTAGGCTTTTAGCAACCCCATTGGCTTGCTTATATAACCTTTGTGGTCAAAGATGATAATACTTGTTAGTCATTTTAGACCAGCAAGTTACTTCCTATTTTCTTGTCAGTTTTTGCTCTCTGGATAAAATACATAATAGTAATACATAGAAAGAACATTAGGATATCCTTTAGAAAAGATAATATAGCTGAATGTCCCCTTTCCAGAGATGAAAAATTCAAAACCCAGAGAGGCTTAATATTATATTTCAGCTGTTATAAGGTACACATCAATTTTTCACATGTTAATGTTTCTAAAACAAGTATGTTTTCTATAATCAGTAGCATCTTACAACGGCTCTTGGCCGGGTGGCTATCATGGTGTAGTTGCATGGTATGCATGAATTTGGTTGCTGTTGGCACTTGCAAGAACTTGGTGGCATCACTGGACAACTGTAACTTCATGTTTTAGTGAACCAGCCACTTAAGGATAATTTGATTAAATCATAAGTCCTGGCTGTGGTCTCAAAACTTGTGTGTTAATACCTTCTAGGGAGATGGACAAAGTATTAGCAGTATAACTCATATAACAGGTGTTAATGGCTTGGAAAACAATCCTGGAGTTAATAATAAAGCATTCTTTTTAAGAGAAGCTGACTCAGAGGGTAATAATGCACATCAACTACTCTTAGTAAAAAATTGATTGAGAACAATTGACCCTGACTTTTTCATATTTTCTTTTTCAATACTCTATAACATTGATATGTGAAAAATCTCTGTCTATAAAATCTAAAAGAGCTTCTTTATAAGCATAAAATCAAAATTCTAAAAGATAAGGAAACATTATATCATAGTTTGAGAAGCTTTTCCTTCTTAGTACAATACTCTTTCTTCTAAATAATTATGAATATAATCAGTCTGAGTCATTCTTATTTCTTCAGCTGTTTTCCTATAAGTCAAGTTATTATCCATTCATACTCCATCTGAAGTAAAAGATCAAAATGCTCCAATTTTGATGAAGAAATCTAATCTTTATTTCTATGATGTTAGCACAATATACTCACACAATAGCTCTGATCTGTACTTAACAAAATACATTATAGCACTTTACAAACTTTATCAGTTTGGAAAACATTGCATAACATTTTATTAAACACAATACTTTATATATATATATATCATATATATTTTCATAATTTTATTTACTTTAAAAAGATAATTAACTCTCTTTATTCAGTACTTGATTTTATCAATAAAGCACAGCCTAACAAAGGAAGAAGTGCTCTCATTAGCAAATAAGATAAATAGAACACTAAGAAGAGATAACACCTGTTAGTCTCATTTATTTTAAATTAAGGTACCAGTGGAATGTAAACAATTTTTTTTGTAATTTTTTATACAAAAGATGTGTTATCAAATATACATGCAGAGGTCTGAGTTCTAGTGACTATCATTATATTTCCTTAACAGTGTGGTACAATTTAAGTCATTAAAAACTGTAGCCTTTGGCACTTTGAGTAGAAAACGAATATATCAATATTTATGTAAAGAAAAAAAAAACTTCGATGACTAGAGAAGTACTTTAAAATCTTCTGTTAAGAAATAGGAAAGATTAGGAAATATCATACTGCACCTGAAATGCTGCAGCTTTTTTTTTTCCTTCAGAGCACTAAAACCAGTCCCCCTTCCTCTCTATAAATTGGCAAAAGCCAGTAGGAGTGTCATAATGGTGGTGGTAGTGGTTAAGAAATGGGGAAGGCAACATTGTACTCTCACTCCCCTCTCTGAGATGGAAATTGCCAGAAGGGGTATAGTTGAATCTGTATTTTATTGCCAGAGTTTTCAATTCTGCTGGTTTCAGCTAAATCCCTAATGCTTTAGGAGGTTGGTTACTCTACAAATCTCTGCCCTTTTCCGGTAGAAGTTGATAAGAATGTGGTACTACTCATCTCTAAACAACTACTTCTGTTCTCACTGAAAATTAAACTGAGATCAGATCAACCAGCATTGTTGTTACCTTTTGTCCCCTTGGCAATCATCAAATGCACATTAGAATTCTTCAGAAATAGTGTAAAAAGGTTTAATACTATGGGCTTCCCTGGTGGCGCAGTGGTTGAGAGTCCGCCTGCCGATGCAAGGGACACGGGTTCGTGCCCCGGTCCGGGAAGATCCCACATGCCGCAGAGTGGCTGGGCCCATGAGCCATGGCCGTTGAACATGCACGTCCGGAGCCTGTGCTCCGCAACGGGAGAGGCCACAACAGTGAGAGGCCCACATTCCGCCAAAAAAAAAAAAAAAAGGTTTAATACTAAATTACAGGAACCAAATATTTCTTCATACTTAAAATAAAATTTTAACTTGGAAAACACTTCAAAATGTTTTGTTTTTATCTTCTTATTGATAATATTGGTTTTGTTTGATTTAAGTTGAAGGCTTCATTCAGGATAGGTAGCAAAAACTATCATTTGTATGTTGAGCACAAAAACTGTGCCTATCTAGATATTTTGAAGAAATACATTCTTAACGTATACTGTGATTTTCTTCTTAACAATTTACATCTTTTTCAGATTCTCCCTGTTGGTATCCAATTAACAAAAATACTTTAGAGAAGACGGTAAAACCCAACTACTGTGGCTCTAATTTACTGGTTATTAGGATATAAAAAAAAGTTAATAATCTGGAACAAACGAAATTTTTGGATTACTTAAGATAGCAACTTAAGCCAGTTGGCTGGAAACATCTAAAGTTAGACATGACCAACACTGCTGTCAATGTAACCCGCAATGTCGAGTTTTGGTTCATATTCCTTCTTTATAAATTCACAGCAGTATATTTTGCTCAAAGAATGTCAACTGTTATTTTTGCTTTAAAAATAGAACAACATATCTATAACATAAAAAAATTAAATCAATAAAGGAGAAGGCATAAAATGCAAAATATGATCACAATTTCAAAAGACTCTCTAAAACAGTATTTTTTAAATTATTCAAATTTACTCACTAAAAACAGATTTTTCATTAGCAGTAACTATATTTAAATAAAAAGTAAGCAGCAAAAAACTATGCAGAAAAGTATTCTCTTTCACTGAAAATATCCCTATCAATTTTTGTTGTTGAAGAAAGCATAATTTTGAAGAAATGCACAAAACCTTTTCGTTTTTTTTTTGACTGTGACAGAGCCACTACAGAGAAGCCGCAGGGTGTCCTATTCTAACACAAAGAAGCCAACATCTTCTTAATACAGTAGCATTTCTTTGACAAGGAGTTGCACATCACTATTTCACAGCTAAATAGAATTTGAGAGTTTACATGGTATACGTACTATAATGATCAGCACCACCCGTATTGAGCTCTCGGTGCAGATTCTGCAAAATGAATATATAATACTGCATGGCCTCTGCTATAGGGAAAACATGTGTTCTGGATTCCCACAGCTAATTATAAAGAAAGATCCCTAAAGTTGGCACATTCAGGAAGTACAATAGTATACATTGAAGGAAACCACTTTCTTTTGATACTACCCTCTGCAAACCATTTGAGTTTGAAGGTAGGTCTTAAGAAGAGTCTTCACATTATCACATTAGTTAGGTTCTTGCATTGTGCTTTTCCCTCCCCTTGATGTGAAGTCTACAAGCTTGGGTAGAGTAGTTCTCAAGAGTCACTGAGTTCCGGACTGATGGTGTATAATCTAGTTTGGTGAGAAGGTTCTCGATTCGCTGGAACAGAGCACTGGTAGAATCTACACGTGGTCTTTTGGGGGTGGCCCAAATGATTGATTGGCCATCCCTCAATCCTTATAAGCCCGTGTTGGGGAGGTTCCTTTGTAGAAGATATTCCTAGTGTTTTCGGGGCTGCTGCTTCTTTCAGGAATTAAGATGATGTTGCCCTTTCTCCGCAGGGTGGAGTCGCGGGAAGAAGAAATGGACAGGGTCTCTGAACCAATTTCGCTGCCCTCTACTGGGGTGACGCGGATGGTGGTGATTCCATGGTGGTGATGCTCGTGGTTATCAATGTTGCTTCTCTTTCGATCTCCAGAACCATAACTGTCTTTCAGGGACTCACAGCTTTCGGAGTCCCTGTTGAGATCGTTGAGTTCATAAGTTTGGCGAAGGTTGCCCTTTTCAGGGGCTTTCCATTTCCAGGAGCCACTGCCTTCGCCTTCGGTGGACGGGATCTGTATGACGGGCCTGTTGTTCTCCGGGTGAGCCTCAACCCTCACGATCCCACTGGGTTCGTGGTCTGTCAAGGTTTTGTAGCGGATGGAGCCAGTGCAGGAGACCGTACTGCCTTCCGTGTTCTTGGGGCTGCTTTGGAGGACGCCCTGCTGCTTGGACATGGCTATGACTTGCATGATTCGAGGCTGGCTGTTGCTTCTATTACAGGCCACGGTCTTCTCCGCAGCTTTCAGCCACTTGGCCCGAGCGGAGCTGCTTTTGGGGGAGGTGCTTATGTTTTCCTGCGTCTCCTCCGGGATGTGCACTAACTGTGAGGACCCGGGGCGGGACTGAATGGACACTCTTGGTCCCCCAGGCATACTGTTGTTACACCCGGGGACGGTGCCAGGCTGGATCTTGAGGTACTGATTGCCGGGACCATGGTGGTCTCCATTGACCCCCACCCTCGACGGCTCCGAGCTTGACCTCATTTCAATGGATCTGGGTGGTGACTGTCCAGGCTCGGTCTCCATAACCTGCAGGGACAACTTACGACTTTCATTCTTATTCTTCCACTGGGTGAGGAGCTGCTTGGATCTAGCAGAATCCATAGAGGCATGAATGGTGGCGTTTCTTCTCACAGGGTCTTCCACGGATGGGGTGTTGGCTCTAGGCAAGGTATTGCTGAAGGTAACCATGTTTTCCTTCCCCATGGGGCTCCGTGGAGTGATGATTTCTACATCAGCATTTGCCCTTTTGAGGTTTGTCAATGAGCTAGCATCTCTATGGTTTCGGTTGAGGATGCCTTCTGTGTGAGCAATTCCGTCACTACTGCTACCATTTTTAGCAGATAAAACTCGGCTGGGGTCTTGATTGAGGTCTGTCAGAGACCTGAGGGCTTCTCTGTGCTGAAACATACTCTCTTCGCTAGGCAGAAAATTCCCCACAGCATACAGACCCTAATGTTGGAAGAAACAATAAATATCATGCATTAGAAGACATGGTTACTGGGAGTTTGCCTTGGAGGATGTACTGAGGCACATAAATAAGTGTGTGTTCTCTATAAACCATTGACTAATACAAATAACCAAAACCTAAAGGTACAATTACTCAGGAAATAGTTTGTAAGTTATACCATAAATCACTGAACTAACTCTTCAGAACTATGGAGTCCATTACTTTTGTGTGTGTGTGTGTGTGTGGTACGTGGGCCTCTCACTGTTGTGGCCTCTCCCGTTGCGGAGCACAGGCTCCAGACGTGCAGGCTCAGCGGCCATGGCTCACGGGCCCAGCCGCTCCGCGGCATGTGGGATCTTCCCGGCCCGGGGCACGAACCCGTGTCCGCTGCATCGGCAGGCGGACTCTCAACCACTGTGCCACCAGGGAAGCCCCATTACTTTTTATTATTAATTGGATTTTCTCTCCTTTCTCCATCCCACTGGGATGTTTTTGACAATCTTGTCCTCTGTTTTGAGAAGAGAAGTCAGACAATGAGAGAAATCAGGGCATTCTTCCCCTTTTCAAAGGAATTCATTTTTCTGGATTTATGAACCACTTGTTGAGTGACTCCTCAAATGGCTTAACTGATTTATTTTGTCTACCATTTTCAGTCATACCTCATGATGGAAAGCAGAACAGATGTGGAAATACAGAACAATGAATCATTCATAAAACATGATATCAGATTTTGTAGCGGGGCCAGAGACACATATTTTCACAACTCACATGGAGCACAGCCCTCTGTTCAACATTTTCCAGAATGTTCTTGGAAGAGAGGGCAGAAACTGTCACTAGATTGGGGCATTCATGTTCTTTCCTGATTTAAACCTGGTCTTAAATTTTGAAAGCAATATTTGATCAACTCAGTACTATTACAGTAAATTTGAACCAAACTTTATTTAATCTTGTCTTCATACTCAGGTCGTCGATTTTTTGTTTGTTTCAGATCTGGGGGATAAAAATCTGAAAAAAAGGCTAAAGTTCAGCTTCAGAAATTTTAGGCTTTTGACACATAGATGCTCTAATCCCTGCTGGATTTTTAGTTTTTGAGATGTTTAGTTTAGAGATAAGAGCCAGCAGCAAATACCTATTTGCAAGCTAATTTCAATAGAAGGTAGCCACTGTCTGCTTTTCAAATCAAATGGAAGGAATTTCACGGATTTGACATTTTATAGAGTGCCTAAAAATGAACAACAGCATTGGCTTAGAACTGATAAATTTACAGTTTCAGGGCAGAATGTAAACAGGAATGGAATAAAGTCAAGCTTCTGCCTCTCCAAGTACTTTAATTCCTGTTTAAAATCTTCTTCTAAATAATACCTATCTACGCTCATACTGCCAGAGTTCCCAGGATGAACAGTCCCTCCCTAATGTTCCATTAATAATTACTGTATAGCACAGGGAACCCTACTCAGTACTCTGTGATGACCTAAATGGGAAAAAATCTAAAAAAGAGTGGATATATGTATATATATGACTGATTCACTTTGCTGTACAGCAAGAAACTAACACAACATTGTAAAGCAACTATACGCCAATAAAAATTAGTTTAAAAATGATTGTATTTAAATTCATTAAGTCTAGGACCATCCTCCACTAGACTGTACATAACCTCTGCTTATATTGTTCAAAATTCAAAGCCCAGCACTGGGCTTAATAAATATAGCTGTTTAATCCTTCTTATGATATGAGGCAGATAGTTATTATCCTCATTTTATAGGTGAAGAAAACTTGGCCAAATAGCAGGAGAATTGAGATTCAAGCCCAAACCCTTGGGACTCCAGGAAACCATGAAAATTTACAAAAGCAATACATGAACTGGAGAGAAACAGTTCTCAGTCATACTCTGTAACACCCGTTGCCAATGAATACTCCTGTGGGCAACACAGGCTTATGCACAATTCCTGACACACTAACTTTCATTTGATGGCTTTCTCCTCCACTGAAGAAAGTATATGAGGCAGTATGAGATTTGACTATGCTAGTATATAAAAATGAAAAAAAAAATCAGTGCTCACTTCAGTACATTTACTATTTTTTGTAAGCATTTTCTCATAATGCCTTTCACAAGTACACCAAGACCACAAGATTTAGAATGGTTCTAATAGACAGTTAATTTTTATTTCTCTGTAGATCCTCTTAGTTTCTTTCATTATTGCCTTTTTTCTTCTGCAGGCGGCTTGCATATTGGTGCTTCCCTGGCTCCTTTTGTTCTTAGGACCTGGCAATTTTATATACCGCCATAACTATAATGGTACTTCCACCGATAATGTCCATGATGCCCAAATCTATTCTCCACCACTCATTGCTACTTTAAGCTCCAGACCCAACTATTCAACTGCCTGTTGATCCTTAAATTGAGTTTGTCCACCTCCTTTCTCTCCACCAATTTGCTTCCTCTATCATTTACCAGGTCAGCTAATGAAGTCACCATCTGCCAGTCTTTCAAGCTAGAAACCTGGCCATTATCTCTCATTCCTTCTGTTCCCTCACCCTCCACTTAGACTTGCTCATTCACATGTCCATCTTTTTGCATATGCAGTTTCTTCAGCTTGGATGCCCTCCTTTCTTTACCCTAAGAAACTCTCATTTTTTAAAAACCGTATCACTTCTATAAAGACTTCCCTAACTTCCTTGGGTAGTTTGCTATCCTCAGAGCTCTTTGTTCATACCCTAATACATCATTTAACATGTTGTAATCATTTATACTTTTATTAATCTTTGCACTGAAACTCATAAAAGATGTACCTTATTTATTAGTGTTCCGACGCTCAGTATAGTACCTGGCACGGATCAGATATTGAATAAATGTAAAATGAATGAATGAATGCATGAATGAATGAATGAAGTGGACAATCTCAGTTTCCTTATGTTGAGGATATTCTTGAAGGAAGATCGGGCTTGAAAATAGAGTACTGCTAAAGAATTCAATATTAGTTGGATCATAGTTATATCCAGATGCTACATTTGTGCTGTTGGGCAAAGTATATAATTTTCCATTAAACTTTCACTTACCTTACTTTCCTTATCTATAAAATTATACTAGTAATAGTAGCCCCTGACTTTTGTTTTTGGTGGGAGGGGTAAGGGTAAAATGCAATAATCTTTCTAAAATCACAGTTTCTGGCCCATGGTAAGAGTTTAGTAAATTATTTTACTGAAAGTGGGATATATGTTTCGGCTTAGAATGGAGATGCAGTCAGAGATTTTCTCATAGATATAAACTATATTGCAAGTAAATCATTACAGTGCAAAACAAATTTTCTGCATGTTTTCCATTTTAAACTGTGCTTTATTGAATAGTAATAAATTATTTACCAAGTATAGAGCAATTCCTCCTCCTATTAAAAAGCCACAATAGACATCAACTGGGTGGTTCTTATACTGAGTTATCCGTGTTAGCCCACAGATGATTCCACAGATGATAAAGGTGAAGACCAAGAGAGGTTTCAGAAGCTTAGAGGAATCCGTTAGCGTGGAATTGAAGTACATCTTTAAAATGAAAGAACTGGGTTAAGTATGTAAGAAAGGTCATTTTACTATTCAATTATAATCAAATAAAAAGGTAAACTCAAAAGTCTGATACACGTGACATCAATTTTACTGTTCCATTCCCCCTGCTATGGCTATATTCTATACCTGAAAAAAAGGAAATACATGACAAAATTCATCAAATAAATAACAGATCTCTCATATAATTACACAAAAGTCTGGAAAAAAATTGAAGCCGCAGAATTATCCAGTTAACTGGTTAGTCTCCATGTTATTTGTCACGTAATTTCAATCCATTTTTTTCACATAAGATCTAGTGGACCATTAATCAGATATGGTGACAATTCATTGTATAGCATTTATCAACACTGACTTAGAACTCACTGTTACAAAAAAACTGAAACAAAAATGTGTGGTGTGTGTGTGTATGTGTGTGTGTGTGTGTGTGTGTGTGTACTTAACACAATTCTTTCAATTTATAACATTCATGTAGTTTACAATATCCTCCCATGAAGTATACTATTACATTAAAGAGGTATGAGGCTAAATAAACATTATGACTGTGTCAAAAAATTATCTTACTCTTTATAGTAGTATCCAGTTTCTATTTCTGATGCCATTGTATTGAAGGACTGCTGTACTAAAGTTTACTGTTCTGCTATTACACAGCTATATAATCTAATTAGTCATTGGAGACAACACTCATTTCTCTGATTTTCTCTAGGACGCAGTTTGACAAAAAAGACCCAGTTACTTACCGAAATGTACACAGCTGCAAAGGCAGCAAGGGTCGCATGTTGTGAAGGGAATGATTTTCTGCCAAAGGAAAAGAGTCAAATTATGCCTTCTGTTTCTGAAATACTGCTAACAATCATCTCAAGAACACTGGGTGGTTACAGTGTTCAACTTAAAAGCCTCAAGATAATAAGCAATAACTTTAATTTCTGTTTAGTTTTCTGGAGAAAGATCTGAGTGATAAAATAAACACTGCTAATCACCATTACTATTAAAGTAAAGTAGTGATGCACTTTCCAATGTAAAGTGTTAGCTTTGTTAGGGATCACTTCTTTATACCATTGGAATGATGGTTGAAAGTAGAAATGGAATGGAAAGCATTATAATTGTTTATTGGTATTATAATTATGTCAGCTTAAAGGTTTATAAAACCTAAGATTTTAAACTTTTTCTATGCTCTTAAATATATGGTTTCATTTACATACAAATTTAAAAGACAAAATTATTTTCTCACAGCGGCAGGTCTAGATGTGTTTTTTTACACTCTAGAGAGCATCAAAAAAGTCTAATTTTAACAAAATGTTTCTCTATCTATCCCACTTTAAAATAATCATTATCTCCAAAATCACAGAGTATATTATTTAGTGAAATAAGAAGCAAGGTGGGAGAGGTAGAACAGAGGATAGTGAGAGAGACACTGTAAAGGACAGACAGATGGAGAATAGAGATTTCTTTTAATGGATAAAAAATGGAAAAAATAAAATGCCGTTTTATTAATGTCCTCCTAATTATTTGGTACTCAATAAAAAGGACTACCATTCAACACAGACAAGAAAATGTAAAAGAATTGAGAAAGAATAGAGAGCATAGGTCTTAAATGTAGGTTCAAAATTATTGAATTGAATGGATCGTAAGAACGTGAATGTATATAATTACATAATATAAGTCTCTGATTCTTCAAGTGTACTTAACTTATTTTTGACTCAATCTTTGGGAACTCAGTTAGTGAAAAATACAATTCTTATATCTTTTTTTGTTGCCCTTCATCCTTCTGTAATTTATTTCTTTTGGACTTCTCTTTCCATATAAGTTTTTTTTTTTTTTTTTTTTTTTTTTTTTTTTTAAAAAATTTTATTTTTTTGTTGTTTTTTTGGGTTTTTCAGTTTTTATTTTCTGAAATGCAAGGTCAGAAGCTGTACAGATTTTCTGAGTTTACTCAAAGAAGACATATGCAATCCTAGATGCTATTTCTTTTAAAACACTACCAAAAGGAAAATTCATACGATTTCTTTTTTTTTAATAAAATATATAATGAAGCTGGAAATATCATAGATATTTTAGCCTTCCACTTAAGTCACTACATGACACATACTGACTCTAAGCCATGACTAACTATAAATATCTAAAATAAACCAATTGTGATAACCTAAAACCATAAGTAGTACAGGGTAAATCACAGAACATGACTGGGGTTTGGTGATATGAAGATGAGTGGCATGAATGTGAGGCTGAAATTTGGAGACAGACAGAAGGATTCAGAATGAACCACTAGTGGGTTTCTATGGTATTATCCCTAAAGAGATCACTGAATTGAAAAGAAAAATAAAACCAAAATCATTATGATTGAAAAATGTATGCCTGCGATGATACCCCAAGCTATTAATGAACAATGAAAACACTGACATGGAAATTTTCATAATCTCCATTTCTAACCTGCCGCTGTTGATAACTGTAAGATCAGATCCTGAGCAAATATCTTCTACAATGTAGGAATTCTCTTTGCAAGACACATTCAGAGAGGTATAGTTTGGCTTGCACACAGTCAGAAAGTATGGTGCCTGGTAGCCTGTGGACAGCTGGATGATATCTGTGATGAGAGCTGTAGAGCAGAGTCCAAACACATGAACACCTATAAGCAAAAGGAAAGAAACTGTTACCAAGCTAGTACTTAATGCTGATGTGCCATCATCAGCCATGCTTATTACACATTAACATGACAATCTTCACATCTGTTGTGATCATCTTCTCTGAGTTCATTTCAGGAAGATAGTAAAGAAAATGCCTAAACTTTCAAACAGATACTGAAATCCAAAATAAGGGCAATGAGTATTTCCAAAGTAGTCATTTGAGGTATTTTTGTCAGTTGGGTTCAATTGGGCCAATTCTTAATATCATGAACCATAGATCACTTGACAGACACTTGGAAAATGTTAAGGTGACAACTGTGTGATTTGAGAAGAATTAAATACGGGGAATGAAGCAAAATTCAAAATCGTTGTAAATTGCTTAGCACGTTTGAGCTTCCAGAGCTCTCTCTCCCCAGTAGTCCCTATCTGCAGCCACCGTTGCCAAAAATGTTCATCATACCAGGAATTCTAATTAAAACAGAGGAAAGGGCAGGCCAACCTTGTCATGGAAACTATAATCATACAAGTACAGAGCTGTAGGGAGGCTTCCTTCATGTTTGGAATTCGGAGATGATATTCTTAAATATCCCGGTTGAAATTCTATCTTTCTTTTATCTCCTGGGCCCAGTATGAAACCATAAACTCACAAACCCTGATGCAGGCTTGGACACTCGAACTCCATTCCTGCTTCAAGTCCCTTGCCTGGCTTTATCTTTGGGAATCTAGCTCTGCTCACTACACATGATCTGAACTCACCTTCTCCCTCTACGTTGTCTAGACCCCCTGGAGTCACTCTGACTTGATAGCCTGGATTCTGATCTATGATTTGCTCATAGAAATCACTGTGACAGGCACCTGGGTAACTCCTCAGTGGATTCCTCTAGACCAAGATGGTTGGCCTGTATGTTACCTCTTTTTGCATTTTCCTTCTCGGCTTATTGTCACCTAAAAACCACTCTCCCAATTATTTCTCCACCCACTCACCCGGATTCATGACACTGGACTTTTATTTATACATTCTAATTCCTAGCAGCATGCAAGATCTTGGAGAGGAGTATGGATAAGTGAGGAAACCCACTCATTTTTACCTTTGGAGAATGAGAATCTCTAGGCCCCCCAGGGGGTGGGCGTTGCTGACTCTGGGGCACGCTTCTCTAGGAAAGGATGTCCCATCCTCACCATCATGAGGCTTTTCAGGGAGGTTATGTGCCCCTTTGCCACAGCATTTTGTTACAGTAGGAAAACTTTTCCTGAGATCAGCTATATGTCCTGAAGTTTTACTTCTTTGTCTTAGTTCATGACCCTGGTAAGGGGATTATTCTTGCTGTACAGTCCTTGTGTGGCAAAGATGTGCCTTTCATAGTGGGGCAGAGTCTAGGGCATGATTTAGACCAGATGTTTTCCTCTAGCGGGAGAGGTGATTGTATTTAATTATCTACTAGGTATTAAATGAAGCTACCTGTTCCTTTCAGCTGAGACATTAAAGGTAGAAATAACTTTTTACTGATTTACGGGGAATCAATTAAAGCTTTTACATTGGGGTGATGTACTTTGGCTTGACTTTTCAACTCAGTTAAAAAAAAAAAGGTCTGTGACTCAAACAATATTAAGATAGTCACATGCTATTCAGAAGAGATGAAGGCTTAGATCTGGCTTGATTCTGATGCAGGCCCACTGATTTCCTGTAGGTCTCAAATAATAGGAGGTAAAGTTAGACGATATAACCAAGGAAAAAATAGCCTTGATGCTGTACTCTATGGTGACATTTTCATGGGCAGTAACTTCTCGATGAAAACACTCCAGGACAATTGAAACGGAATCACTGATGTGGCTAAAGTAGTTTCCGAAGGGTTATCCATTCATACTGGCCTGCTGACATTTATTCTCCATTTTAAAAAATGAACACAGATCCAGGAACTATTTTAAAGTAAATTCGTGCTTCTACCAGAGCTAAGACAAAAATATACTGAAATGCATGGCATGTTGGCTCTCAAACAGGTTATAACTGTAAATAACACATTTTAGATACAAAACTCAAATTTGGGTGTTTTAATGGGATTTTTTTTTAATAATGTAAAATTCATCATGTATTTGACATTATACATCTAAATTATAGATTTAAGGACTTAATATCTGTCATTAAATATAACATTTCTATTTGGAAAACATTTCCTTTCTTTGTGGTTTCCCACACCCACCAACGAATCTGACGGCTCTTCTAAGGAAAGAGTTGAAGTTGCAGCCTCCGGCATTAATATTGGGCTCCAGGCCAATTCCATTCCTTCTTTTGGACAGGCAACAATAGAGAATTCCTTCCCCTACCATAATCTGCAAGGACAAGAGGGTGTTCAAATTGGATTTAACGGGTACAAATGAAGTATAAGTTATCTCTTAACATGCCATATTTTCAATAAAGTCAAGATGTATTTTTCGTAAGACCTTTAGAGATGTGAGCAATGTCTCCTGAGTATTTGAGGAAGCAGTGAGAAGTAAGCAATCAGGGCACTGTAAAGAGCACTGCTGGATCTTCTGTGCTCCTACATACTGGTCAAGGGTGTGACAGCATCCTGGCATTTTAACGTGGTTGCAGCACCCAGACTGTGACCCTGTGCCCAGCAATACCCAGTGACACCTAACTGATTAATCACATAGTGATTGATTCTGCTCTAACTCTTAGAATCTTGACATTTCATTCTTGAAACCATGAAGACAAGGTGCCTGAGGGGAGAATCAAATAAGTACCAGAGTTAGAATCAGGAACATTTTATTAGCATATTGTTTCAATAAAATAATTTGGGATTGAGCAGAAGGACCAACCCATGAAAAGCAAGCATGAGGGAAGAAAGGTGCTTCCTAAAGCAGAGCTGTCCAGTAAACTTTTCTGTGATGATGGACATATTTTCTGCATTGTCCGATATGGTAAACCACTACTGAGCACTTGAAACAGCACTACTGACTACTGAGCACTTGAAATTTAGCTACTGCAATTGAGGAGCTGAATTTTTAATTTCATTTCATTGTACTTAGTTAATTATTTAAAATGTAAATCAATTAGATTTAAAATGAAATAACCACATGTGTCTAGTAACTATCTTATTGGAGAATGTAGATTATAAGAGAATCTAGGTAAGCAGGAACTTCTGGGTGAAAACCCTCCAGGGCAATTGAAATGGAATTGATGTGGCTAATCTCTGAAGAGTTATCCACTCATACTGAGTAATATGTCTTAGGTATGAAATATTTAGAAAATGTGTTTACAGTGAACAGAGGACCATACTTAAGATAAGGAACAGGGCACTTGCTGTAGGATTCTAGGACATAGGACATCAGTGAAGAAACTCAATATATTTAGGCATCATTTCCTTCAGGAACTTTTCCCTGAAATTCTTTACTATACCCTAAATTGAATTATGTCCCCTTCCATGTGGCTCCCTTTGTATCTTGTCCTTCCCTCTAGCATAGCTTGATTAGTGCACTTTGATTATTCATTTGATTATTTCTCACTTGACTATGACCCTCTGAGGGAAGACCATTTATTTCTTTTTTACCTTTTATCCTCACTATCTAGCAAAGTGCCTGGCATTGTGGGATTTGCTTTTGTTACCTTCGCTGTGGGATTCTCATTGGCTACTTACCTTGGGCATTTGGGCTGGTAGCTATTCTGTATAAGAAAAGCAAGATTTGAGATTATGAGTTTTATTTATGCAAAAAATCTTAAATATTTGGGGTTACTGTGCCAAAGAGATTACTGTGAAATTAGAGTTGATATGGGTAAAAATGTGGAACTGAGAAAAGTAGGGAATGGCAGTCCCTTAGGTATGTGATCATGTCATTTTAAAGATTATCACCATGATTATTAGCTGAAACACATTTTCCAAGGGAAACTTCCCAGTTCTCAATACCAACTTAACACTTATTTTATAAAGTACTTAAAATTATCTTTTTTTAAACTAATGACTGTAAGTCTGTGACCTTATGCTTCAAATGTTCAATCTGCTATATTTAGTACCATAGGCAATATGGTATGTGTACAATTATAAAGAACCTTTATTTGTATAAAAATAATTTTCCTAATGAAACTACCAGTCACCATACATGTGTGAAAATCTTGTGGCATACATGATAAACTCCTTTATGAACAATCAAATAGAAATAATCAAGAGGAATTTTTTTCAAATCATTGAATACTAAATTAATTATTTATACGTCTTGAAAAATATCATACTCCATTATCACTTTGTTAGACATAGAAACACAACAGGTTATTCTGCACAGAAAGACGTGACATGACCCACCATGCATGTAGAATATTATCATGGTTATCTCAAATTCATCATTTCAAAAAAATTAACCACTCATTTCTGAAATGTGTTCTGAAATGCATTGAGATTGATTTCATCTTCACTTCTTCAATAATAATTCTGTGAATAATTTTGTTTCTTTCTTTGTAATCATACATGTAAATAGTGATTCACATCTTATCCATGAATGCTAAATTATAGAAGAATTTATTTGTTCAGTGCCATTACGGAAATGTTTCTTATACAACACCACAGTTATTATCTCAAGGGATCTTGAGACTTCAGGAGTTTTAATTTAGTCGTTTAATATGCTCAGAACTCATATGTCAGGAGAGCGCTTTCATACTCTTTGGCTTGATTATGGATAGAGGTTTCTTGTCAGTATTTTGACTTCACCCAACTTTGCCTCTCTCTATGGAGCACATTAATTTTCTCCTCACACTACTATTCATTTAACCTTGACCTACATGTCACTGTATGAATTTTCAAAATGATTTAATTTGCAGTTATTTTTTTTAATCTTTTGTCTGTGCCATGTGGCATGTGGGATCCTAGTTCCCCGACCAGGGATTGAACCAGCACCCCTTGCATTGGAAGCGCCGAGTCCCAACCACTGGACCGCCAGGGAAGTACCTTAATTTGCTTTAAAGATAGAATTATCTTCAGGGAAAGGGGAGCTGCTTCCTGATGTATTTCCAAATGCTCCTGCTTGTTTCCCAGTTCTGAATGGCACACTGTTGTGATGCAATTTAGTTTCAGGGATTAGGTGTTGACAAGAAAATTATTTGTTGATCTTGTCATTTGTAAATATAAAACAGTCTATGACAAGCATCTTCTCACAATATTCTGTTTATGCTGTATACAAGCCTGAAAAGAAACAATACCATTTTTTTTTGCATGTCAAATATCATGGACAGATTTTTGGAAGAGATTCTGAAGTGACTCAGCTTCAGGGGAGATGTAGAGAGGAAATATATTGCTTATTATTACATGGATACTGCCCTTGGAATAGCCACCTAAAGGAGATTGTATAGTCTCCTAAAGCTTAGGTTACCTTCTAGAAACTATAATCAAATTTCAATACAATTCTTCTATAAAATTAGATATACTTATCCTTTAATCATATGCAATAAAATTTTACTTCCAGGGAAGAGAACATATACATTTTTTCTATTCATGTAGACTTCATGAAGATTTATGATAAGCCTAGATATTCTGTGCTATTTTCCCTGAGAAACAATCTCCAAAGGACTAAACAAAATGCTTGTTTCATTATCACTTAAAAGTAAATGAAAAGTTAATATTAAGGGTGAAATTTTCCAATTTAAGGACTATTTCAGAGAAATAAGAATATGTATTTCACAGAGACACAAGGAATTTTTCAGTTTCTTGTACAACATCACGAAGACAAGTTATTTTTAAAACACCCTTCAAAGCATAAAAAAAGAAACTGAGAAGCAAACATTAAATGATATGTAAATGCCTGTATAAAAAATCAGTTGATCTCCCTTTTGTTCATATAAACGTCCTTTTAAAGAATATTACCCATGTGTGGTCTTTTGTTTTGCTTTGTCTTCTCTTCATGTGAATGGGTGAAAATAGGAAGTGCCTCTGCTCACGCAAATGAGCTCTGAAAGCCATTTCCAAAGGAAGAATTCAGCCTGCCTCTCTGCTTCCCCCACCACTCCATTTTGGAACAGATTAATACTCTGCCATAAAGATAAAAAGAAAGTGGCCTCCTTGAAAGTCAGGGATTAGAGTCTGTTATTTCCACTTTCAGGAAGAGGGGGGAAAGTAGTTGGAGCAGAAACGTATGTAGTAAGATTAGAGACAGAATTATGGTTCTAGGACAGAATGACTGCAGACACAATAGGACCAGTGTTTCAGGGAAAGGCCTTAAAAACAGAGGAAAATGAAATTAGAAAGAAATTTAGAAAATATATGATATATGTTTAGAGAGAAAGGTGTGGAAGACAGTATCTGATGCCCATAAAGTCAGGATTTGTTTTACCATCAAGTTGTTTACTCAAAATCCATGAAGCCAGTGTGGACGAAAAGAATGACTGACATCCTGGAATATCCTGAATGATATGGGGAAAATTAGGGATGCTGTGCTGTAAATATTTCCCTAGTTTGCTTCCTGTGCCATTAAGAGCCATTGCAGCAGCTATGGAGGCCCTGTAGAGACCCAGGAATTCAGGCAGTCTTTGTGGAAGGAGTTGGCATTCGTTTCTTTCACTTCTCAAGGCTCAAGAAAGAAAGCGTTGACCCAGAATCTCCCAGAAAGCATCCTTAATTGCATACTGAGAATTTATTCCTGGAAATGAGGGAGTCAGAGAAGAAGGAACACAATGATGAGGCCAAGGTCATTGTCTCCAGGACATGTAACAGTGTCAGCAAAAGGATCAATGTGAGATCAACGATGCTGGCAGGGAGAGCCACAGTTAGACTTGCTTTCCTAGCCACTTAGTAAAACACCCTAGGGAAGAAAGACTTCTGGGTATATAAAAAGCAAATTATTTAAATGATTAAATATCAGCATAGTCTTTTCAGCAGAATCATGAGCATTTGTACAGTATCTTATGTATTTTATTTCAAATACTATATCAATTACAATAAATTTCTGTATTACATTCCAACTAGGAGAAATGCTTTCTGGTCTACTAGATTTAAAGCATATATTCTTTCTGCTCTTGTCAAATGACTGGATGTTGTAGACTTCTTATAAGTCATTTAGAGGAATGACCAGCAAATGCTGTTATTCTGAGCAATAATGCACTTTAAATATGTTTTTATTAGTCTGAGTCTCAGCTACTTCCAAGTACGTTAATAGTTCCAATCACCTCAGAGTTATTGAAGCTCAAATAACTCATTTATTTACAAAGTATTTTGAGATCTTTTAAGTATGATAAAGTTCTAGGGAAAATTAAGTTCCAGTTTTATCTTCTGAGAATATTTTATATAATTTATTTATAGTGTAGATAGCATGTTATGATTATTTAATATAGGGAAATTTTTTAAAATAAATTTATTTATTTATTTTTGGCTGCGTTAGATCTTCATTGCTGCTCGCGAGCTTTCTCTAGTTGCTGCGAGCGGGGGCTACTCTTCTCTGTGGTGTGCCGGCTTCTCATTGCGATGGCTTCTCCATAGCTATATAAAAGTATAGGTCTATGCAGAGACTTTTCTAAAACTGCTGCTGTACTGAACCAGAATAAGCTCTTTATTTAATAACCACTTCCTCTGTCATTCATAAGCATGATAAAAGTAAAGTAAGATTTCCTACTGTTAGAAATAAATATTAATGCTGAAACATGTTTCTTGTCCTTTAGGTAGAGTCTGGGGGTATAAGAGATGGTGTAAAAGCTAGGCCAGTGTTATTTATTAATGAATTTATTGAAAAGTGTGTTATTCACAATAACACAAAAACTAAAAACAATTACGTTTCTAATTCAATTTCAGTAGGTTAGGGCATTTCTTTATGTCATATATTTTAAAATGCAAGTGCTTGTTCTGAATCTAAAGTATTTTATTTTGTGCGGGGGGCAGGGGGCAGGAATGTGAGTTGTGCCCTCTTCACTGTACAGTTGTGGATGCCCAGTGCTCAGAATCAATAAAAAGTGCTAACCTGGTAAAAAGTGAGAGCAACATGCACTTTTGAGAAGAAAGTCTGTTTGCTATAGAATTGTTTCTTCCCCACAGTTTCCCAGACTTCAGATATGACATGAACACATGAAAAATACGTTAATGAGGAAACATATCAGAATTTTTTTGGTTTACTTTTAACCCATATATTACATAAATGTGGTCATTCTTCGTCTTCTGGGGCTGACAAACACAATTTGGGGGCAATTCTTACCGTAATTGCAGGTCCGGCGAAAGCCAAGCTAAGCAGCATGAGGAATGGAATTGCCTCTTGTGTGGGTTCAATGTATGGCATGCTAAGACTCCGGTCATAGCAGCTGAATCCAGAGTGCACAGGTTTGAAGACATCTGTGAGTTCCAGGAAATACAGGCTAACCACCGATGATGCCAATATAGGCAACTGAGAATGAAGGACATAGGAGATCAATTTATTCTTATACACACGTCATACATAGAATCAGTACATCTTGAAATAAGAAACATGTATTTCTCCCTTTCACCGCTCCTCTCTGATCTCAGAATTAAAATCATTCATACTTACTATTGCTTCTGCCTTCAAAATAAAGCTCCAATTCATCCACCTCTGTCACCAGCCTGCTCTGAACCCATGTCATGCCTCCCCTTTGCTCTTGGATCACCTCCTAAATGCTGTTCCATTTTCACGCTCACCCTCCCCTCCCCATTTTCTACCCAGCATTCCAAATATTCTGAAAATGTTTTAGGTCATAACACTCCCCATTTTAACTACTCCAGTGGTTCCCATTCTACTTGAATAAAATCCAAATGTCACACCATGGAATGCAAGTTTCTGCATGATCTGGCTCTTGCTTCAGTTTCTTACATCTTTTTAAACCATATTTATACTATTCCCCAGCTCCCTACCCACTACAATCCAATGGGACTTCACTTTTGTTTTAATTGAGAAATAATTGACATCTATCAACCTAAAACATTATATTAGTTTCAGGTGTACAACATAATGATTCAATATTTGTATATATTGCAAAATGATCACCACAATTAGTTTAGTCAACATCCATCACTACACATAGTTACAATATTTTTTCTTATGATGAATACTTTTAAGATCACTCTCTTAGCAACTTTCAAATGTAAATACAGTATTATTACCTATAGTCCCCATACTGTACATTAATCATCCCCAGGACTGATATGTCTTATAACTGAACGTCTGTAACTTTTGACCCCTTTAACCGATTTTCCCCACTGCCCATTCCCCACCTCTGGCAACCACCAATCTTTTCTCTGTAGCTATGAATTCGGTTTTTTATTGCTGTTGTTTTAGATTCCACATATAAATGAGATCATCCAGTATTTATCTTTCTCTGGCTGCCTTATTTCACTTAGCATAATGCTCTAAAAGTCCATCCATGTTGTCCTAAATGGCAATATTTCCTTCTTTTTGAGGGCTGGATAATATTCCATTGTATATATGTACCATAATTTCCTTACCTATTCATCCATTGATGGACATTTAGGTTGCATCCATGTCTTGGCTACTGTAAACAATACTATAGAGAACATAGTGGGGGCATATATCTTTTCCAGTTGGTGTTTTAGTTTTCTTCAGATAAATACCCAGAAGTGGAATTGCTGGATCATATGGTAGTCCTATTTTTAATATTTTTAGGAACCTTCATACTGTTTTCCATAATGGTTGCAGCAATTGACATTCCCAAACAGTGCACAGTGGTTCTCTTTTCACCACATCCTTGTCAACACTTGTTATTTCTTGTCTTTTTGACAATAGCCCTTCTAACAGGTGTGAGGTGATATCTCATTGTGGTTTTAATTTACATTTCTTCATAGTTACTGACGTTGAACATCTTTTCATATACCTATTGGCCATCCATATGTGTTCTTTTGAAAATTGTCTATTAAGAGCCTCTGCCCATTTTATAATCAAGTTGCTTGTTTTTTTGTTGTTTGTTTTTTTTGTGTGTGTTTTGGTTGTCTTGCTATTAAGTTGTATGAGTTCCTTATAAATACTTTGGACATTAACCCCTTATAAGGTATATGATTTATAGTATTTTGTCCCATTTGGTAGGCTAACTTTTCATTTTTTGATGGTTTCCTTTGCTGTGCAGAAGCTTTTTAGTTTGATATAGTCCTATGGTCTTCACTCTTTTTCTGTAACAGTCAAATTCATTTCTACCTAGGGGTTTTTGCATTTGCTGTTTCTTCTTCCTTTTGTGCTCTTCCCCAGCTCTATGTCTGACTGGCCTCTCCTCATCCTTTAATGATGACTTCCTGTACCATCCAAGGTAGTCATTGATCCATCTTTCCCTCTAAACCCTTATCATCTTGCTTGATTTCTTCATAACTGAAATTGCCTTGTCAATTGAATACTTCACTTATTTATTTTTCTTCTCCCCCCGTCTCTCACTGAAATACATGCTCCATGAAATAAGAGTCTGCCAGTGTTATTTATTGTTGGGTCCCCAAGGCATAGCATTGTTCCTGGCGCATGGTAGGCATGCAATACATCATTTAACAATTTAATGAAGCAATAATACTTGTTGATAAATGACTAACTGAATAAACAAGTAAATATTAATTCATTACCATAGCTAGACAAGATTTACCAGATTTAGCTAATGAAAATATAGGTCACTCAGTAAGATTAGAATTTCAGGTAAGTAATAAATCATTTTTAGTGTTAGTGTGCTCCATGCAATATTTGGGAGATACTTATGCTAAAAATTATTTGTTGTTTATCTGAAATTCTAATTTCACTGGACATCCTCTAGTTTGTCTGCTAAACCTAAACTAGGCACAATTTACTTTTTAAACTTTGTTTTATGGATTCAGTTATTCATTCCTTCAACCTACAATGTGCCAGGTACTATGTGGGTCCTTACTATAATATGGCAAACAAGACACGGGCTTGGTCATCAAGGATCATAAACTTAGTGAGACACCTGCTCTCGGCTAGAGAAAAAATACTGCAAATATATTGTTGATGCTAGTCCTTTCAGAATCTGAAGATGCAGATTTCTGTAACACCAAAAAAATTATCTAGTTTAAGGCTTTGTTGCTTGTGGAGGATACAATATTTATTCAACAAAACAGAGCAAATTTTGTTAAAAATATTATTGACCATCCATGATTTCTGTTCATTTGGTTTAAAAAATAAACAAATTTACAAGGCAGCATTATGTCTTCTATTCCCAAGAGGATTTTTTGAGGTGAGAATTAGGTTTATTGGAAAAATTAATAATGTATGAAGATTAATCTGGCACTTTGTTTTTCAGACGGATGCTTTCCAATAAAAAGAGCAAAAAGCATGTCAAAACACTTACATTTTTCTTATTAGAATCCATTATCATTTGACCACTCTGCATATCTGGTCATTCCTCCTCACCACTTCCCTCTCCTGTAAGGAATAGTAGCTTCCAGTCTTGACCAATAAATCAATACTTCATGGTTCATGTGAACAATTCATATTTTCCATTTAAATCCACTTAAATATATTTTAGTTTTAATTTAAGAAATACTTGAAATAGCACTTAATGTGCCAGACAATTTTCTGTTTTAGAAATTTTAATTAATTTTATTCATTGATATTAACCCATTTAACTAAAAACTTTCTATTATGGCGTAAGTGCTACTATTCACCACACTTTGCAGGTAGATAAGGCCAGTCTCCTCTAGCAAGTGGCAGAGGTTGGATTTTGAAGCCACGAATTGTAACCTCTACTTAACCACTACTCTATGCTTCCTTTCCAAAAACGGGAGTAGAGTTTTAGGGTAATGAAACACAACTAGCATCAAAGAATGGGGGTACAGTGTAGCCTACAGTTCTGTTTAATGAAGAGTTTCTATTTGCGAATCTGTAGTTAAAAATATGTATCACTTAGCATAAACTTTATCTTGAAAATATGGTTTCAATAAGTTTAGATTAAATTTCTCTCCTTTAATTTGAATGTTAAATATTTAACCAGATTTGATGATCTACATTCTTTCCTTGATGCCATTAGTTCATATTTTAGGTCTTCTACATAAGACATCACCCAGATAACAACTGATTACCTCATTTTTAAATGTTCATGCCCTAGTAAAGTGAGTTTGATGTCTTCTATAGAAAGGTGAACAAAACTATCAATTTGGTAAATGTAAAAATTAAGTAAATCTTCCCTATTAAGGGCATTCTTCACCATTGGATTTTGTCGATTAATTCAGAATCTGCTCAAATGTGCCAGTGAAGATATTACATAGCCATGGAATTAATGTGCTATTCCGTGTGTGTGTGGGTGTAAGTGGGAAGAGACACTCAGAATTTTACATACTGTAGTGAATCCAGTGGGGCCATATGGTTTCCAAGTCACCTAGGAGGTTCTTTGAAAATAAGCTCTTCTGTTCACTACCAGTGCGACCTTGGAAATGGTTTTCTTAAACCTGTTTTCTTATCTATGAAACAGGTACATTGCTAGTACCCATCATCACAGGCAGTTTAAAGGATTAAATGAAGTATTACAAGTCATATTCAACAATACCTGGAGTGAAGACTAGTTTGTAAATGTTAGTTTTATTGTTGCTGTTATAACTATTAACAATAATATACTACTCATCAAATGTCACCTTTTTCACTTGCCATACTTGGTGATCCTTTTTGAGAGTAATTTCCTCTTTCTTAATTCCCCAGTACTTCTTTTAATGAAATTTCTATACACTGTTCTTTATTATAGTTATCTGGTATAGATTAGTTATAGCTTTTGCTTCTCAAACGAAAATGTCCTTAAGATAGAGACCTAAGCTTACTCGTTTTAATATTTAAACTAGTAATATACGTCATAGTGTCTTTCAAATATATATGCATACGTATAATAAATTAATATATGAAAGAAAATATGTCCTTCATTAATATTATGTATTTCAGTCCTTTCAGACATCAGCCTTCTTGAAACTGCCAATTTCTCCAGTTTTTTATCCATGTATTTTTCTATCCGTATATTAATATTTTTTATAGTTCTATTGAAACATGTTTCAAGGCCTTCTTCTGTCTTCAAAATAAGAATCATATTTTTCTTCCCTTTTGATATTTGTTTCTCTGACTTTTTAAAAAAAGTATCTTTTATTCTTTGCCTTTTACATCAATTTTGGTTTTTAAGAAAGAGGGATTTGAACAAAATGTTTTTAATATTTGAGGAAAAAGTAATTTTAGACATTGTTTTCCTATACTGTATTTTACTACTGGTCAGTGTGATGGATTAAATGACAACGTTTGCTTCGAACATCCTTGTCTTTCAAAGGTATCTTTTATCTTTTGAGGTACTCCACGACAACCTTCTTTTGAATGTAAGAAATTTAACAGACGGTGTGTGCTAGCTTTGGCATAGATATAGAATTGATATATATGTAATAAAATCATCTTTTGATTGCATTTAAAATGAGATTTAAAAAGAGATTTTAAAAGCTCTATATAATCAGGCATTAGGAATTTTATTCTCTAGTTATGTTGTAGCCAAGAAAAAAGTGTGAACAATGCTACTTTTATGCAGCAATACAGAGAAGGGAAATTATCTGAAGATTAGGAAAACAGTTTTCAAAAAGAAAAGATTTATTCTTATAATTGTCTTCTGCTAAGGAACTTGTGAGTAAAAATAATAGAGCAATTTTTAAAGAGAAAAGTATAACAGTTTTAGAAAACAGGGCAAATGAAATGTGTTTCAAAAGATGGCATTTGCTAGATAATATTGATTTTTCTGATGCCAGTTTGAAAAAGACAAATATAAGGTATATGTCAATGTTAGTGAAACATTTTATGGACTCTATCATGACATTTTATCTAAGTCATATAGCTTACTTGCTTTTAGCATCTTGATAATAACAAACTTTTACTTCTCATTCAGGTAGTTCACTTGCTCTTAGCCTATAGACATGTCAATTCCATTCTCTTCCTTTTTCATAACCATGGTAAATTCAGAGTGCTCTGAGATACTCATAAACTTGTAGGATCATAGTCACAGAGGGTCAATTACCATATATGATATTTATGGCTCATTTACTTATTCAATCAACAAATATATATTGAAACCTACTAGTTCTAGGAGTTGTTCTACATCCTGGGAATACAGCTATGATAAAACTCCAAATCCTTATTCTGATGAAGATTTCATTCTTGCTGAAGAAGACAGATAAAAAATTAAAAATTATAATACGAGAAAGAACATATATTATAAAGATGATAAAACAGGGGGCTGTGGTAATTGAGTGCCTGGATTGCTATTTTAGATCAATGAAGGCTTACTTAATAGGAATCATTTAAAGAAACACTTGAGTGGGCAAGAATGAACTAACCATATAAAAACCAGGTAAGAGGCATAGTCAAAAGGGAACAGTGATTGGGCTTCCCTGGTGGTGCAGTGGTTGAGAATCTGCCTGCCAATGCAGGGGACACGGGTTCGAGCCCTGGTCGGGGAAGATCCCACATGCCGCAGAGCACCTGGGCCCGTGAGCCACAACTACTGAGCCTGCGCGTCTGGAGCTTGTGCTCCACAACAAGAGAGGCCGCAACAGTGAGAGGCCCACGCACCGCGATGAAGAGTGGCCCCCGCTCGCCGCAACTAGAGAAAGCCCTCGCACAGAAACGAAGACCCAACACAGCCAAAAATAAATAAAAAATTTAAAGTGACATGTCATTTGAAAATAAAAAAAGGGAGCAGTGATATAAGATGAAGTTAGAGAGATGGATTTGGGACCAGACTTTGCAGAGAATTGAAGGCCATGGCAGAGAATTGAAGGCCATGGCAGAATTAGTGTTTCATTCATTCAAAGTACGTTTGGAAGTAACTCTGGAGAGTTGAAGCAGAGGTGCAGTAAGACTTGAAATATATTTTACAAAGATCACTCTGGCAGTTGGGTTGAGAATGATTGTAATGGGTCAAAGATAGAAGCAGGGTAAAAATTAGAACGTTCTTCAAAACCCAACAAATACTTATCTAGTGCCTGGTATGTGCTAGGCACTGCCCTAAGGGTGAAGAATATAAAGGTAAACAAGATAGAGAAAACTCCCTGCACTCGTGGAGTTCACCTGCTAGTGGATGCTTGGCACTTGCAGTAATCCAGGCAAGAGATGATGGCAGGTTTTACTAGGATGTAGAGAAATTTCCAGATTCTGGATATAACCTTAGAGAGAAAAAGACCAGACTTCTTGATGAGTTGGATATTGAAGAAAAACCAGTAAGGGTTGATTTCAGGGATTTGGGGCTTGAGCATTTGGGCTGGGGGTGTTATTTACTGGGATGGGGAAGGCTGGGAGAAGCTTAAGTAGGAGGAATCTAAGGTTTTGTTTTGGAAATAGGAAAACTGAGATGCCTTTCAGTCATCAAAGTGTCAAAAAGAGAGTAAGATGCCGATCTTGGGCTAAAGAGAGTCCAAGGCTGCAGGTTGATACGTGATGACTTAAATAACATCATTGATGTATGATGATTTAAATAATATCATCTTTACTTTTGAAGAACAACACTTGCACAGGAACTTCAAAGTTAAATTAACTTGGTTTTGATATGACTACTGTCACAAGAACCAAAGAATATAATTGTGTATCTTCATACTACTCATATGCAAGAGATAACCTAAGAGAAAAAGAATGTTTTTTATATTAATAACAAATTTTAAATGGGAGACTTGGAATAAATTCTGATAAGTATCCCCAAGTCATATAAAATGTGAACTTTAAAACATAAATACATTATATTCAAATGAAATTAAAACAGGAAGAAATATTAGCAGATCAAAGTAATTTTATTAAAGCTTGTGGCTGATAAGCATGTTGTCATAGGTCAACACACACAGTGATGATAGAATTTTCCATTTCCTACAGTACAATCTTTAATGACATTCCTTAGCATTTGTGCCTTGTAGCTAATACAGATAAATGTTCCCTTTAAACATTGACAATAATAATAACTAATAATATAGTATAGGGCTTTGTGGTTTATAAAACTACTTCACCATAATTGTAGCACATTTAGGTTAACTATATAGATTATAAAAAGCACACTAACACTTGTAGGGTCATTAAGAGTAGGTCAGAATGAGTCTATTACATTATTCAAGGTCTAAAAATCTAGTTTTCACAAATAGAATGGACGTGGCTTATATGACATGCATAGATACCAATTAAAACAGGGCAGTGTAATTGAGGAAAATCAATGCTGGCCTCAGAACCAGCAAAACCCAGTTTCTTCCCTCATTTATTCCACTAGCTTCTGGGATTTGGAGCAAATCACTTAACCTTCCTGGGTCTTACTTGTCATCAGTGAAATAAGGGGCTTTTTACATTGCCATTTAGTTCTAGAATTCTCCATGTGCTGTCATGAAGTAAAAAACATTCCTCACATTTCTTTGACAGTCTCACTACCATATATAATGTGCTAGATTTTTTACCACTATTCTCTCTACAATTTGTTTCATCTTCCACAATGCTTCCAGGCTAGTTTTTCTAGAATTCACATCTAATCATGCCTTTAATAATGCCCCACTAATTACAAAATAAAATACAGATTTCCTAGAATGACCTTTTGCATTATGCACGATCTTCTGTATTATAGCCTCAGTCTGCCTTTCTTGTTTAATTTTGCTCTTTACCTACTCTCCACTCTTTCAACCCATGAACACCTGTGTTCCCATTACACTGATGTTCCAAACACATGTTCTAGTCTCTGCTTTACATTACATTTTCACATTTGTTTCCCATAAAAACTGTCCTCATAAAAGGTAAGATCACATAATTTTTTCTCCCTGAAACCTTCCCCATGCTCTCCATTCAGAACCGAAGATTCTGCCTCATGGACTCCATATATATCTTTATTGTAAGACCTGTTAGTCTGCCTTGAATTGTAGTTATCTGTATATTACCAGCCCTTCCCTTAACATCTGATACTGCAAAGTGAGGCCTTTGTAATTCGCACAGTGCTTTGAAAATTTTGGGTGTCCAGAAAATATTTGCTGAATTTAATTGAAAGAAATCAGGACATTACTATTAAATAAACAGAAAACATGGACAATTTCTTAATAATACATAGAAAGTGTTGAGGACTTAGGTGCCAGAGACAGTGCTAAGTTATATAATAGATTGCTGCATTCAATCTACACCTTATAAACCGTCTATTGGTATCGTAATTTACACATGAGAAAACTGAGACAGAGATAGGTCACATAAATTGGCCAGTGAGTTGGTGAGTGGGAGCATCCAGATTCCTACCCAGGTGCCTAAGTCCAGGAAACATGCTCTAAACTGCTTTGCTCACGGGTCTCAAAACGGTTTCCCTCTCGACATTGCCACAATGGTTGCAATGCCCAAATGGGAAGAGGGCTTGCAGAGGGTGTGCGTGGTTAGAAAAAAGTCTCCCTTGCTCTTAACTCTTAAATACTCTTATTAAACAGTTTCTCCGAGGACTTCCTATCACTCAAACGTGAAAATTGCTTCTTTTGTGCAAATCTAATATCTACCCTTTCTAGAGGTCGTTTCACTTTGTTACTGAAAGAATTTATTGAACACCTCCTCTTACATAAAAAGAAAAGAACATATACTGACTTTTAATTTAGACATTTCCCCATAAATTATCTAATTTAATACTCACAACCTACCTGGGAATTTTAAGATACATTTTAACAAGAAGACCCTGCTCCAGATAAGGTAAACAGCATGTCTGGCTTACAGCAATTGGAACTTGATCTGTTAAATTCCTGGAAGCTTGAATCCCACTACACCCTGCTGCCACTTTGGTACATTTCACCATTGCCATCTGGCACTAGTCTGGTGCTTTTCAGGAAAAAGCAGCCCCAGGCTTCAGTGGAAATGCCAATTTAGAGGACAGAAGTGAGAGATAGCCATGTGTACAAGGGGTTTGATGGCACTAAGAGCGAAGGGGTGGCAGGCACTTTCAAATCATGTTCTTAATTTTATGGTGTTCCAAGGTCTTGAATGTTCTTTCCTGTGCAGTTTTCTCCAATGTTATTTTAATTTTTTGGTAATATCTCAAGAAACTTTAATTATATCTTGGATGTGGTCTGCTTTCATCTTCACTTCTGTTTTCCCTAGTGAATGACTTCTAATATAAAATATCAGGAATTGGGCACATTTCAAGCTCCAGATGCTTTCCTGTCCTGTTTCCTTTGGATCACTCTCTAACTGCACAGAGATGGCCTGATGAATGCCTCTGTCATAGCAACTGTCATATGGAATGACAGTTGCTCCTTCACCTTTCTCTCTTATTCAATTAAAAGACCCTTGGGAACAGGGAAATTGTCTCTTTCACTTCTCTATCCCCAGGGCCTTATATTAGGCAGGACCTGACATACTGGGTACCCTCAATGTACCAAATTAATGTATGTATGGATGATGATTTGAACAGAACTGTTTACACAGTTCTCATAGTGTAGTTAACATGATGAAAGAAAAATCCCCAAGTTAAAAGATCCTTGTTTACTTCCACCATAGAATATGCTCCTACTGTGAATTTCTAGAATTCTAATAATTTTCGTTAACATTAAAGAACACAAAAAGCTCAAATTGAGTCCTCCAAATAGCAATGGTAATTAATAGGGAAGAGAGAACAGATCTAACATATATGTTAGGTTTAATGGGAAAAATGTGTTCTATGTCCAAATATAAATTACATCTTTACAGCTCTAAAAAGACTAATTACAATCACTCAATGATCTAACAGTAAAGTTTAAAATAGTGGTATGTGGCTGTTTTATTACCCAAATATTGATCTAGCATTAGGCTTGGAGTAGTAAGCTCTGCCGTCACCAGCTTTAACCTCAGGTCCTGATTTGTGTAATTAGACACAAGTACTATATGTATTGCCTTGGAAAGCATTTTGTTCTTTACACCTAGAGACTAAGACCTGAGGTTGGGGACTTATATTTCAATTCTTAAAAGTAATTGCTTTGAAATCTTTCCTTACAGCTGTAATTTCTTTACCCTTAGAACATATACCTGTCTTTTAAAAACATGGGTATGAATCACAATTTAATTCTACTAATATTTGCCAGGTACCATTTAAAGTTCATACTTTTACATTTCTGAACTCATCCAATCTCCACAATACCCCTTTGATAAAGGTACTATTATTATCCCCATCTTACAGAAGAAGCAACTGGAACATGGAAAAATTACATGGTTTGTGAAAGATCATACAGTTTATTAGCTAGATTATAAACTCAAGAAATCTAGCACCTGTTTTCACGTTTGTAGTCATTATACCTACTACCTCTTGCTAAAAATTTTTAACACTGACCTTACCTTCCCAAAGACATTGAGAAATAGCAGAAAATAATATAATGTACATTTTCTTTATATACTGTGAATGTCACCCGACAACTTTCACTATTTTCACTATTAGTGGGATTACTTTATTTATATAGAAAAAGCAAATATATTTTGACCTGAACAGTCTTATAAAAGAATACATAGTACCTTTGGGGTCCAACATATATTTCTTAATACCAAACAAAATAGGAGTTAAGGAAAAAAAATATTGTCATTGTAATAATGTCAGAGAAATGAAATTAACCAAAAATTCTGTATTTGAGATATGGAATAAGAGAAACAAATTTATGATTTTGAGATCTAATGTGATAATTTTATATGCACATAAATTAGTGAATTAAAGACATCAATATTTTTAAATTACTTTTTTTGAGTTGTTTACTAAATTCAGGTATCAAGTTTATCCTTAAACCATTTTATTTAAGCACTGTAAAAGTTTATATTTTCTCTTATGTAATAATTAATTTATCTAACAAACATTTATTGAGTGTGTACTATGTGCCTGATATATTTCATTTGATCCATAAATTATCCAGAGAAGGATTTCTAATCTGTTTTGAGAGATGAGAATTTAACAATGTATCATGAATCACTCTCTTTTTCCAAGCTTGTCTCCTACATACTTAGATCATACTTAAATGTACATTATGAGCCCACCTTCAAGATTAATGGTTTTCCAAGGCTGCTTAAGACCTTATTTACTTGAATGTATCTGTGAAAGGGATTGATGAATATAAGAGATATTGAAGAGAGGCTTAATGTGGGACATTAAGAACTTTTATTTTCCAACATGTTAAAACTGTGATTAACTTAAGTATAATTATACTATGTTTCATTGTGAGATGCATCAAAAAGTCATGAACAAATATATAAAACAAATACAATATAATATGGGATACAACGATATCTGACAAAGAAGCACATTTTATTACTAAAAAAATGTTATCGTTTGTTCCACATAGCCACAAAAAAATTGTCTTTGCTGGCGTGTATACGTTATGTAACTAAGATAATTTTCTGTGAAAATTAAAACTATAAGTCCTTTGTTTAAATGATGCCTCTCTTTGAAGAGGCATCTCAAAATCATTTGAATGATGTCTCAAATCTCAACTAATCCATAGGTATGCTCTAGATCATAAAATGAGCATAAGTATTATTAAGAAATGAGGCTCACAGACCTCGGAAATTGATTTAACCTTCATCGCCACTTATTTTATAGATAAAAATGTCTCCACTGGCTAAGAAAAGTTAAGGAAAAATTTATAACTATCAGGATTGTTTTACTCCATCCATTCAGGCAAACTTTATTGAAATCCTACTATAGATTAGGAAGTATGCCAGTAATGATTCCATATTATTTCCACTAATTTAACGAAAAGGTACATAATAAGAAATAAATAAATATTTATTCAATGACTAAATGAATTTTCATGGAAGTACAAACAGAATACACCCTGGTATTTTACTTTGGCACCCCTTTTTGGAGTGTATTTAATATAAGATTCTTCTCTTTTAGACTCTCCATGAAGGCCCAGTTTCTGAAGCATGATTAGAACTTTATTAAATGGCGATTTAACCGCTAAGGCAATCCTACAGCACAGGCTTTGGTGAGGACATTAAGTCGTAGACAACATATCCACACATATTTCCATGATTCTCACTCCCCAACAACAGTCCACTAAATGTACTGATACCTTGTTTTCCTTTTCCTGAACACACATTGATTTTAAATACCTGTATTTCCCCTTCTCTTTAATTTATACCTCAATGGTCGCCATCTTATGATAGCAAATAAGAAAGCAGTTATCCTCCTTTATGTTGATTAACGTAAATGTTTTGTGATTAAAAACAACCAAACAGTGATGGACCTAAGAGGCAATTGATTCAGTGCCTAATTACTGACAGGAAAAACAACTCAACATTAATTGTGTCAAAATGAGCATTTCTGTCCTTGGCTTTCACATTCCAAAATCCACTCCACTGTGAGGAAATGACTCCATTCCATAGTAATCTGGAAGTACATGTCTCAGCTAATTAATTCTAGAAGAAACCAAAGAAAGCTGAGAGATTCATAATTAGACATTTCACAGTTTAAATACAAACATTTTTCTCCTTGTGGCCCACAGGGGAGAAGAGCACTGCTTGGGTTTTAGGCAAGTTCTTGGACCTTCATGAGTCTCAGTTACTTAATTTGTAAAACAGAGTTAATATCTACTCCTCAGTTGTCTTTAAAGGATCAAATGAATCAATGTATATGAAAAAATTACATTAAACTGTAAAAGAAAATTCAGTTATTTTGTTACTGATGTTGTAAATTGTATCCTCACTCCTTCCAATGTTTCCACTTTCCTTTACTGCCTGTCAGAGACCTCATGTCCAGAGAAGTAATTGTGAAATTATAGGTAGACAGTCGGGCAGTGAGAAAGAAAAATATCACGTCCAATTTTATGATTTTTAGCTGTAACCATGCTTTTCAAAGAGCCTAACAATTTAGAAAAGCAGAAGACCCATTCGTAATTGCTTTAACATGTTTAATGCAATGTGGTATTATGAAATACATAAAGGTACTTAGATGGAACTTTCAAACAGCTGGCACAGTTTGTTCATGTGTAGGATTAGAATGACCTGTATTGCATTTTAATCCAGGGGGAAACCCTCTAATGTAAGGAATTCTACAAATAGTATAATTAGAAACGAGCACTAGAAGTGGGGGGACAGGCTCTATTCTTGTCTGATACTAACCATAGTGTGTTTTTAGGTAACTCAGTTAACCTTGTCAAGCCACAGTTTTCTCATTTGTGATAGGAGAATCAAACCAATGCTGTGATAGGAGAATCAAACCAAATGTCCTGGGAGTACATGATTTTATTAGACAATTCTGTAATAAGACATTTCCTCACTTTTTGTTGTTGTTGTTGAGAGCTTGCATGAGAAATAGCCTGTGATGTATACACATACTAGGAGGAAATCATTGTGATAATATTCGTAACACGTTCCTAAAGTAAACAGTAACAACTGTGCACTAAATGCTTTTTATTTAACAAGCTAACTTAAGACAACTCAAATGCCTAAAGGAATCTCCATGGCTTACTCACAGATGCCCATTACCCTCACATGACCTTCACTCCTATCTTCTATTTTTCTCATGCTTTTTCTCCTAATCCTCCTTGGCCTGGCCTTTCTCTGTTTCTGTTCTCTTAGGAATTCTTTCCTCCACGCTCTATCATTCTCATAGACATACACAGTCTACTTTTCTAAATTTTCTTTCCGTTCCAACTCTTCCCTCTCACTCTACCCGGAGCTCCGTGTTCAGTCTTCCTCTGCAGAAGCCTCAGGGGTACCATTTGTGCTTTCCCAAAGGAAGCAGCGTTTTAGGTAGACGGTCATTGTGTCATCTACACAGCCATATTAGAATTACTTCAGTTACTCTAGGTGAGAGATAGCATTAACAAAGCCAAGTTCAGTAGCTGAATGAAGAGAAAACTCTATTCCACAACTCAGACAAAAAGAACCTCAACAGGCATCTTCCACATACATGCATTCAGACACCACAAAGCTAGCCAGGTCACAGCCGAGACAGGTCTCCCCATCCCACTCCCTCATTAAGTTTAGCATTATCATTAGAGTCATGTGTGAGGTGGAGTGGGGGTAATGGTAATGCAGGAGGAGATGGACACGGACAAGAACCCAAATCGTGGCTCCTTCACTTAAGTGCTGTGTCCCCAGAAGGATGTTTAGCTCTTTGAGTTACAATTTGCTGATTTAAAGAAAGAAGGATAGGGCTTCCCTTGTGGCACAGTGGTTGAGAGTCCGCCTGCCGATGCAGGGGACACGGGTTCGTGCCTCAGTCTGGGAAGATCCCACATTCCGCGGAGCGGCTGGGCCCGTGAGCCATGGCTGCTGAGCCTGCGCGTCTGGAGCCTGTGCTCCGCAACGGGAGAGGCCACAACAGTGAGAGGCCCGTGTACCGCAAAAAAAATAAAAAATAAAAAAATAAGGATAATAATGCCTTCTCGATATTACTTTAATACAAATAATCCAGTTCTCAGGATTAAAGATAATGTATACAGGGTCTGTCATATAAAGGAGGCTTGAAATTGACTATTCCTTGTTATCATTATTATTAATATCGCTTTGAGATTGGTAGAAGGCACCCATTTTTTTCCTACTAGAGGAAAGTAGGACAAAGATTACTATGAGTGATTCATCCATGAAGACACAGTAAGATAGTGGGGGAGCCTAGGAATAGTATAGAATTCCTTAACGGCGGGTTCTATGTTCAATACTTGGTCTCGGTATTTGTGGAAATGTCCTCATTTAGTCTCTGTGAAACTTAGGACTCTATTATCATCTGTACTTCATTTTTGTTTTTCACCAAAGGACTTTGCACATCGTGACCCTAAAAGAGGAGGAAAGATTTTTCAGCTCATCTCTGTTGGTGGGTGGACTACTTCTTTGAGTGGACTATCTATGCCATCTAGAAAAGGGAAAAAACCTACAGCTACTATTTTGGTACGTGCAATGCAGAAATGTTGTCATTTTGTGCTTCCTACTGATGCTAAAGTTTATGTAAAAGGAAATCAGCTAGCTATATTTCCCAGCAAGATCATATGAGTTATATAATTTTCACATAGATCTTGAGCTAAAACAGAAATCTTGTGAATTAATGTTTGCTACAATTAAGATACAGTGGACACTTTCCAGTGGGAAAAAAATAAAAAACATATTAAGGTCTGTCAAGACTCCATAACGTCTAGGCATGACGTTCAGACTGAACTAACCAGGTTATCTTTGCTCAAACAAAGGCTTTTTGAACTTCTTCAGGCAGGATGGTAACAGAGAAAAGATGGCTTTTACTCCTGAACACAATGTCTAGTTTACTGACCCTAAACTGTAGTAATTAACCTGCATGAACAAAATCCTGAAACATATCCATTGTTAAGTACAATATTCAAATTAGTGAAAACTTTCTGTATAATTTCAAGTCTGTCATGTTTACAATATTTTGAATCTGTAATACTTCAGGTAGAGTTATTTTACACTCAGTGGAGAGAGGCTATTCCTACTCCCTCTGTGTTTGCGCATGCCTGTGTGTGTGTGTGTGCGTGTGCGTATGTGTATGAAAAACAAGAAATTTCAAACTATCTGCACCTATAGCTTTATAAAAATACTTTGCATATAGGTCAAACACTGCTTTTTTACCTCCATAAAGTAAACATTAGATTAGTAATAAAAATGTATGCCATAAAGCAGAATGTTTAAATGAGAAGAATCTTTTTCCCATTTATTTATTAAGAACTTGTATCTTTTTGGTTTAAAGGGTAATTTATCATTTGTTTATATTACATACTGAGTCAATGTGAACCCATATCTTGGAACAGGATGACTAATGAGAATGAAATTGTGAGTCTGAGCACAGGTGGGACCGTTGTAACACTTGTCATAAAGGAAATGCATTAGGCACGCAGACGACCAGCCTTCTCACGTCTAATATTGGGTTAGTAAGCTGAAAGACCTTTTACTATTTCTAGGCGTGCTGCCGGGTGCAATTGCACTGTAAGTGATACAGCCATCACTTGGAGAGTGCTTTGGAACTTTAAAGGCAAGAGAAACCTTTTCTTCCGTGGAATGTTCCTTTTAACTTGCTTTCTGTTAACCTGATAAAGCTTTGGATATGCTTGTTTGAGAGTTCCTTTCATAATTTGACTTTTCTTTTCCCACATCGAACAATGCAAAACTGAATTGTCAAGCTTGTTTATAAAGTGAGGTACCATCTTGGAAATCATGGTGTGTTTTCAAATCACCATGTAATATTGATATTTTTAATTACTGTCAACCATAAACCCCTTTATCAGCATAAACAATTGGCAGCATAAACCAAAGATGTAAGAAAAATTAGTTCTATCCATTAACTTAACGTTTGTTCAATATCGAGTTTGGTGGTCAGCTGGGACATGATTACCTGATTTTAGTGACTGAACACCTTGGCCTGTATATATAGGATATAATCTCTATACCCTGACACCATGCAAAAGAAACTGATACATCCTGAGTGCCTAGCTCAGGTATGATATATGGTATCTTTCATGCTTTAACCTCATAATATAGTCTAAGATATATGGTTATTATAATTTCTATTGTATATGA
Source organism: Aethalodelphis obliquidens (assembly GCF_003676395.1). Taxonomy (NCBI): domain Eukaryota; kingdom Metazoa; phylum Chordata; class Mammalia; order Artiodactyla; family Delphinidae; genus Aethalodelphis; species Aethalodelphis obliquidens. The sequence goes on along the minus strand of NW_020837957.1, from coordinate 34,265,236 downwards.
ATACATATATTTATATTACTTCTTATAATTTCTATTACATATGTAGAAACTGAGGATGAGAGAAGTAACTTGGCCAGAATTATCCAAGTAGTATGTGGCATAGGTGATATATGAACCAGGTCAATCTGTCTGTAAGGCCCAGGTTTTTCTGCCTTAATTCAGTCTAACTTGATTTTAACCTCCTCTGGTTGGAATGAAAGTTGCTCCTCAGTTTCCTAGTTAGTTTCTTCATATTTCATGCCTATCATGAATAGCAAGTTGAAACAGCCTGAACTGCTTGAAGAAAGGCAAAGTTTAAACTGTCCATGGTGTCACTGACTTGAGACCCAGAGACTGTTTTCTTCTCTAAACTTTCTTGAGAGCATCTTCTGTTACAGAGAAACTTTATTTGGGATGGTAGAAAGATGTGTTAGTCTTTTCCTGTATTATTTCTGACTTTGGTAATATGTTAAGAAAGACCTTTCTCACTGTAAATCTAAAAATATACTTCTGTGTTATTATTTAGTTTTTTAACTGTTTCTTAAAAATCTAAATCATTGGTCTGTCCAGAATTTATTTTTGTATGGTATATGGTAGGAACCTAATAACTTAATTCTTAGGTCCTATTTTCTCCTCAAATTCTGGTCCTTTTTGCCTCTTTGTGTTCCTTAAATTATCGTCTGAAGTAATAGAAAAGGCTTAAAATATGTTCTTTGGGCTGATATGTGATGAAAGGTTCACTCATGTTTCACTTTTCCATTTTAATTACAAAGGTCTGGGGAAACTATGTTGGAAGCAAAGTGCCATTACTCTAGAGCACTTTACTGACATGCTAATTCATGCTATATTTATTCATCCTCCAAAGCAGCTACAAAGCTCATTCTCACTGGCCTCAAAATGAGTCATTCCAAAGGAGTTCAGTAGTGCATTCTGTCAACCCCTTAAATAATTGGTGTACTAATGTCTTCCCCCATTTTCTGGAGGCTCTTTAGAGGTTCATCATGCATTTAAGTTTCAGAGAGATCATTTGCAATCCACTTTTGTGGCTCTCCCTTTGAAATCTGTTACCCCCAAGACATAATGTCATAAATGCGCATTGAAACTCCATGAACTGTCCTCAAGTAATTGTTCTATAGCTTGCCCTGCTAAGGAATTTGTAGAGGGTATCTGAATGGGTCAAAGTGAAGGTAATGATTTTGGGCTATTTCCACTCATGGAAAAGAATTAACATTTGTGACATGTTTGTTCCTACAGACACATTTCAAATGCATTATGAGGCATTTTTACTTTTAAAATTTTAGATTAAAAGATAATGTACTCCTGTTAAAGGTACCTCAAAAGTGCACACATAGATTCTTTTAAGGCACATCCTTAATTCTCTGGTTTGCGTCCTCTTTCATGAAAGTATTTTCCTCGAAGCCATACAGCTGCAATCCAAATGTGGTCAGCTTCTAGCTGACCTCAGGTGCTCCGTCCTGGAGGCAGAAGCCAGCAATTAACTGATGTCTCCTAGACAGATGTAATAGATCCAGACGTGAATGAAAGTGCTTTTGGACAAAACCACAGTGGATTAGCAATGCGACAAGTGGCCTGACAGGATTTAACTTCAAGGCAGGGATCCTGTCTCTCTATTCCTTTACCCCTTTCACCATGGAATCTTCTGTGCCCACATGTTTTTTCTCGATAAAACTCTTCATTAGCTTTCAACAAAATTATCTAAACCATGGCCTCAAAATCCCTTGTGAAAAGAGGAAGGGCAAAAATAAATGAATCAATTAATTACTTTAAATAAACAGGTCAATTTTTTTCCTTCTTTTCTATGGGTCATGGATGAAGGAGTCACCCATCATTTCTCTGAGACTTATGCAAATCACGTACATCTTTCTTAACACTGAAACCATTTTTAAAATTTGCGAGACCTAAGAGAAACTTGCACATATACTACTGTCTATAAAAACAATCTGACAATGTCTCTTCTCCCAAGTTTCAAGACAGTAACTATCCCTCAACACAGATAAGCCTCACAATCATCAAATACAGAATCTACTATCTGTACTTGGAAGTGCTAAACCTCCATATTTGGCTGAAAAGACAGCCAAAGAAGGATATTTATAATTCAGCAACAGTCTTATAATTCTCTATGCAATCCAGGCTCTAATTACACAGAATATAGTTTTATGCTTAAAACCATATGATTTCACTAAACCTATCCAATACATCTCTTCTCTACCTATGATTTAATAAACCTCTTGCTTAAAAATGTCTTCCTAATGCAACGGACCACAGTGCATGGAATCACTGTACCTGTCAATCTTTATAACCCTCCCATAAATTTTTCCTTCTTAAATGCTGCATTTTGGTAAGTTAGCAGTTCATTTATGAATACATCTGCATGTTAACTGCTTATCTGTAGTACTGCTCAGCACAGAATAAATGCACACGTACAAATCATGTAAAATCAGATGATGTCACTTATTTTAAAAATATACATACATACATATACATATGTATACATATACATATATTTGTGTATATGCAGATGATTTTTGTTAACCATGGAAAAGGGCCAACCAATTGATGCCTAGAGATGTGGACCCAATTTTAGAAGCTGTTGTGAGCACCATAGTAATTTTAATAGGGTTAGGGCTTTTGGTTTTGTTTTTTGTGTAGTAAAGAAATCAATATTCCTAATCCTACGTAAACATCCCCAGCCCCCATACACCCCGGGCATGGCTGTGTGTATTTGAATTCCTATAGAAAGCTCACAGAGTTCTAGATACGTAGTCGCAGGTTGAGGACACAAATCCCGAAATATCGGTATCATGGCCCCTCTGGGCCACTGATGACGCTGTGCACCCAGGCGGTCCAGGAGGGCCAGGGAACTAGCCCCACACTCACTCACACAGGTATCTCCCGTCTGCAGGCCACCTAGCAGTGGCATCGCTACTGTTAATCACCCCTGGCTAGCGGGCACTCACAGACACACTCGGGGGAGCTCCCGAGAAACCTGGGGGAAGGGGGAGCGTGGGGCATTTAGGGGCAGCAGCGCGCACCCAGGCACGGGCTCCGCGCCTCCAACACCGTCCGGGACCCGAACTGGCTCCGGAGCCACCCGGAGGATCTGCATTATGCCAAGGCGCTGGGCCAACTCACCTCCACGAAATAAAAGCAGGGCAGGAGGGTCACGCTGTCCTTGATCACTTTGCCCTTTGGCCTCTCCTTCGCCGACATCCCTGCCGCCTGCCCGGGTCTGCGTTTTCCCCGGGGCGAGGTGTGCACAGCGCAGCCGAGGCGAGATGCCTCCTCCAGCCGCAAGCGCCCGGCGCCGCTGATGTCACATTCCCCGCGGGCACCGCTGGAGCCAGCGCGGTGCAAGCAGAGCCCCCGCCTCTCCCCGCCCCTCTTTGCAGCAACCCAGAGGCTCCTAGAGACAGCAGGTCCTCTGCCTCCCCTACTCTGGCTCCCACCCCCGGTTTTTCTCGGCGGAGACGTCCAGCTCCTTCCTCCAAGCTGTTGCTGCAATGGCTTCCCCTCCCCGCCACCCTCCCTCTGCTCTCCAGCGCCCTGGCGAGGCTTCGCGGCGGTCGGGGCTTGACGTCAAGAATCGGAAAAGAAGGACGCACCCCTGGATTCTGCAGCAGCGAGGCTGAGGAGACTAGGCACCCACGCCCCCTTGGGAAGCCTCCTGGATCCCTCTAGGAACTCTAACTTCAGGATTGCTGGAGAGCAGAAGCCAGGATCTTGCGCGCTGACCCACAGCGCGAAAACTGACCTCTATCTGCGCGAAATTAAAACTTGGATCGCATACTGAAAAGTAGGCCGTGATGGGAACTCTTTGAGAGCTGGCTGCTATCCAGGAACGACTTCCCCGACTGAGGACTCTCTGCCTAGGAGACTCCCTGGCTCCCTAGGATATGCCGACTCACCTGCTGATAAACATTCACTATTGCCTGTCTGGGAATGATGAGACATTAATGGAGGCGGATGTGTGGGCATCCTCATTGAGCCCAAAAGCCAGGGTGTGCTGTTACCTCATCATCACACCCCCGGAACCACGTCAGTACTACAGTCATAACCGTAAAAGTAGGCACTTCTCAGACATTAAGAATACAAATTAAGTCCTTCACTTTTTGGTGATGTTCTTGGCTTGTCTCGACTTTATGATTATTTTGGCAACCCAGAAGAGTCCAAGGATACAGAGGAGAAAAAACCCAGAAAATATAAAACGTTGTATTATACTAATTAAGGTAACCCACTTCCATGATAACATGCCCCTGGTCATTTCCAATATCTTCAAAGTCTCCACTTCGAGCATCTGAGGGCCAATTCCTACCTCACCTTTCGATTCACTTCTTCAATTGCCAGCTTTAGCTTGGCCTTCTATCCAACAAACAAATAAACAAACACATAGACTGGGTAGCAAAAAAAACAGACATTTGTTCCTCACCATTGTGGAAGCTGGAAGTCCCAGTTCAGGGTGCCAGTGTAATCAGGTTGTGGTGAGGACTCTCATTTTGGCTATATGCTCACATGGAGGAAAAAGAGAGCTACTTTTCTGGTCTCTTCTTATGAGGGCACTAATCCCATCATGAGGGCACCACCCTTATGACCTCATCTAAATCTAATTACCTCTCAAAGACCCCCACCTCCAAATACCATCACTTTGGAGGTTAGGGTTTCAACATATGAATTTTGAGGGGAAACAAATACTCAGTCCATTGCATAATCCAGTAGATCTTTGGCAGCATCAGGACAATCTGATCTACCAATGTGCACATTTCTGATCTACCACTGCCACTACCACCTCATGCCCTCACCTTCTACCAGGCTTAGGTTTCAGAGTCCAACAGTATAATCTCTCAGTTCCCACTCCTTGTTCACCACACTCATCTGGCAAAATCCCAGCCCCAGTTAAGCCCAGTTCTCTGCCTTTACCAGAATAACTGAAGGTGGATGGAGAAGAACACACTACCATGTCATCTTGTGTCACATTGGAGTCATGACCACAAACTTCAAATAGTCCCCACTACCTCACAATCCTAGTAATTTTTCCATAGTCTGTTCACGTTCTCACTCTCTGAGAACTGACTCATGCCTTCTCCAGTCTCTTCAAATCTTGACATTTTCAGCTAATGACTTCAACTTTTATTTCACTCAGAGAATGTAGGTAATCAGGAGAGAATTATGCCATCTTCCAAAGCTGACTACTGGCTCCAACCTCCACCCTCCACACCTACCACCATCTCCGTCCTGGACTGGCACAATAGGCTCCTAAGTGTTCTACCGGCTTCCACCCTTGCTACCCCTATAACCTACAAACCACTCCCTATACAGCAGCCAGAATGATCTTTTGACAGGTAAATCTAATTGTGTCATTCTGCCCAAACCCTCCAAGAGCTTTCCATTACATTCAGGAGAAAATCCAAACTCCCCACCTCTTCCTCAAAGCCCTACCCAAGGACCCTGCCTGATTCATGGACTTCATTCACATTGCTTTGTGCCTTATTGGTCTGGCAGTCCCACTCTAGCTTTGTACTGCCTCAGGGACTTTACACTTACTGTTCCTTTGTCCAGGAACGCTGTTTTGCCAACATCACGTGGTTTAAGCTCTGGCTCCATTCATACCTTTGCTCAAGTTTAAACTCCTCAGGGAAGGTTTCTTTGACCACTCGCTCCACCTAAGCAGCATTAATCACGCCAGGCCTCCATTACTCTACTCTTACACATTATTTTCTGTTTTTTCATAGAACTTATAGCTATCTAGTTTATCTAAACTATCTAGTTTATCTATCTATAACTAGCTTATAAAGTATTTATTGGCCAATTTTTTCATTGCCTTCCTCTCACACTAGAATGTAAACTCTATAAGGTCCAGCATTTCATTATCATTATTTGTCTGGCTACTGGAACTGTTCCTGGAAAATAACAGATGTTCAGTAAATATTTGTTAAAGAAATGAATGACTCAGTTAAATTACATGATGCATATAAAATCATGCAACATAGCTTCTTCCACATGCTAAGTGTTCAAGAATTGTTAGTTGATTCTGTTTATTAGCGTGTTATCGATCAGCTATACTTCTCACTACTACCAAAGTTACTGTGTGTGAGTATTGTTTTCTTCCATTTTCTTAGTATCCAAACAGAATTTACAGTTCTTGGTAGATGTAAAAACCAAGTTAGAACATTCCTGAATTTATCATCCTGGAAACTCAGCATTTATATATGAAGGGAAAGTGAAACATAAGTCTAAAACTATAGCTCCTTAATTTCATTGGCCAGGAGCTGAAAATATGTGATAAAATATCAGAGATGCATGCTGACCACACCTCAAACTTCAAGAAAGTATTGAGACATAAGAAAGGTACTCTCCTTTCCTCTCTAGGTAGTTTGGCCAGCTTGACCTGACCACATGGTCAGGGATCAGGAAATGCTTCTGAATTCAAAACCAATTGCTATTTCAAATTCTTTATCCCTCCCTTGCCCAGATTCTCCTTCCTTCTTCTTTCCTTCTTTTAAAACATTCTCTTTCCCATCTAAAATCATTTCAAAAAACAATCAAGCTACTTTATGCAATACCTCAAATGCTAAACACAGTAATAATGCCTTACATTGGGGTAACAGTTGATGCGTTTTACCTACTTAAACTTTTGATGCTCAAAACGATGCAGTAAACAGGGCAAATTGTTTCCTTATTTTATAGAAAAATCTTCTAGACAAGATTCAGAGATGGAAAATAAAGAAAGAAAGAAATAGTTGAACCAAAGGAGAATGAGATTTAGAGTCATAAAACCTGATTTGTTATGTTTGAAATCTTCTCTTGAGCAAGTCACTTAATAGCTCTCAGCTTCGGTTTCCTAATCTATAAAATGAGAAAACTATTGGTACCAACTAACAGCAATGTTCTATAGCTCAAATGTGACAATATATGTGAAAGCAGTTGGTAAATTGTCAAATTGGTCCATCCATTCATACATTCATCCATTCAGCCTACAAATATTGATTAATTCCCCCACTATGCAAGAGGCATTTTTCTTTCTGGATACTCACAGGAGAAAATAGATATGATACCTGCCTTCATCAGAGCTCACAGTCAAATACAGGTGGAGAGGGGAGAGACACAGATATTACACTAGTCATAGGAATAGAAAACACATGATGCTCACTGCTGACAAAGCACTGTTAAAAATGCTTTTCACATGTTACCTCATTTAATTCTCACAACATCCTTAAAACTGGGTACCACTGTGTCATATGTCTTCAGTAAAAGAAACTGAGAGTTGAAGAGGTTAGTTATGATTATGCAAGTGCAACAAGTATAATTACTATAATCAGTGGAGCTGAGATTTTGAACCCAGTGGGTTGCTACAGCTTTGTGATCTTAAAGGCTGCACATACTGCCTCTCTTAACAAACATATAATTATATCCTGTGATATATACTACTGAAGAAACCATTAGGATGCAGTTGTAATTACCATGAGAAACTTAAGTATGGTGACCAAGGAAGACCTTGGGAGGAGTTGACATTCAAGCCACTTATGGCATCGAGGCTCCTAGAGGACATTCCTGAAGTAAAAAATATGCTCCATCCCACCTTCACCATGTAAATCCACCTTTAGGCCAAGGACAGAACTTGTATGTGGAATGTTGCTTCAGGTATGCTAGCTGCAGGTCCTCATAATAATAGTGGCATTAAAAACAATTTAATGTGCCTCACAGAACTTGAATATTTTCCGTGGAAATCCTGTTCCAGTGCATTCAAATGAAAAACGGCACCCACTGAAGAAACAGCACTCTGACATTTCACAAGACAGTGTACTTCACAGCACAAATAACCTGGAAAAAATATGCCTGAAAATGCATTTTACATCATCATTAACACTGTCAAACTCCTGAGATAAGAAAGAAGTAGCTTTCCTACATATTGGTTTTGGTTGCCCACAGCCAAATACAAACTCTTGTTCAGCTTCCTGGCAACTCTTCATCCTCAGGATATTTGTCTGACATTTATCTTTAAGATCATAAAAAGGTGTATTTAATTTAGTAATGTGTTTCCCAGAAATCAGCTCACTTCATAGCATTTCGAGAAGACAATGTAAGCTTTTATTTCATTTTTCTAAGAGAGAGAGGTTTAAAAGAACTGAATATGCAGATGTGTGAAGGAGGAAAAGTACAGGAATGAGAAAAGTTCCGGAAGATGGTAAAATGATGTTACAGTTCTGGCCTCATCCTTGACTAACTGTGAGGCTGTGGAGAACATTTTACCTCAGGGACTCAGTTTCCTCACCGAAAAATGGAGTTAAAATGGTGAAGCGGACATCTGTTGTTTCTGTTTGTCCAAGATCCATTGTTCCTTCTTCTTGAGTCAATTTCTTGAATTTTCCTGATGGACCATCCCACTCCCCACAGTCAGGGCTCTGCCTGTACTGAAGGTATTCAGCCCCCTCTGGAGTTCCTAGACTCTATTCCCAGGAACTTGAAACTTGAGGGGAGACATACTGAGACAGAAAGTTCTTGGTGTTGATCCACAGCAGAAGTAGAGAGAACAGCAATTAATGTTGGTCTTTCAATTCTCAAACTGCCCTTGTTTCCTTCCTTTCAGAAGTCTGGCTTTTCTCCTTTGTTGTTTTGTTTAGTTTTGTTTCTTGGCACATCCCATATCCTTTCAAATAAATTCTTCTCTCTGTCTCTGTCTCTCTTCCTCTCTCCCTCTCTCATTCTTTCATTAATTTAGCCAGAGTCCACTTCTGTGACCCAAAACCCCTAACTAATATGAAGAGATCACAAGACATTTATTTGCTAAAAGATTAACTTAAGACCTAAAACAAAAACAAAACAAAAATACCCCTAACAGTATTCTCTGGCAGGAGATACAGGAGATACTTTTCAATCAAATCTTATATTTACTATCAATGACTGACCCATCATGGTCCCCTGTGATTCACTCTCAGGGCATGGTCGAAGGTGATTTGCACAATTCTAGTGAATGTCATTCTGCAGAATATGTCCTTGTTCTAGCAGTAGTGGCTATCCCAAGAAATCCCATAGCAGTGACGCAAGGAACAAAGCAAAATTGCATTACAGAGCTTTGCTGTGGTTGTGCATTGGCATATTAATGTGTTGGGAATGGATTACAGCTGTCCCACAAAAAAATTTATCTCTTCAGGGGCATGGCAAGATCTGTGCAAGAACATCAGTGCAGGTTGCTTCTGGTTGCGAGCATCCTGGGAGCCTCCTGGGTGGTGGAGCATCCTCTGACAGCATGCCCAGAGGGCTGCAATCGAGAAAACCAGAAGAGTAGCATCAGAACTTGATGCTCCATCCCAGTGCACTGAACAGAGCCAAGAAGGAGCCCCACCACCTGGAAACCCACTGAGCAGAGCACGGAACCACTAAACACACACCTGGACGGTCAGCTGCGGAGCATGTTTACTGGCATGGCCTCGGTGTGGCATGTTGGGGGTGACGAGAGAATGGAAAGAACCATCAGTCTCTTCATGGGTACAGCTGAAGTCAGTGGCTAGTACCTTTGTCTTAGATCTGTTAACTTTGTCCACGGGTTACCAGTGTGTCTTCTATGGGGTGCCCCAGCTATCTGCATAGCAACTGCCCCCAAACACATGCACATTCTGCAAATAAGAGCATCATTTTTGTTTTGAAACAGTGGACATAAAAATGTTTAACTGGATTTTAAAACATCCAAGTTATCACAAAAAAATTAAAGGTTACTTTTGTCAATGAAAGCAGAGCTGTTGGATTTTTTCAATATATTGTAATTTCAAGGGTTGCTATATTTTCAATGATTGCAAAGCAATGATTTTAGATTTTTATTAGCTACTTGTGCAAAGTTTCTCTTCAATGATGACTATCAAGAAGTTAAGTACCCAAAGTTTAGAATTTTGATCAGAAAATGTAGCCTTTCCTTGTACAAAATCATCTTATGGAGATAACTCAAGTTTCTCATTAAAAAATTGAATACATTTTATTTGGAAATTTTATATTTAAATTATTTCCCTAAAACTTGATGTGTCTTCATGCTTACATACTATAAAATGTAATTAATTTTCCACCAAGTTTTATACAGCTGCCCTCAATTTCCTTTTAGTTTACCCTGGTGTGCTCTATTAATACAAAATTTCATGTGTGAAAAGATTGAGAAATACACATGAACATAAATTGGCTCTTCCTTTTCTTTCAGTGTCAAACATTGCAAATGGTTCTCCACCATCTTACTGGTATGTAACAAGCAGCAAGTATAAGATAGATCCAACCACTCAGTCTAAAAATCTTATCATCATCTTGGATTTATTCATGCCTTTTATCCCCTATAGTCTCCAAACCCTTTTGAACTTCCAATGAAATTTTGCTCTTTCATATTCATCTCTTACCTATTTCCACTGGCATCAATTAATGTCTGGTTTCCTACAAAAGTCGACTGTGACCTCCAAGATCTTCTGCCAGACCACACTCCTCTGGATAAGTGCCCCACGAGACCTTCCTTGTCTCAGCTAAACAGCCTTGTTTCCCCCTCTGCGGACTGTGTCCTCTCCTCTGATGAGCTTGTTTGACCCATACTTGGACCATGTTCATTCTGTCCCTGTGCCTCCTCATAGGCTCGTCACCTCCCCTGAAATGTATTAACATCTCACGTTTCTGAATTTTATTCATGCTGCTCCAACTTTCAGTGACCTCTCTCTGAACACCAGTGGTCCTTATTTTGCACTGCACACTCTAGCCCTTGATTATGAACTGTTTTGTTTTATCTGATACATTCTAATCTTGTACTCCCAACTGTAGGAGTGAATTGGGGGAGAGACACTTACCATTTCTCTTCTATCCATCTCCTTCCCTTCCACCTCTACTCTCCCCATTTTGTTCAATTCTTCATTATCTCTATGACATTATAATAGCCTCCAGGCCAATTTCCCTGGATTCAGCTCTTCATTTTCTGATCAATTCTTTACTTTTGCACCAGGATAACTCTCCTAAAGCACAATTTTGATTATGCCACTCATTTGCTCAAAAATGCTCCTTGGTTTTCCAGCCTCTACCCTAGCATTTAAGGGCTTCCTTGGTCTGGCCTCCACCAATCTTTTTGTCTCACCTCCCATTCTCCCCTATGCAGACTCTACACTCAAGATACCCCAACCTACATGGTACTGCATAAACCATACTCTCCTGCATTAAAGTCCTTTATGTGTGCTTCCTTTTCCCACCCTCAAAATTTGCAGACAAAAAGCAACTTCCTGATTAAGCTTCCTCAATCTTTTCCATATCTATGATCCTTTAAGACTTTCCTTGGACATTGTAGATCATGTTATATTCTGCATTAATTGTCTTATTTTTCCTCAAAGATATTTTGCTTCTTGGAAGTATGGAGCATGCATAACTCACCTTTCTTTTCTTCTCTTTATTCTCTTGAACCTTCAGCATAATATTTTGTACATATCAAAAGTTCAGTGAATATTTACTGAATGAATAAATTCCATAATATCTACTCTCCCCTGCAGTGGCTAGCACAGCTCTAGAACAACATAGAGATTCTGAGTACACACTTACTGATTAATTTAGGGTTTTATGAGTCATGATTCCATAGGAATAATCACTCTCCCCCATTCTCTCTCCTCTCTCCCAACACTTTGAGAACACTGACAAGTCTCCCAAGAAGTTTGAAATGAGTCTGACACACACAAAAGAGAATTTATTTTAATTAGTCCAGAGTGACTCCTGTTCTCTCAATCCTTCCGTAATTGCTCATTGATCACATAGAGTTTGTATCATAATTAGTTCAAAAGAGGATGTTGAGCATCTGTCTGTAGCTAAGAAGTGTGCTCCAATCAGCAGGTTTTCATCCTCCTCTCTTCTCTGCCCAGTGTCTAGCCAACAGGGATCTCTCTTAAATATTGCAGATCAAATTCTCCTCAATTCTACTGAAGAGACACATCTCTTAGGAAGCTTTTTAGGCTTGTCTTCAAGCTCTAACAGCTCCAAATATCTTTCATAATCCATATGCTAGTTGTCCTCATCTTTCTCTGAGCACCTGTGCACTTGTGTGGTTCTTGCATAGATCTTCTGGTCTATCCTGGTCTCCTTAGCTGTTGAACTTCTCTGTGGGCTAGGACTTCTATTTTATTTGTTATACTAAGTGACGATTTCTCTATGTGCCCTCTTCATTTGCCTGTCATAATGATAACCATTATGTTTTCTTTTTATTGAGGTCTAATTAACATATACTATTATATTTGTTTTAGATGTATAACATAATGATTTAATATTTGTATACACTGTGAAATGATCACCACAATAAGTCTAGTTAATGTTACACATCCATAATTACAGGTTTTCTTCTTGCAATGAGTGCTTTTATGATCTCCTCCCTTGGCAAGTTTCAAATATGCAGTATTTCAAATGTGCAATATACAATACTATTAACTATAGTCACCATGCTATGTTTTATAACCAATTATAAGAAAAATTAGGGCAGGAGTCAAGATGATTTTAGAAGGAATTACTGAAAGGAAACATCTTCTCAGACATGGGAGCAATGTAAAGCAATGTAAAATGATGTAAAGAAGTGTGAAAGTTTTGAACCTTTGCCGCCACTCACACCACTTTTGTTCTTGCAGTATGTACTTGAATCACTTATGAAAAGAGTTAAAGCAAGATAGGCTTTTAAAATGAAGATGTCTCATAACTTTAAAATGAAACAGATTACAGTTTAATTTCATAGTAATATATAGACTACATGAAAATTATACATTTCAAGCAACTTTTACTCCTTTACTTACACCTTTGATAAAGATTTGTTCATTGATATTTGAAAAATAACCATATTCATGCTGGACTTTATTCTGATGTGCAAAATTAATACAAATTCGATTTCACATAAGTGTGGAGAGGATCTTGTCTGCCTTTGCAGATGTGTAGATGGTGCTCGTTCAAACTCTAGACTTCTCAGATTCGACTCACTTTTTCACATGGAATTTTATGTCACTGATTTGTAACCTAGTGAAATATTATCTTGTCCAATTTTTAGCTTTTATAGATCCCAGGCATAGGAAACATGTGCTGCTTTGGTTTAAGCCCACTCCTTCTGAGATAGGACATCTCCAAACACAAGCTAATGTGTGGTTGTGAGGCATGGGGGCATTTACTGTCACAGAATTCACCATATTGGTCATGGTGTGAGCACACAACTGAAGTGAGGTCTATCATGTATGATACCCTATCCTCTGGCAATGGAGATTTGTCCAGAGATGGTCATAAAACAAGTGGAAACCTATCAGAGTACTCTCCCAGGAGTTTCCTCACTGGAGTTAGGAGTGAAGAATGCCTTTCCCTTTTTGGTGGCAAGACTGAACAAGTGTTAAATCCCAAACTGCCTGTAGTTATGTTTTCTCAACCAAATGAAGAAAGGCTTAAAATAGTAGAAGAGAATCAGGCTGATTAAGACAGAAGAAGATATCAAAGATACAGAGAGATTTCTGAGAGTTTTGAGTCCTTGAATTCAACTACCCACAAGACCAGCTGCAAAACAATCTTCTGGGAGATTCAGTTACATTAGTCAGTAACCAGCTCCTTCCCCAACCACTTTTGCTTAAGTTACTTTTCATTGAATTCCCATCACCTATAACCAAAAACCTCTGTGTAATAGACTCTCTATAAGAATGATACTAATGATATTGTAAGAGTTGTTCTCTGGGAATAAAATATGAGGTGTTAGCAGTCAGTGTCTAACTGATGTCAAGCTACAGTCCTACCATGCCATCGTCCTGTAATGTATCACAATAGACTACAACAGCGGTTCCCAACCTTTTTGGCACCAGGGACAGGTTTCGTGGAAGACAATTTTTCCACGGATGGGGAGGGGAGGATGGTTCAGGCGGCAATGCGAGTGATGGGGAGCCATGGGGAGCCATGCGGAGCGGCAGATGAGGCTTCACTCGCTCGCCCGCCGCTCACCTCCTGCTGTGTGGCCTGGTCCCTAACAGGCCTTAGGCCGGTACTGGTCCGCGGCCCGGGGGTTAAGGACCCCTGGACTACAAATGAAGCCTCAACGCAGGTTATTCATCACTGCATAACTTGTAGGAAGGGATGATGATAAGGGTGTCCCTGAACCACTCTTATCTAGTGATTCTGGAGCTTCACTACTTGTGGCCACACATAACTTGTCCACATACACACCTCATTGGGATTAACTGAAGTTGGCAAATTTTGACTGGTGAATTGTGCAAGTTGTGCGATGAGCCAACACTTGTGAGGTGATGTCAGGATAAAGATAAGTAGAGTACTGGCAATTTAAAAGAATCAAAATGTGCAGTGTTCTTTTAACTTGCATTTTGGATAATTTAGTTTTATTCAATTTAGAAAGCATCGTCCTTCCAGAAAGAGCTTCTTGCATCCCAAGAAAATGACCTCACACCTGAATAAGAGTTTCTTTGAAAGAGGGCTAACTTTTCTTTTTATGATGACAAACTGCTAGTTTATTCTACAGGCAAAGAGAGAAGTCACCTTGGTGCAGATCTTTGCTTTAAAAGGGTGGACATAGGCAAATGTAAATTAAACAGGATCCAACATCCTTAGAGAAGGATGTCACAAAGTTTTGTGGCCAGGAAAGCTGCTTTTCTGTTTTCTTTTGTATGCTGAGAGATGAACCTGTTTTATAAAAAGTAAGGATCAGGGCTTCCCTGGTAGTGCAGTGGTTGAGAATCTGCCTGCCAATGCAGCGAACACGGGTTTGAGCCCTGGTCTGGGAAGATCCCACATGCGGCAGAGCAACGAGGCCCGTGAGCCACAACCACTGAGCCTGCGCGTCTGGAGCTTGTGCTCCGCAACAAGAGAGGCCGTGATAGTGAGAGCCCCGCGCACTGTGATGAAGAGTGGCCCCGACTCGCCGCAACTAGAGAAAGCCCACGCACAGAAACGAAGACCCAACACAGCCAAAAATAAGTAAATAAATAAAATTTTTTTTTTAAAAAAGTAAGGATCATTATGGAAGAAAGAGACCCAGACTCTGACACGTATTTTACTGGATAAAAGTTAAGGGAGACTCTCCAGGTGACCTAGGGTAGCCCTAAACAAGAGGTCTTCTGCCAGGAGGAGACATAAAAACTCACAGGAGGAACACGCTGGAAGGAAAGAGTTTCTGATTTGGTGACCCCTGTCCAAAATAATAGGGCCCAAGAGTGGTCAAAGAAGGGCTAGTTTTGGAGGGATATGTAACTAAGGTGAGAAGCCCCTCTGGACTTGACCCTGACATGGTGCGGTGCTTTGAGGAACAATGGATGAGCATTTGCAAAATAAGAGAACTCTAACCTGGTCATCCCAAAGTGGGGCGCTGCTGTAGCCTGTGCAGGGTTCTGAGTCACTGAGGGAACCTCAGCAGCCTTAGGTTAATCCGAGTTGGGCTGTGGATGGCAAGGGTGTGGCAGCAGATGGATCCAAAATGCCACAGCCAAGTAAGGCTTGTGATTCTCTCTCTTCTGGCGTTGGCAGCGGACTGAACACTTTGAGCAACAAATCAGCCCCTGGGGGCCTTGGTCTCTCCAGAGCAGGGTTGGTGACTGACCAGCTCACAGACCAAATCCAGCCTTCTTTTCTAGTGTCACTAGGACACAACCACTCCCATTCCTTTCTGTATTGTCTGCGGCTGCTGTGGTGCTCAGGTGGCGGATTTCAGTAGTTGTGACATAGATTATATCTCCCACAAAACCTACAATATTTACTCTTAATGTCCCTTACAGAAAACTTTGCTGACCCCTGATATTCAACAGCTTTCACAATTTTGCTTCACTTATTGCTTCATTTGCTTCATTTATTCTAACTCCCAATTTTAGTTTCTGCGTTTACTCTGAGCCCATGTGGTTGCTTTTACTGTCTTCAGAATGGACCATCTTTCTTCATATACCATTCTCACCTATCTCTCTTATGGCTGCGTTTGTAAACAACATCCTACCCCCACTACAATATCGAGTGCTTGATTCCTCAATGTCACATTCTAGGGACGTGAATTCACTGAGGACAGTGAATTTCTGACATGACTTCAGACACACAGAAAAAATATGAACACAAAATAAAGTCTAAAATTTATGTTTAAAGATTTGAAAGAAATTAAAAATATTTCCTAATCTGTCACAAAATACATTAGAGTAATAGTTTTAATATTATATTTAAATTTCAGATATCCCTGTGCCTTTACAAATATTATTCAGAGAAGAATTTAAGCCTTCAAATGTTATAAAATGACAAAGGCCACATTAAATGAATAACTTTAATTTGTTCAATCTGTGCTGAGTTCTTTCAAAGTTATTTAAAACAGCAGGCAAATTAGAGTAAATTAAGCAATTTTCCAGGAAAAGCAGATGGAACCTTGGTCTTAATTTCATTTAAACACTAAATCCTATTGACTAGAATGGAATATGACTAGATTTAATGGAAATAATGTTGTATTCCACTGACCTGTTACTCATTGCCATCATACACAATACAATTTTGTACGAGAGAGGTAGCTACATTCTGGCATATATCTGCCTCTGCATAATTAATCAAATCAAATCAAAATTTAATAACATAAAATGGGCAAGTAAGAGCATTTTTTCATATTATTTTAAGAGGTAGATGAGAAAATACTTTGAAGACTGATATCTGTTTTCTAAGCATTTGATTTTGCATAACTTCCCTTAGCCTAGTATGAACTTGTTGAGAATGGAACTGTGCTCATTTATCTCTACCTTTAGTACTGGGTGCAGTTCCTTGAATAGATGAGCATATTTGTTTTCTCAATTTCTTACAAATATATCAAAATATAGTACCAAGACATAGCAAATGACTCTAAACCATACCTTATTCATTCACTTAGGAGCACTCTGTTTATCAAGTGAAATTTATATGATACAGGAAGTAAAAGGAACCCTATAAAATTAGAAATTATTTATTTTTGGAGTTTGCCCTTTAACTTCAAGTAAAAACTTATATGTTTGTTCCGAATCTATTTCAAATATCACTCAAAGTACTAAAATATGAAACAAATGACCATATAAATAGACAAAATAATTATTACACATAAATTGATTAATAATTTTAAGGTTAATAGTTATTACATTTACAATTATGAATTTGACCAGCACATCTCCAGCTGTGGAAGATAAATTGATATTAATTAATTTAATTTAGTTGCTTAAATTCAACATAAATACCAGTAAATTGCATTTTTGGGATCTGCTACACCACAATAAGAGTCAAGGTGGGTGGGAATTATATCTGTCTTTTGTAAAGTCAAAAGAATGTCACATTCTCATTCTCTTGGAACCCTGTGTATCAGGTATATGTATGAGCCTGGGTTAGTCTGCTGGTTGTTGAGAATCACATAGGCCTATTGTGTCCTCCAACAACCAGCCAACCACCAGAAGCAGAGCCACATAGCTCATTGGCAGCTGATGACAGACCTGTGAGGGAACCCAGTCCAAACTGTCAAACCACAAAACTGTAAGCTAAACAAATGGTTGCCACTAAATTGTGGAATGATTCATTACACAGCAAAAGCTATTTCAGCTGGAACGACTTTGCCTGGGATTCTGGCTGCAAAATCTTTCTTTCATTCTTCTTTCCCAAGCCTGGCTTTCAGCTTATCTGGTGATACTGAGATTCTTTATTAAATACATTCCTTTTCTGCTTAAATCAGCTAGAGATGGTTTCTGTTGCTTGCAACTGAGAACTCTGACTGATGATACACTTGGAATGAGATAGAATTTTGATACTCTAATGCATTTTTTATTGCCAGTAATTTATAACAGTTCATAATATTTTCTTCTACTCAAAATAGCTAATATATTGTATGCTAACTTATTTGGAAAACAGATGAAATATATTGCGGTGAACTAAAAAGGCAGTTCTTGGTATAGAAAAGAAACTTAGAATGAGAAAGAAAAAGTTTATAATTTTCCCTGTGTACCCTACCACCCTTGGCACCCCACCAACTCTAGAGGAAGATTCCATGGTCTTGGAAGAAGAGAAAAAATTAGAAGAGGAGTAAAGTGAGCTTTAAGAAATGTGAGTTTAAAAAGTAATGTAGATATAGATGATATAATGATATAAATTAGATATAGATTAGATATAAATCTAGACAGACATAGAGATCGATGATGTAGATATAGATATAGGTATAAATGTAAGGCAACATTTTTATATTTGTAAAGCATCTTTTCTTTGAATCAACTTCAGATGTGTTTACTGTCAATGGAATATGAAAGTTGAAAGAAAATTTAAATTTTACCTAATTCAGTCTAAGAATTATTTTTTTCTTTAACATCACTAACTAATGTTTACTAGCCTCTATTTGATCATTTCTGACTTCAGGGTAAAATAATCATATGGTTAATGGATTGCAACATAGCATATTTTCCAGAAAACGTACCTATGAGAAAAGAAAAATAAATGATGGAATAATAAAAACATACAAAATTGACAGTTTTAACAGTCAGCCTTTCATTAGAACCAGGGTGGAATTACCATTAGTTGAAAAATATAATCAGTACCTTTGGCTTTGTCTCAGGAAATCTTACTTTGTCTCAAGTAATTCTTCCCACCTGAAAGAAGATAGAAAAAAATTAAATCCCTCTTCAGCCAAATGGCCCCTGGCTCAAGCAATAGTTTTTTACAAGCCAGGAAACTGAGTGGGTATTCCTTTTCTTGTAAATTTCTGCTTTTTGCGCAACTAGCCCCATATTCCTACTTTCATTCAGAGACTAAAACTCCCAAAAACCAACGAGGAGAGATTTACAGTGGTGCACTGCATGCTGGGAAATTAATTCCCCAAAGTAAAATACTATGCGCTGAAGCAGAGGACATCAAAAAAGCCTAGATAAGAGTACATGCCAAGCACCGCAGTTTTTCCTGGATTCCATTACTTAATTAAGAGAGAGAATCAGATAGCAGGAGTTAAAAAAGTCCCACTTCAGAGCAGCAGAACGGGCACAAAATGCATGCCTTGCACACAATGAAAATGATACAGTAACCATGCCCTTATACTAGCTTTCCATTCACTCAGCAAATATTTACTGAACATGCAAGAACAGTCTAGGCATGGGGAATAGACCAGTAAACAAAATAAACCAAGTCCCTGCCCTGCAAGGAGCTACATTCTAATGGAGGGGAACAGACAAATAAAAAAATAAATATACGTCAGGTAGTGAACATAATGGAGTGAAAAATAAAGAAAGCTAAGGGGGATAGGGTAGGCTGTGCGAGGAGTGGTCACTGTTACATGCATGAAGGCCAGGGAAGGCTATTTGGTAAAGTATTGGGCTGGCCAAAAAGTTCGTTCAGATTTTTCCATAAGATGTGGGGGAAAAACCAGCACGAACTTCTTGGCCAACCAATACATTTGAAAAGGTGATTTACAGGAAGAAGTCCAGCCTGCTGAGAGGAAGCCTGCATATCTGCCGCTGGCATGCCCTTCCCTGAGTTACCTGCATGGTTTCTCCCTCACCTTCTTCAGTTTTCTGGAAGAAAGAACAGATCATCCATGACAACAGAGAATCAGAATGCTGCTAATAGAATTCTCAAGAAGAATTAGAGAGTGTCTAACTTCAGTTTTTGTAATTTGAGATAATGATGTCTTTCATAAATCATAAACTTAAGCTTTTGCAATGAAAACATTACTAAGTTATAGGGCTAGGAAGTGGTGGATTCTAAGCTGCCATGTGGAGATCTTTATAAACCCCCAAAGGCCAGGATGGTTTCCTTTTCTAGGGTTTCCATGATACATAACTGCAGGGGATACTCTTCATAGAGTAGTCTATATCCTGATTAGAATTGTACAGTGAGACTACTCTTTGCCCACTATGTTATTATGCACCAAATAAAGAAAGAAAAAGCCATGGACAATTTGTTTTAGATTTATGGTTTTTCAGTCTCTCCCTTCTCTTCCCATTGCACTTGGTATCTATTTTCATAGTTTATTCCAGCATCTATTTCATTGTTGTACAATTGTTTATATGCATATTGGTACTTCTCATTAGATGGTAGATTACTTGAGGACATACATAGAATATGAGTCATCTTTGCCTCCACAGTCTAATATAAATAATTGTTAGAAAAGTGATTCAATAAATTTAAAAATATGGAAATTTTGTTAAGCTTGTATTCCCTTTCTTTTGTCTGTGTATTCTTTTTCTCAAATATTTCTGAGTCTAAAACATGCAACAGAATATAATTTAGCATCAATTGCCGAAACAGTTTCAAAACAGTTTTGTCCACTTATTTAGGGCATGCTTGTGAATGGCCTTTCATCTGGGTTAAGTAGCCATTCTTTTAAGAGAAGATGGCATTGTAATCATAAGCATACATCTGGCCAGACACAGATAGTCCATTGTTTTCCTAAGTCCAAGTAAAGAGCTTTTCAAGCTGTTTGTCACAACCATTGGAGGCAGAGTGTTTGAACTCA
This sequence comes from Aethalodelphis obliquidens, assembly GCF_003676395.1. Taxonomy (NCBI): domain Eukaryota; kingdom Metazoa; phylum Chordata; class Mammalia; order Artiodactyla; family Delphinidae; genus Aethalodelphis; species Aethalodelphis obliquidens. The sequence continues at coordinate 34,244,814 of NW_020837957.1, read as the reverse complement.
GTTTTGGCAACAGGAGGTATGTGATAAAGAAAATGTACCAAAAATTTTAATGATTCCTTTTCTTGGCATCTTATATTCTTTATTCACAAAGCAAACGTCACATTAATAAATGTTCGATACATGAAAATTAGAAAACCCAGGAAAACACACACAAAATCCACTATACTGTGATAATTATTAACATATTAGTGTATATACTCTTTATGTTTTATTGGACATTTAAGTTGCTATCAAATTTGTTTTCTCATAAAAAAATCTAGAACTGATTATTTCTTTCTTAGAATTAAATCCTAGGAAAAACGGAGGAGTTTGATTATTTAGGACATTGAAAACCCAATGCACAGTTCTTGAAAAGTTTGATGTGGTCACAAGATTTGGTGAACAAATACTACATGAAGATACTGAGCCTTCTGAAGTCACTGTGGTGACGGGAGTCATAAGCCAACAGCTGTTTTTAACAAGCCAAGGCCCTGTAGATCTTAGTAAGTACAGTCCATTCAGGCTGCTATAACCAAAATGACTCAATGGTCACAGCAGACTACAGCTTCTATAGCAAGTCCAGCTGAGACAAGAGTTAGAATATCAGAAAAGGAAGTATATCATTATGCAGGTTTTTTAATTTATCTTCTTGGCACGGGTGGATGGAATCAGTTTTGCTCTATTTTGATTCTTATTTAGAACTTTAGGCCAAAACTATACTGCACAGGCAGATGAGATTCATATGCCCCTCAGGGCCCTAGTGCATGAGATTCTAACTTAAATGTGGAGGGCCAGCCATAGGTAGTTGGCCCTTTGTTATGACTCCAAATTCCATTCTACGTTATCCTGTCTTGAACCTCATCCAGGGTCAAGGAGGGACTGTGGAAAGGCTGACCTCTTAAACTCTTAAATTCATCACTAGTGAGCTCATGTTGAGCTAAGTTTTTAACTTCATAAGCTCTATTTATGTTTTGTGTTTATATCAGAGACCCAGAGTTTTGTGTATTAGTCATCTTGGGCTGCCATAACAAAACACCACAGACTGGCTGACTTGAACAGCTGAAATTTATTTTCTCATAATTCTGGAAGCTAAAAGCCCAAGATCAAGGTCCAGCAGATTCAGTTCTGGTGAGAGTTCTCTTCCTAGCTTGCAGACAGTTCACATTTTTTCTGTGTCCTCGCATAGAAGGGAGGTGGGGAGAGGTCTCTCTATCTCTTCTTACAAGAATACAAATCCTAGAGGATCAGGGCCCTACCCTTATGACCTCATTTAAGTTTAATTACTTCCTTATTCCAAATATAGTCACATTGGGGGTTAAGGCTTCAACATATAAATTTTGGAGAGACAATTCAGTCTGAAGTATTTGGGTTCTGCCACAAAGGGATTTACCAACATCAAAAAAAGAGGGCTAGAGAGATATCATTTTTTGGACTCAGGGACAGAATTAAGTCAGTGCAATTATTATAATTACTGATAGACTGCTAAGGAATATAAGCAGGCTGTAGTTTGGACAGTGTCAGTAGGAATCAAGTTTGCTTAGATTTCCCAAAGGAAATGAAATTATTTAAGGGGATAAAGTAAATTTTGAAATTAGAGCCAGAACAGAAGTAGGAGAATAAAAGAAAAATAAAATAGTAACCCTCTTAAAAGGTTAAAATTTTAGTGACAAGGTTAGAAGTTTGGGAGTAACCAGGCTACACAGTCATGAAAAGGAAAAGAAGACGAATTCAAAGCAAATCGTTCTCAAAGATGAGACCAGATTGTGGTCATTAATAAATCAGAAAGGATGGCTAGAACCAAGTATGGCCTAACCTAAGAGAAAAAAGGCAACATATCAGAGAGTAAATGACACTCAGGAGGAGCCAGATACAGGAAATTATTAGGGGGCATGACCTTAAAGCTACAGGTGTAGAATCAGTGATGAGAGTAATTGAGGAATTGCCTCTCTATATTGGAAAACATGACTGAGAAAAATTTTATGTGGGAAAAAACAGCACATGAATTTTCAGTATAATTGTAGCATGCCTTTGGAGTTTATTAATTTTTGCCCAATTAGAATTTCTGAAATATGGTCAGTTGTTTCAGAATTTTTGCATTTAGGGAGTGGATTTATGAAGATGGCAGCTGATCCGCCCCCCAGCAAATTGCTGATATCTTCCTCCAGTAGGGCACAGATACGCCCTTTGTCAAGGTGCAGAGATAGATAAATGATAGGTAGATAGATAGATGATAAATAGATAGATGATGATGATATATATATAGATAGATAGATGATAAATAGAGCACTTTCATTTTTATTTCCATTGATGAAAAGCTACCTTCCCAAAGAATAGTTCCAGTTCTGAAACATTACTCTTCTGAGTGAGAAAAAAAGCTGACATCTCAGGTGAGACGAGGAAGATATTGAGTGTGTATTTTTCTCTCTTTCTCTCTCTCTTTCATATGTTGTAAACTCCCAGGGGTGAACTGTCTCCCTGGTTATGCAGCTTCCCTATCTGTGAAGGACTGTGTGGGAGGGAAGGAGGGAAGAATGGAGAAATGGGAAACCCGTTATGTCCACACGTCTATATTCTCTGATTCCAGTTTCATCAGCAATAAAGTTAATATTTTATTTCTCAGTTGATTCGACACTGAGAGGGGAACCAGATATAGCTAACCAACATGCTCAAAGCCCCCAAAGTTCAAAAGCACTCAGAATGAAAGGCAGCAGCTCTCCACGCGGCCCCCCACTTCAACTCTGAGCTAACCATTTCGACTGTTGTTTTAAAATCCTTCTGGGGATTTGGATAATATTAATGACCCTTGTTCTCTTCTTATTTTATTAGTTATATGTACATTCTAGTTCAGCTAGTGGGTTTATTTATAAGATAAATGATACACTTAAACCTCCATTTCTTGGACCATCAATTCTAGACAGTATAAAATTTCCATATAATTCTGATTTCATCCTGCATCTTTTGTAACTCTTTTCTCCTTCCAAATTCTGTCAGTTTTATTATTATTGCTTACATTTACATTCTCTTTTACCACTATACCTGAAATGTCACTATTTTATCTATAGGGTGATTCTAAAAATTGAAAGAAAAAGACAGTCCAATATTATAAATACATAAATAATTATTCATTGAAAAACCAATAATGTGATTGTGTTTATAAAGAAGAAAATATTACCTTATACTGCTTTATTTTTGCTAATCAAAAGAGAGTATTCCAAAGAGCAATTTCATATGGATTATTTTTTCTCATTCTCCATTATTTACTCAAAATGTGCTCAAAATCTTTATTTAGGTTTATTATTTTGAACAATGGTTACTTTTACAGCTGTCATTTTCCCCCGCATTTCTTATTTCATACTTTACTAGTTGACAGGATTTATTTAATATATTCAATAGAAAATATGTTTGTCTTGTCATTAATAAATTCCAGATTCTTAATTGAACATACAATTTACATATTCAAATCCACTTCCTCATTTAAGATATTCTTCTGAGGGTTTTCTGATTTTCTGTTATAATTTAAACTGATTTCTAGGCTAGCTTCAGAGCTGTTTCTGGGATTTCTTTTTCTCACACTCCTAGGTTATTTACACTGTTTCTTGTAGTACACATCCTGCTTTCTTAAAAATACAGTTCTCATTTTGCTAGAGTACATCCTTAAGTATTTTTTTCCAAAAAGTGTGCCTAAGATATAAACTTTCTATCTAAAACCTTTCAATGACTTTTTTCCCATATTTGAGTTATAGTTTGATTGGATTTTGAATTCTAATTCTAAGGGGAAAGTGGCCAAGATAGCAGAGTAGGAAGACCCTGAGCTTACCTCCTCCCATGAGCACACCAAAATTACAACTATTTACAGAGCAACTATGGATGAGAACAAAGTGAAGACTAATTGAAAAGATTTTCCACAACTAAAGATATAAAGAAGAAATCATGATAAGACAGGTAGGAGGGGTGGAGACATGGTATAGTCAAGACCCACAATCCCAGGTAGGCAACACACAAATGGGAGGATAATCACAACTGCAGAGGTTCTCCCCAAGGAGTGAGGCGTCCAAGCCCCACATTGTGCTCCCCAGTCCAGGGGTCCTGCACCAGGAGGATGAACCCTACACGTCTGGCTTTGAAGGCCAGTGGGGCTCACATATGGTAAAGCCAGAGGGCTATAGGATACAGAGACTCCCCTCTTAATGGGTGCATGCTCCAAGACCTAGTTTAGAGAGAGTAATTTGAAAAGAGCCTAGGTCAGACCTACTTGCTAATCTTGGAGAACCTCCCAGAGAGACAGGAGGCAACTGGAACACCCCCTGGGCACATAGATGCTGGTGGCAGCCATTTGGGAGAGCTCATTCTACCATGAGGTCATTGGTGCTGGCAAGCACCAGGCCACCAGTCAGTTGGCAACAATCCCAGGACCCCCTAGGCTGAACAGCCAATCTGTGGAGACCCAATCCCACGCACCAGGGGGCAGGCACAAGGCTCAGGCTCCCCCAAATCTCCCATCAAGCCACCCTGGGGTCTGGCATCACCACCAGCAGGCCAGGACCAGCCCTAGGAACCCTGGGCTTTGCAACTAGACACCCTAGACCTGGCCCTGCCCAGTATGGGTTGGTATCAGCCCTGAGACTGCCCAACCCCGTTGCCAGCTACACCAGGCCCTGGGCAGTAATTTAATGGAATCCTAGTTGGCTCTTGGAAATCTGGTGGAAAGGGCCTGGGAGCAAGTGCCCAGGCAAATCACTTGTCTTTTACCTACAGGCAAGGGATTTGCTGAAATTAAATAATTATCCTGAGTTGAGGCCAGACTGAGCTGGGAAACTGAAGACATAAATCAGAGAAGGTAAGTCTAAACTGTTCATCAAAAATCAAGACAGAACCGGAAAATCAGAAGACCAGGAAGCTGTGAATAAGTGAGAAACCTGAAGTTTGGTCCTTGGCAAATACAGGGGTCAAGCAGTTATGGCCAAAGTCGGCTTTTAAGTATTCTCTATAGAGTGATGTGTGGGAGAACAACTGTAAACTGTAAAGGCCAGTAGCAAGAAAGAAAACTTTAATGCTGAAAAACAAACAATATTTTTGGGTAAGAAATTGGTTTTTTTTAATATAGTATATAAAGCTAAAGTCCATAGGGGAGGAACACTCCCAGTAATTAGAAATGTATTACTTTATGAAGAAATATCATCCATTGTTGGACATATCTAATTAAAAAAAAAACTATCTCCCTTGTATTGAACTCAACTACTCCTCATCACTAAGAGGAGAGGCACTTCTGAAAGCACTTCTGAAAGTGCTTCCTAAACGATAGAACTTCAGTATTTGATGGCAAGTAGAGTTGTTTAGTTTGAGATACTAGCTCACACCTATCTGAATGACTATCACCAAAAAGACCACAAATAACAAGTGTTGGTGATGATGTGGAGAAAGGGAACCCTTGTACACTGTTAATGGGAATGTAAATTGGTGCAACCACTGTGAAAAATAGTATGGAGGTTCCCAAAAAAACTAGAATTAGAACTACCATATGATCTAGCAATTCCACTCCTTGGCATATATATGAAGAAAACATACATGCACCCCAGTGTTCATAGAAGCATTATTTACAATAGCCAAAATTTGGAGACAACCTAAGTTTTTATCAACAGATGAATGGATAAAAAAGATGTGGCATGCACACATGCACACACACACATATACACAATGGAATACTACCCAGCCATAAAAAAGATGAAATTTTGTCATTTGTAACAACATGGATGGACTTGGAGGGTATTATGCTAAGTGAAATAAGTCAGACAGAGAAACACAAATACTGTATCATATCACTTATATGTAGAATCTAAAAAAAATAAAACAAGCTAGTGAATATAACAAAAAAGAAACAGACACACAGATATAGAGAAGAAACTAGTGTTTACCTGTGGGGAGAGGGAAGGAAGGAGGGGCCATATAGGAGTAGGGGATTAAGAGATACACACTACTACATATAAAATAAGCTACAAGGATATATTGTACAGCACAGGGAATATAGCTAATATGTTATAATAACTATAAATGGAGCATAACCTTTAAAAATTGTGAATCACTATGTTGTATAGTTAAAACTTATATAATATTGTAAATCAGCTATACCCCAATTAAAAAAATCTTCTCTTCTAAGTAATAAATCTCTGCCTGATCAAGTGTTCTCATGTGAGGTAACCCCTTTTCTGGATCATTCAGTATGTCAGTATAGTTTTAAATGAGCACCTACCACTACAGCATGCAGTAAGCCTTTCTCACCTTGGTCTAAATACCATGTCACATGCAAAGTGCATATAGTGTGTGATTAAGCCAGTGGGTGTTAGATTCAGAATTTGAAAGATAGCTGTGTGTCCCTAAAAAACAAATGATCCATTCTAATCCACTCTTTCCTAATCTGCAAACTATCAATATCTCTGTGTAGTCATAAGGATTGAATGGCCTAATATATGTATCTCAATAAGTGCTGTTATTATTAATAATAATCCAGTGCATTTTTAGCAGTTTAAGACTATTAGCCTGTATTGGCTTGATGTCTAATTAAACCCCCAAATTTTTCATGTGGATTGTTATCAATCTAGATTAATCACAACCTGTGCTTTTGAAAAAGACTTTTTAATTAATAAAAACAGAAATTTACAGGTTTCCTAATTCTGTTTTGTTTTTGGCAGTGAAGAGGAACAGTAAGATTTATATCAATCTTACAGTCTTTGTTTTAGATACCTCATATCTTTAACTTTTCACTACCCTTTTATAACAAATCTTTCAATGAAGGTACTTTGGAATTTCGAAGGATTTTGGAGGCTTCTACATACCAATTAAAATAGGCATCACATTCTATTTGTTTGGTTTAGAAACCCTCACTTTTAAGTGTACTTCTTATATGATCTTATCTAATTGAAACATTCTTCATAATGGCCATTGTAATTCTATGTTATAATTCCCCTGAGGGCTAGCAACAATTTGGTAGGACACCAGCCACAAATGAAGTTCAATTCACATTTCTGTCTAGACATATTTCGGAGCCTCCAACCTGACAATTACTGAGCCAAGTTCTCATGACACAAAATAAACTTAGTAAGATTTTGCCATTTTTGTAGATATCTACAGTTTCTGGGATTGCAGTTCTTAGACATAAAATATCCTAGGTATCCTAGAAGGTGACTTTTTGGATTTTTAGAAGGGGAAATTTACATTGAATGTGGAGTTTATTTTTTTTGTTCTAACTATAATTTCTGTTCTTTCATATTTTAAAGGAGTCCCTAAAGCTAGCCTTTATATCCATTTTTTTTAACTTGGTCTTACCAAGGGACCAATAAGACAACTGTCTAGGACAAGAGCTCCTTCCAAAAAAACGTTAATTAAATTTCCAATTCAAGGGATCCATTATCTGACCATTGACAAGTTGGATCTTAATAGTGACCCAAATCAATAGGCCTTTTTAATGGCTTAACCAAGTACATAAGAGGCATCCCACAAGAGAGTGCAAAAGATGCAGCCCTCACAAGATCCAGGAAGTTCACTCACAAAGATTGTCTAAGAAAGAAAGACCTTCATTTTTAAAGGTGGAAAAATGGTGTAGTGAGAACACTGTCTCCAGTTTCCAATGAGAATGTGATATGCCTCCAGTTGCAAATCTGCTAATATGTGACACCAGGCAGGTGCTACTAAAATGGGACTTTTCCAGCACTAACAAACAGCAAAGGCTGAGATGACAAAAGCCCTTTATGGACCAGGACCTCTAATGATAAACTTCCCTGTGACACAGTTGGACAAAGAGTGATGCTTGTGACTTCATGTCTCAGAACCCCAGTCTATTTGACGGGAGACCAAGTGCATGTTGATATGTGTACCTACCAGCTGGCAAAGACCAGAGAGATATTCTCACTGGTGACAAAGCCAAACTCTTAGGACATAGAAAAGGATGACAAATAACACAAGAGAGAGAGAGACAAAGAAAAACAGTGACTATCTCTGAGAGAAAATGGATCAATAAAAGCCAAGAGTATTCATCAAATACCCAAGTAGCTATACCCAAGAAACTAATTCCACAAATACTTTCTCCTGCTAATCTAAATTTAGATAAAGAAAAGGAATTTCACCACTCTCACATCAGACTCTGGAGACTGAGGTCTGGGAGACAGATGTGGTAAGAATTCTTACCTTCTGCATGCTTCTGTTAGAGGTCCTCGGATCTCTCGGTTGCAGCAACCCCAGCATGAGCAGTGTTCAGCTGGTTTATTGTCCCATCTGGGTCTCCAAAACTTTAGGGGTGGAAAAAGTTTTCCCCTCTTCCTTTCTAAGTTCTTTGGTCTAATAATTAAATTGATATGAGACAGATTAATAGCAGAAAAACAAACAAAACTTTAATAATATGTATACCTCCAGAATCCATAGGAGATACCCAGGAAAACTGAGTTACTCCTCCAAATGGCCAAAGCCCTCACCTTAAATACCTCTCCAGCTAAAGACAAAAGAAGATGTTGGGAGTAGGGAGTCAGTTTGAGAGGTTATCAGGAAAAGCACAGTAAACAAGAATATGATTGTTATGTAGATTTTAGTTGTAGTCTTCTTCATTGATAATAGTTTCTAGAGATTTAGATACACTCCTCTTCCTGGTACAGCAAGGAAGATGCTCTTACAAATGGAGATTTCCCCAATAAATGTAAACGTTTCGTACAAAAAGGTAACTTCTACTCAGTTTTCAGAGATTTTCCCGTGTCTGCAGTTTCTTTAAAATAATCAATATGCCAAAGAGGCATATTTTGGGATGGCATATTTTACTCCCCTTCAGCATTTAAGCCCACATTTACAGTGTATTTAAAAATTTATGGACATTGATCTACCATCTTCTAAAGTGGCTCTCTGTAAAAACATTATGTAATCTGCATATTTCTTTCTCTCAATACACATTTATGGAGCACCTTTTATGTTTCAAGTACTAAAATAGATATGAGAGACTTATAATTAAAAGACATATAATTTGATAAATGTTATAAATGAGGTGATTCAAGAAATATTAATTGAACTACATACTCTTTATCTAGAGCTGTGTTGAAGATCTTAAAGACATTATCTCATTTAATCTTCAATCTCACCATAAGAGGTAGGTATTATTATTATCCCTTTTTCATAGATGGAGAAACTAAGCCTAAATGCCTGACTCTAAAACTCTCTCTCTTAATTGTGAAATATTAAGAAATGAAGTGAACTTTCCATGGCTCTGTGGAGAATGAGTGGCATTTGTAGCATGTGTTGGGAGTACTAATCTCATTCTGGCTTAAATTTTCTCACATTTCAATTCTCTTTTCTTGTTCTAAATAATGTTTTCATGTTCTAGTATGGGAACCATTACAAACTATGTCAAATTTCTTTTTGGAACAAGAGTGAATAATAATAATCATAGTGTCTGATAAAAAATTGTCTCTATATTTTCAAGCCGAGAAGCTTGCTGGATGTGAATGATTTCCTTAGGTGACATAAATCCATTTCCTTGGTTATCATTATTTAATCAACTAAGTATCTACATAACTCTACTATTATTCATTTTTGTTCTTCTCCATTAGTATATCACAGAAGACCATCCAATGCTTTGCTGACATCTAAAAATAATTAATTTCTGCAGCATTCCCCTCATCAACAACTTTAGATACTCTTTTACAGAAAAAAGGATAGTAGTGTTGGATTGCTTTTTAATAATTCCATAAAGAAAATAAGCTATCACTCTTTGTGTTTCTAAGTTACACAAACCATCAGTGTGTGTTTTAGAGTTTCTTTCAGAAGCATACATATGTAAGATGATATTTTTATTTTCAAAATATATGGTGTTTTGTGCTGCTTTGCACACAATGAACTAGATTATTCTTGCTGGTGTACTTCCCTTGAGGACCAAAAGGGACACTTTGGGAAACTCCATTAACTCTCAAGGCCTATTAGGGCACCACTCCTGAAATTGCTTCTCAGATGCTTAGAAATAAAGAGTCTTAATGACTTAAAGTAATAGTTTACAAAATGATACCTTGGTGATCCAGGAGTGTTTAACTTGCAGGCAGGGTCAAACTTGCCTACCAGCTCCCAGTCTAGGAGTCTAGTACGTGATTTATAGACCAGACTCTGCCATTAACTGGTTGTTTGCTGTGGCAAATCATTAACCTCTCAAGTTCTCAATTTCTGCATCTGGAAATAAGAGGGTTGGATTACATTATCCCCAGGAGTCCCTTCCTGCTCCAAAAGGGATGGTTCACAAAAAGAGACTCAGCCTTACTATGTAGAAAAATCAAAGGGTTACATGGCGATCTGTGAGTATGTCGTGTGTGTGTGTGTGTGTGTGTGTGTGTGTGTTTGTGTGTATATATATATATATATATATACATACATATACATATATATATATATGAAAAAGTGTTTTTATATGCTTAAATGTTTTATAAAAAATCCTCAGTAATCTCTCAGGCAGTAATTTACAGTAGAAACATAATAATGGCTCCACACTTGAAATTATTACCTGCATTTGCTGTTTATAATATCAGAGGGAAAGATGCTTAAAATATTTCGCATCAACCATAGCTGAGAATTAATACTGAGGTTAAAATTATATTCTTCCCTAGGAAAGATAATATGTATTAGATTTCTTTCCAACCTAGTTTCAAAGAACAATGCATTCTTTACAAATGAATCAAATAAAAAGAAATTCTTACTCTTTTATTTGTGATTTTGCATTAAAAATATAAGAGAAGGTACCATATAAGCAGAATAGCATTTTAACAACATCCAAGAGAGTTGCAGGAAAATACAACTTTGGATAAAATCTATAGTGCTGTGTAAGCATTTATTCCAAGAGCATAAACTAATAATATCAACAAGTGTACCTACAGCAAGAATTCCATTAACCTCTCCATGTTTTCATGTCAAACTAAAGTTTTTCAAAATGATAACTTATTCCATTGGGTTTTTAATAATAGAAAATACAAGATGGGTCCAAAGTGAGTCAAGTTAGCATTCTGAGAATCCTGACTCAGTGTCAGTAGCTTAGTTTCTGTTGTAATAAGTTACCAACCATTACATTTGCTGGCAGTGGGTTAATTCCCTAATGGCAGTTTAAGGGAAATTATGGACTAGAATCTGTCAGAACAAATCTTGAGTGGGAGGAGTAAATGTTTCACAGCACACTGTGTACTTCCATGTCCATCTGGTGTTCTGAAATAAGAAAAGACAGGGAGGTCTACAAAATGTGCTTGATGGCACATTTGAGGAAGAGAAAATCAGAAGATAATGCATATTCATGTTCTTGTTTTATTATAATACCTGTTAGCAAAGGACACCAGACTGAACAGACCATAACTTTATTTTGCCTAAAAAAGATTTTAGAGATGCTTTCCTTCTCACTCGATGAAGGCAAACATTGTTTTCAGATACATTTTACTTTTTAATAACAAAAAATTCCAATTCCAAATGAAATTATGACTCTAAAGGTGCCAGGTGGCCACTTTTCCATGACCATTGCTACATGCAGATATATGCTTCTCCTGTGCATGATTCCAATCTTGTATTATTTAATTCCATCAAATTATTTAAGTATATAGCATTCTGGTATTAAAATCCTCAATGCAACAACACAAACCACTTGAAAACAGAAGAAATCACAAAGGAAAAATACTTTTACTCCTATTGCCAAAAGACTATCACTTTAAATATTTTGTGAGTCCTTCCAATATCACATATATTTACACATTCAAATTATATGTACAGTTTCCAAAAAAAACTGTTGTTTACATATTGCTTTGTAGACTGCTCTATTCATTTAGTAATATAGCATGAGCATTTCCCCATGACTATGAGTATTTACCTATAGTTTTAAATCAAATATGTTTAAAAATTAGCTTTATAACTAGGTGGTATCATCTTGATGCTCAACCAGTTATTTTCAAAAGATCATTTGCTTCTTTGCTGGATGCAACCCCACTGTTTCATCATTGGATTGGAATAAAGAGATACAACTTCACGAGATCTCCTTCAGGGATGTCTGACACAAGCACCTGACTGCACACCAAGAGGGTCTCCTTCCCCATCGTGCCCACTGGCTAACTGATGGGCAGCATGTGGACAAAGCCCTTGTCAGGTGCTATTCCCTGGGACAGGCCCCTGGAGGTTGAAATATACCCAGAAGCAGAGAAGAACTTTTCATGTGTAACAGAATTAGTGGGTTAAAGCTCTGCTCATGTCAAGGCTACTAGGGAATCAAGCAACTGTAGCCGGGAGTAGATAGCAAAAGACATACCCATCTGATACAGGAGGAGTTTGTATGAAAAGTATCATAAGTTTTAATTTCCTGAACACTTCACTACTAGGAATGGTTTTCTCTCAAAAAAGACTGTTGCTGAACAAGTTGGCAGCACTTATACTTTACATTTCAAAGCTCTTGCCCTGAATTTTAGTGACTATTCCTTTCCTCCTTCCTACAAATTCCAAATGTGGTCTAGCTGCCCCAGAATCTCTGGCCACTCAGCACAGGCCATCTGATGTTTTCATGCCTACAGAAGTAATGTAGAAATATATATGTCATCTTGCCCAAGCACTTTTAAAACTCAGCTTAATCATCATCTTTACCAAATCTTTCCAATTCTGTATTTCATCCCTCAGTCCTATGGGATCTTTTACTTCTAGTGTCAACTACAGGCCTAGCTCACAGTAGTATATCAATAAATGTCTGTGGAACTATGATTAAATGAATGAAAGAACAACATTTTTAAAAAAATGAATTTCCAGTGCTGCAGCAGCAGGCATTTTGGTTCAAGCTTATTTCTGAAATCCCTCATATCCAGCATGGAGTGTGTGCCTTTTTCTAAAATCAGACCTGAGTGGGAAACAGGTTTTGCAGTGTCACAAATTTGACCAAAGACCTCAAGTCGAGTTGCTGGTGGTGCATTATTGCTGCTAAAGGCTTAAAAAAATCAACTTCATTTTGACACTTTTTTTAAATGTAGGCATTAAAATCTAAGGCCATTTTACTATTGTCTGTCCCACTTCATCTAAGCAGGATAAAATTTGAAGCTCTTGTTCATCTACCAGACAGGCATTCTCAAGGCTTAAGAACATAGAAATATCCGCATAAAGCAGTGTGAGGGAATGCTAGAGACAATAGTAATATCTACCACCTTCTCTGACTAATGCTTTCTCCAAATTCTGGTTCCAGTGACTTTTAGAATTATATAACTTTTCTGATGGGTATGGAAATTCCCAAAGCCATCCATACACTCTTTCATTTACCATTTATTGATTGCATTAAGCCTAGTATCTTCCTTAATATTTGGACAGTGTCTGGAACTTCTTACTATAGGGGAGCAAAATGTGCCACCCCAAAAAGTCTCTGGCATGCTGATTATTTCAGGCTGAAAACAATTAAAGCTCAAAAGACTCAGGAAGAAAATTTGACCTTCCCCCTAACTGCCTAAAAATAACTTAGATGGAGGGTCTGTTCTTGGAATAGAGCTATCAATAGAGACTGCAAAGAACATGGGCTAGGTGTGGTGCAGGGAACTCTTAAGAGATCAGAGTCCATTCTGTGTCTCCAGCATGGCCCAGCAAACATTTATTTACCAAACGCTTGCTTTTCCATCTCCATGTCAACTGCTTCCTCCCTTTCGAAGTTCTAAACTCCTACCCCCAACCTCCTCTTTTGTCTTTATCTGAAGATGGTATTTAAGGTGAAGGTTTTGGCTGTTTTGGAGAGTTACTCAGTTTTCCTGGGTCTCTCCTATGTATACATTTCATTAAATTTTTCTTTGACTTTCTCTTAATTAATCTGTCTCATACCAATTCAATTCTTAGACCAGCCAGAAGAACCTAGAAGGGTAGAGGAAAATTTCTTCCTCCCTGACATTACTAATACCAAGAAACCATGGCCAGGACTGTGTCCTATTCGGTATTATTTCATCTGCTCCTAGAAAAATACCTACAATATAAAATGAGTTAATTTATTTTCCTTAAATGCTTTGCAGCCTATCTGTTGCCTCCTAAATAAAAGAAGATATCAACTCCAGGGTACTTGTATTGAAAAAATTGCTTTTCCTTTTGTTATTTTTCAGTAGAAAAAGAAATTATTCCTGATGTCACAATTTTGCTTTCTTTTTTAAGAGTTAGTATTCTGTTTTAAGAAAATAAACATCATAGCATTCTTTAATAAAAATAACCATTTCATAGTCTTTGTAAAAATGACACCACTATGAGTATAGATCAACCTAATCACCTTACCAAGAATATTTAGTTATCCTTTGTATCTGTCTTCTTTTCTTCCACCCTGAACATTTTTACAGATCGTAACTTGTAATTTTTGGATTTTTAAAACATGAATGAGTAATTATGGATGTAGACCAGACTTCAAGATACAACATGGCAAAAGCTCTAGAAAGGATCTTGAAGATTCTAGGCTAATGTGTAATCCTAGCAAGGTGTCCTTTGAAGACAAAAGCCGTAGAGGTTGAGTGGCTGGGCAATATCACAGGGTAAGTGGATAATGGCTACAAAGCTAAGGCAGCAGAAAGTATTTTGGAAAATTTGGAAAAAGCGTCATTGGTAGAAAATTGAAAGAGATAAAGGTAGGGAGGTCTCTTCTTCAATATAACTCAACTCAACTCTCAGAGAAAAGAATGTGTGGAAAGAAGAAAAAGTTGCCAGAATATCCATGTTGATATGGAATCATCTAGTTTCTATACTAATCATCATGCACTTCATAAATAAGATCTCCAATTTGGGTGTCAGAAATACAAATGTAGAAAGAAGCAGACAGATTGAATCCTGGGGTGGGAGAATATGACTTTTACTTACTCTCAGATCTTGTTATTGAAGATGGTAGTTTTCAGTAGTGTAGATACTCTTTAACCTGAAAATTTTCAGCCACCATCATGGATAACACCTTATGAGCTGTCTCAAAAGTTACAGCATATGAACAGCTCTTTATCTGATGACAGTACTCACTTACCATTAGCATTCATGTGAGTGAATTATATCTCTTGAAACAAGAAAATCTCATAGCTTATTTCGGTTTGGTGATAAAAAATGTTTTTCCTCTCCTGGATTTCAAATCTGTCCTCTAACACTGGAGAAGACAATATTTCTTTTTGGATTTCTCAATATGCTGCTATTTTTCATGAAGAACTATAAATTTAAAAACAAATGATGAAAAATGTTTCAGTGTAAAAGACCACAGGAGATATTTTCTCATTCAGTTAACATCCAAATGAGACAATCACATGGAGTTTTCTGTGTAATTTTCAAGTCAAAGAGTTTATTCGAGCTGTATGAGAGAATTTTATATAAAATTTGGAGGGTTCTCATAACAAAGCATTTACTTTGGATAACATATTAAGAACATTCTTTTCTTCATCAGCAGTACTGGTCTCTCAAATGTTTCTTTAACTCAAAGATTTCTGACAAATAGGAAAATCAAACTTTTTAAAAACCCCACAAGTGAGCAATAATCTCCTTATTGCAGCATTGTCTTCGCAATTCTTTTATCTAATGTGTTGTATGTGAAGAGATTCCCTCTACAGTAATAATATGTACTCATGGCTTCCTTATTGTTGTGTAGGGAATAAATTTAAAATGAATATTGTTTCTGTAAAGATGTATTTGCTCTAAGGAAACACAAATGAACAGGGCATTTTGAAATTATTTGGAAATTCAGGAACATGTGACTAGGAACAGGTCAGTAGATAAAATCTCTCTTTTTAATGGATGTCAGATGCTGGCAATACATAAATACATATCAAACCAAACCCATTATAATTTTGGACCCCAGATGGAAGTTGTTTATGAACAACTTGAGAACATCCAGTTATTTATAGTACAGAAAATCACTAACACTTGAAAAACAAAAAAAGCAATTACTGTATCTCCAACCGTGTAATGGCCATGTTAGACAGAAGAATCACAAATTTAGCTTCATCATTCTTGAATCAAAAGCTGGATTGTAGAGATTATGGCTGTGTTTGGAAAATTAGAGAAAAATAACACTTTCAGAATTATAACACAAAAAGACAATTAAGCTGCTACCATTATTCTCCAGAACAATAAAGTTCTATTTGGAAAAGTTATAAAAGTCATGAGAGAAATATTAAAATAAAATTAATTAGAAGACAAAATAGTCTTCTCTGTTTCTATCTCTCCTCTTTCAATGGTGGATACCTTCGTATAGCCTCCTTTTATTTTCAATTTTCCTTTTTCTTCAGAGTCACAATTTCCATCTCTTTTTAATATTCATTTATTTTCTTTATACATTCTTTTTAGTTATCATGTGATCTTCCAATATACTTTCCCTCCCTTCCCTCCCTTCCTTCTACTTTTTTCTTTTCTATTTTTTCTCTTTGTGCCCACAGAAGTACACCATTGGAAGTGTTGAGGAGAAAGACATTTTCCTCTGCCCTTCTAAGTTCTTCTGGTTGCTCTAAGAATTAAATTGACATGAGACAGATTAACAGAAGAAAATCAAACAAAAATTTAATAACATGTATGTATGGGAGAGACCCAGGAAAACTGAGTAACTAGCCAAAATAGCAGAAACCCTGACCTTAAATACCATCTTCAGCTAAAGACAAAAGAGGAGATTAGGGGTAGTGGTTTAGGCACTTCAAAGGGGAGACAGACAATTCACTTTGACATGGAAAAGCAAATGTTTGGTAAATTAATGTTTCCTGAGCCAAGCAGAGACAATGGACACAGTGGACTCTGATCTCTAGGCTCTGCTGAGTTTTCCCCACCACACCAGCCCATATTCTTTACATACATCTCTGGTGATAGCTCTATTCCTGCAACAAGCCCTTTATCTAAATTCTTTTAGGCAGTTAAGGAGGAGGTAACAAGAAAAACTTCCTGGGTCTTCTGTTTCTTAAAAATAATCAACCTAAATTAACTCTCATGCCAAAGAGACACATTTTGGGGTGACAAAATTTGCTTCCCAATTTTTTGGAAGCAATTTCTTGTTCAAAAGAAGGAAGAACTTTCCATATCTGAACATTATCTAAAATGGACACAAACAACTTTTCTGGTAGTGACTCCCTCATTTTAAAAGATCTATAAGAAGAGGATGGAGAGCTAATTATCTGAAATCTTACACTGAATAAGAGATTGAATTAAATGACCTCTAAATTCCCTTTCAGCACTTAAATAATATGTTTCTATAATTTCTTTCCTTGGCCAAAGCAGGTCAAGGTACTTCCCATGATGCTGTAGCACTCAGCAATGTTCACAGTGGTAAATGCTCATTCATGTCTGTTTTTTCCCCTGTTTAGGAAAATGGGAAAATCTTCCTCCAAGACTACTGAACAAGTGCTTGATTTTACTCAGGTCCACTCAGTTCTCTTTCTGTTCTGCTTCACCATCTGATCACCCTCTTTTTTTCTTTCCCTTTTGCTTTACTCTTTTTTCTTGCCACATGCTCATCTCCTCCACGTCCCTTCGTCTTCTCCTTGCTCTGTTCTCCTTTACATCTTTTTTCCTTTATTCTTTGTCCCATTCTTTTCCTGTTTGCATTCCTATTCTTGCCCAGAAAAGGCCTATTTTAGGCCTTGGCATTCAGTCCCAAGGCTCAAAAGCAATTAGTCATGAGAGAAGGAAAGGAGATACTCTCGAGATACTCTCTGACCTCTTTCAGAAATGAAAATGACTTCTGGAGCTTCCCTCCCTCCCTCCTCCCTTTCCCTTTCCCCCTTTAAATATTGATGGTACCACACTAGCAGCCTGCTAATGTAACTGTGGTTGGCACTCTGCAGAGGCAAAGGGAGCTGCAGGTACAGTCACAGGTAAGAGACTTTAGCCAGCTTTTTCTTCTATCTGTTACTTGCTCTTCTAGCCCCGTGCTTCCAGCTTGCCAAAGACAGAAAAGCCCATGTGCCTGTCAGTAGATTTGCTGCCCACGGAGAAGCTCCACTTCTCCCGTGAGCTATAAATTGTTCTGATCCTTATCAGCAGATGCACAGCCTACTGTGGCAGCAGGAGGACAGGCCCGGCCCTGTTTATCAGGAGGTGAAGCCAAGATTCTAGGTGCTGATGTCATGATGCTTCTGAGCTGGAGAAGGAAAATGCATTTGGTGTAGGGTCCCCTGCTTCCAAGTGCTGCTTATTCATACCACACCCCAGTGAACTCAATCTGTGGCTGCCCTCCTCCCAGGTTTGATGATGCCCAGAATAAGGGCAGTGTACTTTCTGGATTTCAGTGCAGCACCGTCAGGTCCTGTAGAATTACAAAACAGCTGAGGACTTAAATGTGTACCACTTAATTACGTGCCACATGTAATTTCAGAGCAGTTCTATTTATAGTGGAACTTTATGTTTAAAAAGCTTATATTTCAGAGTGGGAGGCGCTGCAAATCATTTTAAGCCCAGTAATGAGGCTTAAAATGTGACTCAAAGGAGCTGTAAAATTGGCCAGCACTCCAACTGGGTCACGTTCGGATCAAGATGGCAAGGAGGACGTTAATGGCATGAAAACAAGCTCGGGATTTAAAAATTGGAGACTCTTCTTGATCTGTGTATGTGTACGTGTCTGCGTGCATGTGTGTGTGTATGTGTGTGTGCGTGCGTGTGTGTCTCTTTGTGCGTGTGTGTGTGTGTCTCTGTGTGTTGTGGGGAAAGGTGGTTATTTATTAGCAGTAAAGATAGGGAAGAAGTCAATAGAAGTTCAGGACATCTAACAGAAACTCAGAGTTTATATAAATACCAAACAAGGTCAGGTTGAGTCAAATGCACATTCAGGGCGCAGTTCCACAGGGGAACGACAGAAGTGAGACACAGGTGTGAGGGCAGGGCAGGACCAGCAAAGCTCAGAGAGCTGAAGTGTGGGAGGGGGCATGTCGGAGCTGTCAATCATGCATCAGCAGCCAGGGCTAAGGGGAGACCCTGAGCCTTCTCCTCCACTAAGGCCGAAGTGTGTGTGTGCGCGTGCGTGTGCACGCGCGTGTGTGCGCGTGCGTGTGTGCATGCGGAGGGGTGACAGCTGGTTTATTAAAAGGCCCTTAGTCTCTTGTAAGCACAGTGACTTAGCTTCCCTACTTTGGTGTGGCATGGAGTGTGACTAAAACACCATCCTGTTTTTTTTCTTCACTGAGTGAAGACAAGAATGATTAGAGGCTTGTAAATAATTGGGGAGACCTAGAAGGGTACCAAAAATTACATGGGCCTGGTCTAAAAATGACTGCTACTGAGTGAAGTATGGCTGTGCCTCTTTTCCCCTACTCTGTCCCCATCTGCCCCGCCCCTGCCATAGAGACTGATCTCAATCTCCAACAATTCAGCGAGAAACGCAGAGATTGTGCACAGCCTTCGCTGTGATTCAATGGGCAGGCTGTGGGGCAAGTGGTGAGCAAAGGTCATCTGTAAAAACAGTCCCAGCAGCATGACACTCAGTGGATTGAATGTTTCTAGTTTTCTGGGACTGATCGTTGCACTGAGGAAATATGGCTGCACTATTTTTCACCTTTACTTACCTGGTCTCCCTTATACTTACACCCTGCTTGCTTGTGCTTCTACATTCAGCCTAGATCCTTACACCTACTTTCAGGCACAAGCACATCTTCCAACCAAGGTTGAACTAGAACTTCAGCACCCCACTCATGTCCGCACTCCTTTGGCCTCTATTCTTCACTCAGTGCCCTCACCCTCATGTCTGACAAAGCAAATAAATACGTGCTCATAGCAGGGGAAAGAAATCTTTTGCCACCAAACAATAGCCAACAGATTAAATAAATATATTTTCAAGATTTAGCACAACACACCTCGAAAATAACCATGAAAATATTGAATTTAATCCAAGGGTCCACAGCAAAATATCACCTTTTGAATTAAAAAAAAGCCAATACATTTAGATACGGTTTCAAGGCCTAGGGGTAGTACTTTGAAAAGATTGAATTAAATCTTGTGGACTGTTATTAACTAGTTAGTTCTTACTATTTGCTCTTTTTGAAAAAATACTGATGAGAGTATTAATCTGAATATTAGTTTATAAATTATTGTCATAAATATCACTACTAGCAATAAATGATATTATGGTAATAATAAGAATTACTAGTAATAATAATAGCAGCATTTTATTTATTTAGCGATTATAAATTCTGTGAGGGCAGGGCCTGTGTTTAATAGGTAGGTGTTTAATAAGTATTTATGGAATACAAATGATTTTCACATATATGCTTTCTTCGTCCTCTTAACAATTCAAGGATTCTGGCTCATACATGCTTAATGCTTAAATCTTTCACATGCTTGGTACTTCAACTGTTAAATAGTAGAAAGTTAGCAAATATTTGTTGGCTGAGGGATTGGTAAGGCAGGTGTTAACATCTGCTTTGCGAATTCAGAACACACGTCTATGGCCTGACCATCAACTGACTCACCACAACCTTCTATAGGAAGCAAATATCACCACTCCTAGAGTGAACAGATATAAGATTATATATTTTACATTAAACAAATGTAAACTATGATCCCAGACCAATCTTGGACCTTGCTATTGATAAGTCTTTATCTGCAGATCGCTGGAAAGACAGAGTTTTCTTGTTCTATTCATATATGTATGGAGCATTGAGATTGGAGAAGCAATAGTTGCTGACCAAGAGGAATTCTGCCTAAGGATTAACATCTAACAAATTTGACATTCACACTTGGAATGGTTAATCAATCTTGCCATGGGTTACTGAGACACTGTTTAAAGTTTCTGATAATGTTTGCTTAAGTAAAGAGTTCCAAATACATTTGAAGTTAGCTAAACTATTGTTGATAAACACTTATGTGATCCTTCAAAGAATTCCCAGAGGATATAATAGCCCACCTGTAGGAGCAGTAACAGGGAAAAATACTTGGGAACTTGCTGTGTGAGCAACCTTTTAAGCCTTTTCTCAACAACAGACTCAAGAAAATACGGAGCATACTACCTACCTCAAATGTAATTGTGAAGGACAATAAAAGCACCTCACAAACTAGAAAGCACTATATAGATGTAAGTTGATATTATTATTATTATCTATAAAATAGAGGTCACAATTGCTCAACTATCTTAAAAAGTTGATTTGAGAATCAAATGAGTTGGTGTGGGAAGATATTTGAGGAAGACAAGATGCTTTTCAACTGCATAATGAAACTATTATTAAAATGTCCTATTCAAGGACATCAATATCTTTTTCTTATGACTAAAAATGAGGGTTGTTCTTTCTAGAGAGATTCATGGCATGGACACCAATAAAATAATTATCACCATTACATGCTCTTTGACTGAGTGCTACATGCTGATTCTTCAATATCAATTCTCTGTGAAGCAATGGACATGATACAGAAAATGCCATCAGAGTCAGAAAACCCACATGCCAAATAAGTTACCTGTTTGCTCAGCATCACTGATGCTTTTTAAGGAGTTGCTAACTGAAAAAGCTGTCTCCTTAGAACACAAATCATTGTAATTGGAACTTTGGAAATTGTATGGTAGCTAGAATGATGAATAAAGCACAGTTGGAGAGTTTCAAGTATGGCAGTTTGTGTTTTCTTTAAAGCCTTTCTTATGAGAAATTGGGAAGTCAGACAATATCTATAACAAACATATGTCATAAGAAATCCAACTGCACGTCAGAGATTTTTTTTTTTTAGCAGCTAGAAAGTTCTTTCATGAATAGATTTCAATTAGCCACAAACATAAACAGCAAATTTGGTTTTGATTATATGGTATTTTTCCTAAGTCAGACTAACCCTCCAATTTTGAGAAGCAAATATTTGACGCTGTTTTTGTAAGTAATTCCTCCATTATCCTCACTGGCTCTGAGCTTGCCAGCAGTTTTTTCATTCTGAGGTCTTTGGAAAGATCAATTAAAGAGTAAGAACCAGTTTTGTTTGCTCATTAAGGGGTTCTGCAAGGGATAGGAGGAGAAACAATGTTGCCGACTGCAGCAGTAGTCCCCTTATGGTACCTTTTCTCACAGTGTCCCTTCCTTATCAGACATGGTAGTAGGAGAGGTTGACTTTCACACTCTCTTCTGGACACAGTTTTATGGGTAACAATAAAATCTCTATTGAGAAGGATGGAAATTATGAAGATAAATGTAGCATAATAGATAATGAGGTCAAGTGTCTGAAAACACTTTTTTTTTTTTTAAAGCATTCAACTCTTCTACTAGTCTCTTGCAAAATCATCATTCAAAGGACTAAGGACACTTTGCCTCTTCAGACTTGAGGAACAGGGCCTGGGTCTTCCTTTTCAATGACTTTGGGAATCAGTACAATCTCAATTAATTGTATAGTAGAAATTACTTTGCAATTGAATAAAGATTCTTTATGCATAAACTACATGGAAGCAGGCAAATTTTAGATCGACAGTATCATTGTAGTTAATATTACTACATAAGATTGATTTTCTTTTCTAGGGCTTTACTCTGTTAGGTAATACCTGTCACTGCTCCTTTCCTTACTCAGGACCCTTTCTGAGTTGCTTCCAGTGATAACTCCTGGTTCAAGCAATAGGTAAATCTCATAACTTACCCCTGATACCTCTAAATTGGCTATTTTGATTTTGAATCCTTGGTCTAGAATGTCCTGAAATTTTTACTTTTCTGCAACCATTTTGCTGGGTTCAGCAAGATAAACTTTATCAATTCTTTCTTTTCCTAAGATTCAGTACTTTCCCTGGATTCTTTATTTCCCAGTCCTTTCTTCATCACTTTTCTCCACTGTGCCTCTTCAGGTTCTCTGTTCCACCTCAAGCCACCCACCTAACCTGCTTCATCTAATCCAGAGGTTGCCTTTTTGACCCACTGACAATTGCAAAGTGATTCCATTAACATGTAGATGACTCTGGACAGAGCTGAACAGGCTAAACATGTGTTTGAATATAAGGATTAATCAACATATAGGGTACCAACGTGTACCACACAAAAGGGAGAACATTTCTTTCCATGTATTTGTGTCTTCTTTAATTTCTTTCAGCAACGTTTTGTAGTTTTTGTTGTACAAGTCTTTCTTCCCCGTGATTACATTTATTCCTATATGTTTTATTCTTTTTGATGTTATTGCAAATGGATTGTTTTCTTAATTTACTTTTAGGATAGTTTGTTGTTAGTGTGTATAAGTGCAACTGATTTTTGTATATTCATTTTGTATCCTGCAATTTTGCTAAGTTCATTTATTAGTTCTAATGATTCTGTTGGTGGAATCTTTAAGGTTTGCTACACATAAGATTATGTTATTTAAAAACAGAGATCGGGGCTTCCCTGGTGGTGCAGTGGTTGAGAGTCCACCTGCCGGTGCAGGAGACACGGGTTCGTGCCCCGGTCCGGGAAGATCCCACATGCCGCGGAGCGGCTGGGCCCGTGAGCCATGGCCGCTGAGCCTGCGCGTCCGGAGCCTGTGCTCTGCAACGGGAGAGGCCACAACAGTGAGAGGCCCGTGTACCGCAAAAAGAAAAAAAAAAAACAGAGATCATTTTAATTCTTCTTTTTCTTATCTAGTTGCTCTAGCTAAGACATCCAATATTATGCTGAACCGAAGTGGTTGGAGTCAGCATCCATGACTTGTTCCTCATCTGAGAGGAAAAGCTTTCAGGTTTTCACTGTGGAGTATGATACTACCCGTAGGCTTTTCATAAATTACTCTTGTCACGTTGAGGTAATTTCCTCTATTCCAAGTTTGTTGAGTGTTTTTATCAAAAAATAGTGTTGAATTTTATCGAATGCTTTTTCTGCATTTATTGAAATGATTGTGATTTTTACCCTTCATTCTGTTAATGTGGTGAAGCACATGCATTGATTTGCATATGTGAAAACATCCTTGCCTCCCAGTGATAAATTTCATTTGACAGGGTGTATGATCCTTTTAATGTGCTGTTGAATTTAGCTTGCTAGTATTTTATCTAGGATTTTCACATATATGTTCATGAGGTCTATTGGCCTGTAGTTTTCTTTTCTTGTAGTGTCTTTGTCTGGCTTTGGGTAATACTGTCCCCATAAAATGAGGTTGGAAGTGTTCCCTTCTTTTCAGTTTTTTGGGAAGGGTTTGAGATTATTAAAATGTCCTTACTACCCAAAACAATCTACATTTTAAATGCAATTTCTGTAAGAATTCTAACAGCGTTCTTTGCAGAAATAGACAAAACAATTGTAAAATTTATATGAAACCACAAAGGGCCCTGAATAACTAAGCAATCTTGAATAAAAGAACAAAGCTGGAGGTCTCATGCTTCCTAACTTCAAAACATATTACAAAGCTAGAGTAGTAAAAGCAGTATGATACTGTCGTAAAGACAGACGTAGACCAATGAAATAGAATAAAGATCCCAGGAAATAAACCCCATGCATATACAGTAAATGATCTTTGATAAACGGGGACAGAATAGTCTTTTCAACAAATGGTGTTGAGAATATCCACATGTAAAAGAGTGAAATTGGACCCTTATCTTACATCATACACAAAAATAAATTCAAAATGGATTAAAGACTTAAGGGATGGCTTCCCTGGTGGCGTAGTGGTTGAGAGTCCGCCTGCTGATGCAGGGGACACAGGTTCGTGCCCCAGTCCGGGAAGATCCCACATGCCGCGGAGCGGCTGGGCCCATGAGCCATGGCCGCTGAGCCTGCGCGTCCGGAGCCTGTGCTCCACAGCGGGAGAGGCCACAACAGTGAGAGGCCCGCGTACAGAAAAAAAAAAAAAAAAAGACTTAAGGGAAAGACCTGAAACTATAAAATTAGAAGAAAACATAGGGGGAAACTTTGATGACATTGGTCTTGGCAATAATTTCTTGGCTATGACACGGAAAGCACAAGCCACAAAAGCAAAAGTAGGCAAGTGAGACTACAGCAAACTAAAATGCTTCTGCATAAAGGGAAGGAAACAACTAATAGAGTGAAAAGGAAACCTGTAGAATGGGAGAATAGATTTGCAAACCATATATAAGATAAGGGGTTAATATAAAAAATATATATAAGGAACTCATACAATTAAGTAGCAAAAATACCCAAATAACTTAATTTAAAAATGATCAAAAATCTTGAATAAACATCTCTCAAAGAAGACATACAAGTTGCCAGCAGGTATATGAAAAGCTGATCAACATTACCAGTCATCAGGGAAATGCAAATCAAGACCACAATCAGACATTAACTCACACCTGTTAGGATGGCCATTATCAAAATCACAGAAAATAAGTGCGGGAAAGGATGTAGAGAAATTGAAACACTTTTGCACAGTTGTTAGGAATGTAAAATGTGCAGCCTCTATGGAAAACAGTATGGAGTTTCCTCAACAAATTATAAAAAGAACTGTATGATCCAGCAATCCTACTTGAACACAGGATCTCAGAGAGAGGTTTGCACTCCCACATTCACTGCAGCATTATTTGCAAAGCCAAGAGGTGGAAAAAACCTATATGTCCATTTATGGATAAATGGATAAAGAAAATGTGGTATATACATACAGTGGAATATTATTCATCCTTAACAAAGTGCAAAATCTATCATATGCTACAACATGGATGAAACTTGAGGACATTATGCTAAATGAAATTAACCAGCAACAGAAAGACAAATACTGCATGAGTACACTTATATGAGGTATCTATAATAGTCATATTTATAGAAGCAGAGAGTAGAATAGTGGTGGCCAGAGGCTGGGGGCAGGCGGGAATGGGAAGTTATTGTTCATTGGGTGTAGAGTTTATGTCACATACAATGAAAAAGTTCTAGAGATCTGCTGTACAACAATACTCATGTAGTTAACAATATTGCACTATACGTTTAAAAAATTATTGTGAGTACATCTCATATTATGTGTTTTGTTTTTTACTACAATTAAAAACAATAAGGAGAAGGGAGAAATTTTTTCTCCATGTTTGACCAGAGGAATAGGTCTGAAACTGTTTGAGGTGCTGGTGGTTGTCGCTATACTTGTTGTTCTGTTTAAAGATCTGGGGTATTGGGCTTCCCTGGTGGCACAGTGGTTAAGAATCTGCCTGCCAATGCAGGGGACACAGGTTTGAGCCCTTGTCTGGGAATATCCCACATACTGCAGAGCAAAAAAGCCCGTGCGCCACAAGCACTGAGCCTGCACTCTAGAGCCCCCGAGCCACGACTACTGAAGCCCACGCACCTAGAGCCCGTGCTCCACAACAGGAGAGGCCACCACGATGAGAAGCCTGCACACCGCAATGAAAAGTAGCCCCTGCTCGCCGCAACTAGAGAAAGCCCGCGCAGCAATGAAGACACAATACAGCCAAAAATTAATTAATTAATTAATTAATTTAAAATCTGAGGTATTAGGATTTACCAAGTATAAAAATTCTATTTTCAAAAAAATTTTAACATAAGCAAAGTTTTACTTCGATTTTTTTGGCTCATAAATGACTCTGCAATATCTAACATGTAAGAGACTAACATGGTTACTGTCTAAAGGCAGCACAGAGGCCACTGAATATTTGTACAATTTTAGGAAAAGAGGAGCAGCTCAAAATCTCCTTCACACTGAGGGAGGGAAAATGGGGTGGGATCAGGGTAGATGAGTAAATAAACATCTTAGCTCTGTCATCTGGGCTGAGGGTTCCCCGCTGAAACTCCAGCTACATAGGCGGTCGATTGGACCCTACCTGTGTTAGGGAAATATAATCAAAAAGAAAAAAAGTCTTCCAATCCAAGAATCCTCTTCACAAAGACAGTTGAGAAACAAACCACTTTTATTATTAAATAAGCATTAAACGAGAGTGTAATGTGCATCACAGGCAATCTGCTAAGAGATTGCAAGGACAGAAATCTGCCCTTTTTTTACACAAGCACATACAACCCATCACATACATGCTTTTTTTAAAAAAAAAATTTAATTTTATTTTTAAACAGCATGTTTTTATTAGTTATCTATTTTATACATATTCGTGCGTATATGTCAATCTCAATCTCCCAATTCATCCCACCACCACCGCAGCTGCCTCCCTGCTTTCCCCCATTGGTGTCCATACATTTGTTCTCTACCTCTGTGTCTCTATTTCTGCCTTGCAAATCGGTTCATCTGTAGCGTTTTTTAGATTCCACATATATGCATTAATATACGATATTTGTTTTCCTCTTTCTGACTTACTTCACTCTGTATGACAGTCTCTAGACGCATCCACGTCTCAACAAACGACCCAATTTCGTTCCTTTTTATGGCTAAGTGATATTCCATTGTATATATGTACCACATCTTCTCTATCCCTGTGTCTATCGATGGGCATTTAGGTTGCTTCCATGACCTGGCTATTGTAAATAGTGCTGCAATTAACATTGAGGTGCATGTGTCTTTTTGAATTATGGTTTCCTCTGCATATATGCCCAGTAGTGGGATTGCCGGGTCATATGGTAATTGTATTTCTAGTTTTTAAGGAACCTCCATACTGTTCTCCATAGTGGCTGTATCAATTTACATTCCCACCAACAGTGCAAGAGGGGTCCCTTTTCTCTCCCTCTCCAGCATTTGTTGTTTGTAGATTTTCTGATGATACCCATTCTAACTGGTGTAAGGTGATACCTCATTGTAGTTTTGATTTGCATTTCTCTAATAGTTAATGATGTTGAACAGCTTCTCATCTGCTTCTTGGCCATCTGTATGTCTTCTTTGGAGAAATGTCTATTTAGGTCTTCTGCCCATTTTATGATTGGGTTTTTTATCTTTTAATATTGAACTGCATGAGATGTTTATATATTTTGGAGATTAATCCTTTATCCGTTGATTGCTTTGCAAATATTTTCTCCCATTCTGAGGACTGTCTTTTCATCTTGTTTATGGTTTCCTTTGCTTTTAAATTTCCTTAGGTCCCATCTGTTTATTTTTTATTTTATTTCCATTTCTCAAGATCAAAAAAGATCTTGCTGTGACTTATGTCAAAGGGTGTTCTTCCTATGTTTTCCTCTAAGAGTTTTATAGTGTCCTGTCTCACATTTAGATCTTTAATCCATTTGGAGTTTATTTTTGTGTATTGTGTTAGGAAGTGTTCTAATTTTATTCTTTTACATGTAACAGTCCAGTTCTCTCAGCACCACTTATGAAGAGAGTCTTTTCTCCATTGTATATCATTGTCTCCTTTGTCATGGATTAGTTGACCATAGGTGTGTGGGTTTATATCTGGGCTTTCTACACTGTTCCATTGATCTATATTTCTGTTTTTGTGGCAGTACCATGTTGCCATGTTGTCTTTTTCTTTTTTTTTTTTACATCTTTATTGGAGTATAATTGCTTTACAATGGTGTGTTAGTTTCTGCTTTATAACAAAGTGAATCAGTTATACATATACATATGTTCCAATATCTCTTCCCTCTTGAGTCTCCCTCCCTCCCACCCTCCCTATCACACCCCTCTATGTGGTCACAAAGCACCAAGCTGATCTCCCTGTGCTATGTGGCTGCTTCCCACTAGCTATCTATTTTAGGTTTGGTAGTGTATATATGTCCATGCCACTCTCTCACTTTGTCCCAGATTACCCTTCCCCCTCCCCATATCCTCAAGTCCATTCTCTAGTAGGTCTGTGTCTTTATTCCCGTCTTACCCCTAGGTTCTTCATGACATTTTTTTCTTAAATTCCATATATATGTGTTAGCATACAGTATTTGTCTTTCTCTTTCTGACTTACTTCACTCTGTATGACAGACTCTAGGTCTATCCACCTCATTACAAATAGCTCAATTTCATTTCTTTTTATGGCTGAGTAATATTCCATTGTATATATGTGCCACATCTTCTATATCCATTCATCCGATGATGGACACTTAGGTTGTTTCCATCTCCTGCCTATTGTAAATATAGCTGAAATGAACATTTTGGTACATGACTGTTTTTGAATTATGGTTTTCTCAGGGAATATGCCCAGTAGTGGGATTGCTGGGTCATATGGTAGATCTATTTGTAGTTTTTTAAGGAACCTCCATACTGTTCTCCATAGTGGCTGTACCAATTCACATTCCTACCAGCAGTGCAAGAGTGTTCCCTTTTCTCCATACCCTCTCCAGCATTTATTGTTTCTAGATTTTTTGATGATGGCCATGCTGACTTGTGTGAGATAATATCTCATTGTAGTTTTGATTTGCAGTTCTCTAATGACCATGATGTTGAGCATTATTTCATGTGTTTGTTGGCAGTCTGTATATCTTCTTTGGAGAAATGTCTATTTAGGTATTCTGCCCATTTTTGGATTGGGTTGCTTGTTTTTTTGTTATTGAGCTGCATGAGCTGCTTGTAAATTTTGGAGATTAATCCTTTGTCAGTTGCTTCATTTGCAAATATGTTCTCCCATTCTGAGGGTTGTCTTTTCATCTTGTTCATGGTTTCCTTTGCTGTGCAAAAGCTTTGAAGTTTCATTAGGTCCCATTTGTTTATCTTTGTTTTTATTTCCATTTCTCTGGCAGGTGGGTCAAAAAGGATCTTGCTGTGATTTATGTCATAGAGTGTTCTGCCTCTGTTTTCCTCTAAGAGTTTGATAGTTTCTGCCCTTACATTTAGGGCTTTAATCCATTTTGAGCTTATTTTGTGTGTATGGTGTTAGGGGGTGATCTAATCTCATACTTTTACATGTACCTGTCCAGTTTTCCCAGCACCACTTATTGAAAGGGTTGTCCTTTCTCCACTGTACATTCCTGCCTCCTTTACCAAAGATAAGGTGACCATATGTGCGTGGGTTTATCACTGGGCTTTCTCTCCTGTTCCATTGATCTATCTTTCTGTTTTTGTGCCAGTACCATACTGTCTTGATTACTGTAGCTTTGTAGTATAGTCTGAAGTCTGGAGCCTGATTCCTCCAGCTCCGACTTTGTTCTCAATATTGCTATGGCTATTCAGGGTCTTTTGTGTTTCCACACAAATTGTGAAATTTTTGGTTCTAGTTCTGTGAAAAATGCCCGTGGTAGTTTGATAGGGATTGCATTGAATTTGTAGATCCCGTTGGGTAGTAGAGCCATTTTCACAATGTTGATTCTTCCAATCCAAGAACATGGTACATCTCTCCATCTATTTGTATCATCTTTAATTTCTTTCATCAGTGTCTTATAATTTTCTGCATACAGGTCTTTTGTCTCCTTAGGTAGGTTTATTCCTAGATATTTTATTCTTTTTGTTGCAATGGTAAAAAGGAGTGTTTTCTTGATTTCACTTTCAGATTTTTCATCATTAGTGTATAGGAATGCCAGAGATTTCTGTATATTAATTTTGTATCCTGCTACTTTACCAAATTCATTGATTAGCTCTAGCAGTTTTCTGGTAGCATCGTTAGGATTCTCTGTGTATAGTATCATGTCATCTGCAAACAGTGACAACTTTACTTCTTCTTTTCCAATTTGCATTCCTTTTATTTCCTTTTCTTCTCTGATTTCTGTGGCTAAAACTTCCAAAACTATGTTGAATAATAGTGGTGAGAGTAGGCAACCTTGTCTTCTTCTTGATCTTAGTGGAAATGCTTTCAGTTTTTCACTGTTGAGGACCGTTGATGTTGGCTGTGGGTTTGTCATATATGGCCTTTATGATGTTGAGGAAAGTTCCCTCTATGCCTACTTTCTGCAGCGTTTTTATCATAAATGGGTGTTGAATTTTGTCGAAAGCTTTCTCGGCCTCTATTGAGATGATCATATGGTTTCTCTCTTTCAATTTGTTGATATGGTGTATCACGTTGATTGATTTGCATATATTGAAGAATCCTTGCATTCCTGGAATAAAGCCCACTTGATCATGGTGTATGATCCTTTTAATGTGCTGTTGGATTCTGTTTGCTAGTATTTTGTTGAGGATTTTTGCATCTATGTTCATCAGTGATATTGGCCTGTAGTTTTCTTTGTTTGTGACATCCTTGCCTGGCTTTGGTATCAGGGTGATGGTGGCCTCATAGAATGGGTTAGGGAGGGTTCCTCTCTCTGCTATATTTTGGAAGAGTTTGAGAAGGATAGGTGTTAGCTCTTCTCTAAATGTTTGATAGAATTCGCCTGTGAAGCCATCTGGTCCTGGGCTTTTGTTTGTTGGAAGATTTTTAATCACAGTTTCAATTTCAGTGCTTGTGATTGGTCTGTTCATATTTTCTATTTGTTTCTGATTCAGTCTTGACAGGTTATGCATTTCTAAGAATTTGTCCATTTCTTCCAGGTTCTCCATTTTATTGGCATATAGTTGCTTGTAGTAATCTCTCATGATCTTTTGTATTTCTGTCGTGTCAGTAGTTACTTATCCTTTTTCATTTCTAATTCTGTTGATTTGAGTCTCTTCCTTATTTTCCTGATAAGTATTACTAATGGTTTATCAATTTTGTTTATCTTCTTAAAGAACCAGCTTTTAGTTCTATTGATCTTTGCTATCATTTCCTTTATTTCTTTTTCATTTATTTGTGATCTGATTTTTATGATTTCTTTCCTTCTGCTAACTTTGGTGGGTTTTTGTTTTTCTTTCTGTAATTGCTTTAGGTGCAAGGTTAGGTTGTTTTTTTCGAGATGTTTCCTGTTTCTTAAGGTAGGATTGTATTGCTATAAGCTTCCCTCTTAGGACTGCTTTTGCTGCATCCCATAGGTTTTGGGTCGTCGTGTCTCCATTGTCATTTGTTTCTAGGTATTTTTTGATTTCCTCTTTGATTTCTTCAGTGATCACTTCATTATTAAGTAGTGTATTGTTTAACCTACATGTGTTTGTATTTTTAACAGATCTTTTCCTGTAATTGATATCTAGTCTCACAGCATTGTGGTCGGAAAAGATACTTGATACAATTTCAATTTTCTTAAATTTACCAAGGCTTGATTTTTGACCCAAGATATGATCTATCCTGGAGAATGTTCCATGAGCACTTGAGAAGAATGTGTATTCTGTTGTTTTTGGATGGAATGTCCTATAAATATCAATTAAGTCCATTTTATTTAATGTACCATTTAAGCTTCTGTTTCCCAATTTATTTTCATTTTGGATGATCTGTCCATTGGTGAAAGTGGGATGTTAAAGTCCCTACTATGAATGTGTTACTGTCGATTTCCCCTTTTATGGCTTTTAGTATTTGCCTTATGTATTGAGGTGCTCCTATGTTGGGTGCATAAATGTTTACAATTGTTATATCTTCTTCTTGGATCGATCCCTTGATCATTATGTAGTGTCCTTCTTTGTCTCTTCTAATAGTCTTTATTTTAAAGCCTATTTTGTCTGATATGAGAAATGCTACTCCAGCTTTCTTTTGGTTTCCATTTGTGGAATATCTTTTTCCGTCCCCTCACTTTCAGTCTGTATGTGTCTCTAGGTCTGAAGTGGGTCTCTTGTAGACAGCAGATATATGGGTCTTGTTTTTGCATCCATTCAGCTAGTCTGTGTCTTTTGGTGGGAACATTTATTTACATTTAAGGCAATTATCGATATGTATGTTCCTATATCCATTTTCTTAATTGTTTTTGGTTTGCTATTATAGGTCTTTTCCTTCTCTTGTATTTCTTGCCTAGAGAAGATCCTTTAGCATTTGTTGTAAAGCTGGTTTGGTGGTGCTGAACTCTCTCAGCTTTTGCTTGTCTGTAAAGGTTTCAATTTCTCCATCAGATCTGAATGAGATCCTTGCTGGGTACAGTAATCTTGGTTGTAGGTCTTTCTCCTTCATCACTTTAAATATTTCCTGCCAGTCCCTTCTGGCTTGCAGAGTTTCTGCTGAAAGATCAGCTGTTAACCTTATGGGGATTCCCTTGTGTGTTATTTGTTGTTTTTCCCTTGCTGCTTTTAATATGTTTTCTTTGTATTTATTTTTGACAGTTTGATTAATATGTGTCTTGGTGTGTTTCTCCTTGGATTTATCCTGCATGGGACTCTCTGTGCTTCTGGACTTGATTAACTATATCCTTTCCCATATTAGGGACGTTTTCAGCTTTAATTTCTTCAAATATTTTCTCAGTCCCTTTCTTTTTCTCTTCTTCTTCTGGAACCCCTATAATTCGAATGTTGGTGCATTTAATGTGTCCCAGAGATCTCTGAGACTATCCTCATGTCTTTTCATTCTTTTTTCTTTATTCTGCTCTGCAGTAGTTATTTCCACTATTTTATCTTCCAGCTCACTTATCCGTTCTTCTGCCTCAGTTATTCTGCTATTGATCCCATCTAGAGTACTTTTAATT
The DNA here is from genome assembly GCF_003676395.1 of Aethalodelphis obliquidens. Lineage (NCBI taxonomy): Eukaryota > Metazoa > Chordata > Mammalia > Artiodactyla > Delphinidae > Aethalodelphis > Aethalodelphis obliquidens. The sequence goes on along the minus strand of NW_020837957.1, from coordinate 34,211,731 downwards.
TCATTTATTGTGTTGTTCATCGTTGCTTGTTTCCTCTTTAGTTCTTGGTCCTTGTTAAATGTTCCTTGCATTTTCTCTATTCTATTTCCAAGATTTTGGATCATCTTTACTATCATTATTCTGAGTTCTTTTTCAGGTAGACTGCCTGTTTCCTCTTCATTTGTTGGGTCTGGTGGGTTTTTTATCTTGCTCCTTCATCTGCTGTGTGTTTTTCTGTCTTCTCATTTTGCTTATCTTACTGTGTTTGGTGTCTCCCTTTTTCAGGCTGCAGGTTTGTAGTTTCCATTGTTTTTAGTGTCTGTACCCAGTGGCTAAAGTTGGTTCAGTGTGTTATGTAGGCTTCCTGGTGGAGAGGACTAATGCCTGTGTTCTGATGGATGAAGCTGGATCTTGTCTTTCTTCTGGGCAGGTCCACGTCTGGCAGTGTGTTTTGGGGTGTCTGTTGACTTATTATGATTTTAGACAGCCTCTGTGCTCATGAGTGGGGTTGTGTTCCTGTCTTGCTAGTTGTTTGGCATAGGGTGTCCAGCACTGTAGCTTGCTGGTCATTGAGTGAAGCTGGGTGTTGGTGTTGAGATGGAGATATCTGGTAGTTTTTCGCGGTTTGATATTATGTGCAGCTGGGAGGTTTCTTGTGGACCAGTTGTCCTGACCTTGGCTCTCCCACCTCAGAGGCACTGCACTGACTGCTGGCTGCAGCACCAAGAGCCTTTCATCCACATGGCTCAGAATAAAAGGGAGAAAAAGTAGAAAGAAAGAAAGAAAGAAAGAAAGAAAGAAAGAAAGAAAGAAAGAAAGGGAGAGGGAGAGAAAGAAAGAAAGGAAGGAAGAAAGAAAGAAAGAAAGAAAGAAAGAGAAGAAAGAAAGAAAGAAAGAAAGAAAGAGGATAAAATAAAATAACGTAAAATAAAATAAAGTTATTAAAATAAAAAATAATTATTAAGAAAAACTTTTTTAAAAAGTAAAAAAAAAAAAAAAGACAGACGGACGGATAGAACCCTGGGACAAATGGTGAAAGCAAAGCTATACAGACAATATCTCACACAGAATCATACACACTCACAAAAAGAGGAAAAGGGGAAAAAATAATAAATCTTACTCTCAAAGTCCACCTCCTCAATTTTGGATGATTCGTTGTCTATTCAGGTATTCCACAGTTGCAGGGTACATCAAGTTGATTGTGGCGATTTAATCCGCTGCTCCTGAGGCTGCTGGGAGAGATTTCCCTTTCTCTTCTTTGTTTGCACAGCTCCCGGGGCTCAGCTTTGGATTTGGCCCCACCTCTGTGTGTAGGCCGGAGGGCGTCTGTTCTTCGCTCAGACAGGATGGAGTTAAAGGAGCCGTGGATTCGGGGGCTCTGGCTCACTCAGGCCAGGGGGAGGGAGGGGTACAGAGTGCGGGGTGAGCCTGCAGCGGCAGAGGCCGGCATGATGTTGCACCAGCCTGAGGCAAGCCGTGCGTTCTCCCGGGGAAGTTGTCCCTGGATTCTGGGACCCTGGCAGTGGCAGGCTGCACAGCCTCCCCAGATGGGAGGTGTGGAGTGTGACCTGTGCTCACACACAGGCTTCTTGGTGGTGGCAGCAGCTGCCTTAGCGTCTCATGCCCGTCTCTGGGATCCACGCTGTTAGCCACGGCTCACGCCTGTCTCTGGAGCTCCTTTAAGCAGTGCTCTTAATCCCCTCTCCTCGTGCACCAGGAAACAAAGAGGGAAGAAAAAGTCTCTTGCCTCTTCGGCAGGTCCAAACTTTTTCCCAGACTCCCTCTCAGCTAGCCATGGTGCACTAACCCCTTCAGGCTGTGTTCATCCCTCCAGTCCTCTCCCTGTGCTCTGACTGAAGCCGGAGCCTCGCCATGTTGTCTTGATTACTGTAGCTTTGTAGTATATTCTAAAGTCAGGGAGTCTGATTCCTTCAGCTCCATTTTTCTCCCTCAAGTTTGCTTTGGCTATTCAGGGTCCTTTTTGTCTCCATACAAATTTTAAGATATTTTGTTCTAGTTCTGAAAAAAATGCCATTGGTAATTTGATAGGGATTGCACTGAATCTGTTGATTGCTTTGGGTAGTATAGTCATTTTCACAACATTGATTCCTTCAGTCCAAGAACATGGTATATCTCTCCATCTGTTTGTTTCATCTTTGATTTCTTTCATCAGTATCTTATAGTTTTCTGAGTACAGGTCTTTTACCTCCTTAGGTAGGTTTATTCCTAGGTATTTTATTCTTTGTGATGTGATGGTAAATGGGATTCTTTCCTTAATTTCTTTTTCTGATTTTTCATTGTTAGTGTATAGGAATGCAAGAGGTTTCTGTGCATTAATTTTGTATCCTGCAACTTTACCAAATTCATTGATTAGCTCTAGTGGTTTTCTGGTAGCACCTTTAGGTTTATTTATGTATAGTATCATGTCATCTGCCAATAGTGACAGTTTTACTTCTTTTCCAATCTGTACTCCTTTTATTTCTTTTTCTTCTCTGATTGCCGTGGATAGAAGTTCCAAGACTATGTTGAATAATAGTGGTGAGAGTGGACATCCTTGTCTTCTTCCTGATCTTAGAGGAAATGTTTTCATATTTTCACTATTGAGAATGATGTTTGCTGTGGGTTTGTCATATATGGCCTTTATTATGTGGAGATTGTTTCCCTCTATGCCCACTTTCTGGAGAGTTGTTACCATAAATGGGTGTTGAATTTTGTCAAAAGCTTTTTCTGCATCTATTGAGATGATCATACGGTTTTTATTCTTCAATTTGTTAATATGGTGTATCACACTGATTGATTTGTGCATATTGAAGAATCCTTGCATCCCTGGGATAAATCCCACTTGATCATGTTGTATGACCCTTTTATTATGTTGTTGGATTCTGTTTGCTAGTATTTTGTTGAGGATTTTTGCATCTATTTTCATCAGAGATATTAGTCTGTAATTTTCTTTTTCTGTAGTACCTCTGTCTGGTTTTGGAATCAGGGCGATGGTGGCCTTGAAGAATGAATTTGGGAGTGTTCCTTCCTCTGCGAGATTTTGGAAGAGTTTGGGAAGGATGGGTGTTAGCTCTTCTCTAAATGTTTGATAGAATTCACCTGTGAAGCCATCTGGTCCTGGACTTTTGTTTGTTGGAATATTTTTCATCACAGTTGCATTTTCATTACTTGTGATTGGTCTGTTCATATTTTCTATTTCTTCCTGGTTCAGTCTTAGAAGGTTATACCTTCCTAAGAGTTTGTCCGTTTCTTCCAGGTTGTCTTCCAGCAACTCTCTTGGCATAGAGTTGCTTGTAATAGTCTCTTATGTTGCTTTGTATTTCTGTGGTGTCTGTTGTAACTTCTCCTTTTTCATTTCTAATTTTATTGATTTGAGCGCTCTCCCTCTGTTTTCTTGATGAGTCTGTATAAAGGTTCATCAGTTTTGTTTATCTTCTCAAAGAAGATAAACAGCTTCTCAGCTTTAAGTTTTATTGACCTTTGCTATTGTTTTCTTTGTTTCTATTTCATTTTTTTCTGCTCTGATCTTTATGATTTCTTTCCTTCTACTAACCTTGGGTTTTGTTTGTTCCTCTTTCTCTAGTTCCTTTAGGTGTAAGGTTAGATTGTTTATTTGAGATTTTTCTTGTTTCTTGAGGTAGGATTGCATTGCTATAAACTTCCCTTTTAGGACTGCTTTTGCTGCATCCCATAGGTTTTGGATCATCATGTTTCATTGTCATTTGTCTTTAGGTATTTTTTTATTTTCTCTCTGATTTCTTCAGTAATCTCTTGGTTATTTAGTAATGTATTGTTTAGCCTCTATGTATTTGTGCTTTTTACATTTTTTTCCCTGTAGTTGATTTCTAATCTCATTGTGTTGTGGTTAGAAAAGATGCTTGATATGATTTCAATTTTCTTAAATTTATCAAGACTTGATTTGTGACCCAAGATGTGATCTATCCTGGAGAATATTCTGTGTGCACTTGAGAAGAAAAGGTAATCTGCTGTTTTGGGGTGGAATGTCCTATAAATATCAATTAAATCTAGCTGGTCTATTGTGTCATTTAAAGCTTGTGTTTTCTTATTAATTTTCTCTATGGATGATCTGTCCATTGTTGTAAGTGAGGTGTTAAAATTTCCCCACTATTATTGTGTTACTGTCAATTTCCTCTTTTATAGCTGTTAGCCTTTGCCTTATGTATTGAAGTGCTCCTATGTTGGGTGCATATATATTTATAATTGTTATATCTTCATCTCAGATTGATCCCTTGATCATTATGTACTTTCCATCTTTGTCTCCTGTCACATTCTTTATTTTAAAGTCTATTTTATCTGACATGAGTATTGCTACTCCAGCTTCCTTTTGATTTCCATTTGCATAGAATATCTTTTTCCATCCCCTCACTTTCAGTATGTATGTGTCCCTAGGTCTGAAGTGGGTCTTTTGTAGACAGCATGCATATAGGTCTTCTTTCTGTATCCATTCAGCAAGCCTGTGTCTTTTGGTTGGAACATTTAATCCATTCACCTTTAAGGTAATTATTGATATGTTTGTTCCTATTACCATTTTCTTAATTGTTTTGGGTTTGTTTTTGTAGGTCCTCTTCTTCTCTTGTGTTTCCCACTTAGAGAAGTTCCTTTAGCATTTGTTGTAGAGCTGGTTTGGTGGTGCTGAACTCTCTCAGCTTTTGCTTGTCTGTAAAGCTTTTGATTTCTCTGTTGAATGAGATCCTTGCCTGGTAGAGTAATCTTGTTTGTAGGTTCTTCCCTTTTATCACTTTGAGTATATCATGCCACTCCCTTCTGGCTTGTAGAGTTTCTGCTGAGAAATCAGCTGTTAACCTTATGGGAGTTCCCTTGTATATTATTTGTCATTTTTCCCTTGTTGCCTTCAATAATTTTTCTTTGTCTTTAATTTTTATCAGTTGAATTACTATGTGTCTCAGCCTGTTTCTCCTTGGGTTAATCTTGACTGGGACTCTCTGCACTTCCTGGACTTGGGTGGCTATTTCCTTTCCCATGTTAGGGAAGTTTTCATCTATAATCTCTTCAAATATTTTCTCGTGTCCTTTCTCTCTCTCTTCTCCTTCTGGGACCCCTATAAAGAGAATGTTGGTGAACTTAATGTTGTCCAGAGGTCACATACATGTTTTCAAGATGAATAATAACTAGTCCTCAAGTAAGAGGACTTGATAGCACAGTTTGTCATATATAGTTCATCCTAAATTGTCCTCCTAGTTGGGGTGTTGTTGGCTAATTGCCTTATCCAGAGGACAAAAAATGTCTTGTTTTTATGACTGTAGTTAGTTTTGCTACTTGGAGCAAGGGACCCCCTGAAGTTAGGTCCCTACCCTTCCACGGAAACTGGGAAACAGAGGTGCTATCTCCTTTGGTGTTAACATTTCAAAGACAGGGCTCCTAGGCCCTTGAGAAAGATGATTCTGGTTCATAAACCTGGCAAGAACTTTATCTAGTTTTCAAAAGGATTTTTATACATTTCAAAAGGATGCAAAAGTACCCTCAATGATAAATTTTTTAAGGTAAATGCTCTAAGAGAAATGAGGGGATGGAAATCTCTCCCCCATTTTCAACAGGGAGAGTTAAACCTCTTATTTTTAATTTGTGTTTGTTCTTACAGTTGAGCTGACAGCTTGGAACTCTCAAGGCAACCCCTGTGTGTGTGGCGGGGGAGTGTCGGGGGACACAATGAGCCTCAGTTTTCATGAGGCCCAGGTGCTTGGGGGGGATGGGGGCTAGGCAGCACCATATTCCCACTCCAGCCACAGGAAGAGCCATGCCAGGTCCTGGGGTGGGGTGAGGGGGCGGGTCCTTATCCCTCATAAACCACACCTCTCCAAGAGGGCTTGTTTGAATCTTATATAGTGTCAGGTGCTGAGGCTTGGCTATGCTCAAAGAGGTTTTTAGTTAAATAATAATATTTAATGGTGCATGCTTCTGTGTGTGTGAAATTTTTATGGGGATAAGCCTAGTAGGTCTTTGGGAAGGGTCCTTTCTATCAACTTTAGCTTTTGATGCATGTGCATTGCTAGTTAATACTTTTATTTCCAAAGGACTAGGTTTGAATTCTGTCTGAGGGTATCTTTATCAGAAATTTGCTTTTTTTTTCCCCCAAAAGTGATATTCCTTCTAATTGGTTCTGTTTAAACTCAATTTATCAAGCAGCTGAGTCTTAGCCAGCAGGTTTTGAAATTAGCACTTATTAGATCAGATTCTATTATTTTTTTCAGTCGGTCTGTGAGAATAAACCTAGGTGCCATTTGAAATGAAGGCACATAACAGCCTTGCTCCGGAGATAATTTTCTCTGTTACACAACACTGTGCCACCAGATCGGTTGCTCAGTTAAAAGCATTTAACCCAGACCAAGTGATAATAGCAGGTGTGTGTATCATAAGAGAAGGTCAAGTTACATCACCCCCGTCTCAAATTCTGCTTTACTTTGTTTGGCTATCGCCACTATTGGTTCTTGATTTTCCACAGATCAAATGAAGGTGAATGACAGCTGTGTTGGAATTACAATGTAAATTGCAACGTGCAAAGCCTACCTGAACAGGAAAAGCTGATGTGAAGCGGACAGTCATGATGAAGGCCTCCACTCTGAACTGGTTTGAACTTTTTAGTATGAAATAAACATATGTTAGTGTAAAAATGGTTAGGGTCTTTACTTTGTGCTATCACGTATCGAGTTCATTTAGTAAAAGCTTCAAGCAGTGAGCAAGTACTTAGTTACCAACAGTCTTAAAAGACAATATTACATTTCCAAATTACTTTAGGTTGGACCTCAGGAAATGTAATTATATTCTTTACATTATTTCGTGACTGTGAATCCCTTTCATTCTTATTCATATTTTATAAAATCCATCATATATTTATTTGCATTTGCTCCCTTTTCAGATATTAATTCTCTCTCCTCAATACCAGCTGTGCCTTTCAATCAAGTTACCTTTGACTTCTTAACATCACTGAAGAGAAGTTTTAGCAATTCATAGCCTTTATACACATGCTTAGTTTTCTTCTGCATTTGATTGCCTTACCTAATAGAGAGTAAGGGGTAATGGTCAAGCAATGAAGCAATAATGTGGTGATTCTCAAGAAAGAAATGAAATGTGAAATATGCCTGATATTATAGGTCCCTCTCTACATTTTGTATCCCCAGATAGATTTTAAATTTCCTAAGAAAGCATCCTTGTTTTCCACATCCCTGTGTCTCTTACAGTGACTAGTAAAGGGAATGAAGCATGGCTTTGCACAGGTAGATGCTCAATATATGCCTTGTTGACTGGAAGATGAAATGCACCAGAAGCAGATGCCCGTCTAACACTTGCCTATAAAGAGGACATGACTCTGAATATCAAGGAAGTTGAGATGGGCATTTTCAAGATAATTAGTTCATCAAAATGAATTCAATAAGCTTATTAGAGCCCCTGGCAATGTATTCTATTTTGGACATAATACATTTAGTAAACACACCTATTGTCTGGCTTTCTGGGAAGGACAGGCTTATTTGCATTTTACTCAGCTGCCTATCTGTTTTTGACCCTGTGTTAACATAGCACCAAAGAGTTGATCGCAATATTCTCACGTGTCTTATGAGGATAAAAACCATTCAGTTTTTAGAAGAGAATTTGTTTTGTTTTAGATTTAAGGAAGAGTTGAATGATCACTTGGGATGTTCATAAACTGATGTCTGTACTGCATCTGCGCTGTAACAGATCAGCTAGTTTCTTCCCCCATATCCCTTCACCAAAGGAAATACCCTCACTATTTACATGTGACATTTTTCTTTATCAGAGAGCGGAAATGAATCTACAAGCCCTTTTGGCCTTCATGAACTTAAAGAAATTGATTTAACTTGTTTTTAAGAGAGATTGAATGAAAAATGTTTTTTCTAATTCCCCTTTAAAATCAATCACATCAAACCATAATTTGGTTTCCAACATTGTTACCTCATTATTCTAATAAATTAAAGGATTGACTGATATTTCCAAATCTTTGCAATATATTATACGACTTTTATGTGGAGTTCATCACCATCAGTGAAATGGTAGCTCAAAAACTGTATGTATTGGTGAATTATTTTTGTCTCTCCTCTCGGTATAGAAGAGTCAGTGGCCAGTGTGTTAGGTTAAAATAAAGTAGGCGGGGCTTCCCTGGTGATGCAGTGGTTGAGAGTCCGCCTGCCGATGCAGGGGACACGGGTTCGTGCCCCGGTCCTGGAAGATCCCACATGCCGCGGAGCGGCAGGGCCCGTGAGCCATGGCCACTGAGCCTGCACGTCCGGAGCCTGTGCTCCACAGCGGGAGAGGCCACAACAGTGAGAGGCCCGCGTACCGCAAAAATAAATAAATAAATAAAATAAAGTAGGCGATTGAGAAAAGAAGAAAGGTGAAGGGCATTAGTATTTATTAGACATCTGTTTGTGCTCAACACATTGCCTCATTTAATCTTCCTCTTTCAAAATAAGTTTTATTGGCTCTACTTTACAATGATGAAACTGGGACTCCGAAATTTTGTCCAAGGCTCCCTAGCTAGGAAAAAGTGGGGGACCCAGGATGAGAAACTGGATTTCTCTGGCTCCCAAATATTTCTACTAACCTATGATGGCACAAACATGATTCAACTATGGAAAAGACATAGGATAGGACAGGAAAAATTTAGCCTGAAAAAATGAATACAGTGGGAGAAATTCATGTTTCACCTATACTGTACAAAGAATAGTTGCACAGAGAGAGAGAGAAGGAGATGATTTCCAAGGGCAGGTTGGAGAACATTAAAATAGGAGGTGAAGAATTTTAATTAGATTTATGGAAAAAGACTTGCCTGTGAGGGCTGTAAACACTGTAGCAGATATTTGAGAGCAGGAACTGCCTTGTCGGAAGCTGTTAGAACAGAAGAGATTCTCTCCCATTAGATTACGCTAATAAATGTCAAGGCACTTAAACCCATCATGAGTCCCTGCATGTGGCATTTGATCCTCACCCCTGCAACTCCTTCAGTTGAATTGTCAGTTGGAATAAAAGAAAAGGACTTGAAATCTCGGGCAGAAGTAGAGTCTACTATTGGTGAAAGGCCAACAGATTAGCTCAAATACACATGTGTGAATATAGATTTGGTAAGATCAAGACAGCTTTAACCTTCCCCACAGCTTGATTCAAGTTTAGACAGGTTTCTTCCTGACTTGAGGTCCTTGACCTTTCTTTTCTTAGAGTTTTACTAAGTTACTTTAGAAGACTTGTAAATTCTTTCTCTGCCCCTTTGAGATGCAAAATGTTAAAAGCCTTTTGCCAGTTTGACTTCCTAAGACAATCTTTCTCAAAGACCTGGGAGTCATACCTTTGAAATGCAATTATCAAGGGAGAGAGCACCCTTATCTCCCGTTGCTTCCAGAGGGTAGGAGCCTAACTTTAGTGGGCATCTTACACCAAGTTGTAAAACTACCTCCTGTCATGAAGATTAGAGGAAGTTCACTTTTCCTTTAGGTAAAGATAGTTAGCAGACACAGTGGCCTACCATTCCCCTTCCAGCTCTTAAAAACTCTCCAATCCTTTGTTTTAGTAGATTGAGCTCAGACTGAGTTCTGACCTTTCTCCTCTATTGCAGTAGCCTTGAATAGAGTGTTCTTTGCCTGTTTAATTTTGTCCAATGCAGTTTTTGCTTTGGCAGATATTATAAACATATTCTCAGTTACACATGAAGAACTTCTGCAGAACTGAAAAAATGCAGCAATTTAAGACAGAAACCATAGTAATTTTCAGGTGATGCAGAAAACACAGTTAAAAATGCTTATTTGATTTTTTGGGTCATCTTCACTGAGAAATTATATTCTTCATTATCTGTATTTTACTTTTTATTTAGATTTTAATAAATTAAGTTGATGTGTATTTCACAAACGTCAAAGTACTATTTTGTCTTGGCTTTGTGCTAAGAAGATGTGCAATTCCATTATGCTTAATGTGAGTGGCTTTTTTTTTTTTTTTTTTTTTTTTTTTTTTTTTTTTGCGGTACGCGGGCCTCTCACTGTTGTGGCCTCTCCCGTTGCACAGGAGCACAGTCTCCGGACGCGCAGGCCCAGCGGCCATGGCTTACAGGCCTAGCCGCTCCGCAGCATGTGGGATCTTCCCGGACCTGGGCACGAACCCGCGTCCCCTGCATCGGCAGGTGGACTCTCAACCACTGCGCCACCAGGGAAGCCCGTGAGTGGCTTTTTTGAGAAATGATAATTTGTTTGTTTTTGTGCTTTCAAGTTTCTTATATAGTAAGCTGCCTATTTGGGGGCAGAAAAATCATCCTAGCAGTTAAGCTCACTTATAATGTTAAATTATTAGTTTATCATTAATTTTTCATGTGATTTACTAATATAGACATGAGATTAGTTTCGAACTCAGTCAGAGTCTCCTTGTGAGTAATGCTCTTCAGTATGTTATATTGTTTATCAGTTTTTCTGTCTTAAAACAAGGAATCATAATATAATGAAGACTTTCTTTATATAATGTTATTTAACCAAATGTCTTGAGTTAAATGGCACTCAGATTATTATTTAGTTCTTTTTTTTTTTTTTTTTTATGGTGTGCGGGCCTCCCACTGTTGTGGCCTCTCCCGTTGCGGAGCACAGGCTCTGGACACGCAGGCCCAGCAGCCATGGCTCACGGGCCCAGCTGCCCCGAGGCATGTGGGATCCTCCTGGACCGGGGCACGAACCCACGTCTCCTACATCGGCAGTCAGACTCCCAACCACTGTACCACCAGGGAAGCCCCTATTTAGTTCTTTTAACTTGGGTCTCTAGAATTCATGCATATTGATATCACCATGATATTTTGGAACATCCTTGGTTCCCCAAATGGATGTATGGGTAGTAGTCTCATTATACTATAGTAGTATAATCTCATTGAAATGGTCTTGGGGTAATTCCTCAAGCCAAAACTGAGTCTCCCATGAATCTCTGGGACCAGGGATAAGCTTTAGCTAGTCCACATTCTCTAGCACCTATCTATCATATATCTATTTAACCAATGATGACAGCTAACAAAACTCATTCCTATAAAATAGAAGTTTATTCTAGAACTGATTTTGATTTCAGACTCTGAGCTCCCGGACTGTCTTCTGATAAATAACCCTACTCAAATGATTGCTTGTAAGTTTAAACAAATACAATGATTTGTTGGTCAAATTTGGGATGATTAACTCAGTTCAAATCTCCGTCTCTGAACTCATCCTTCCTCTGGGTATACCCTAAAACTTTGAGGGTTTTGATAATAATAGCCAGGCATCTCAGGGTTGGGGCGATATCCCATTTCAGCCGTGTCATGAGGCCACTCCAGGAGTCTTATGAAGAGGTCCATCTGGGAGGAACTGAGGCCTCCTGCTAATAGCTATGTTAGTGAGTCATCTGGGAAGTGGATCCTCCAGCCCCAGTTAAAACTTCCGATAACTGCACCCCCCATCAACATTGTGACTGCAAACTTTTACAAGACCACTGAGCCAGAATCACTCAGCTAAGCTGTTTCCCAAATTCCTGACTCACAAAAACTGTGAGGTAATAATATTTGTTGTTATTTTAAGCTGCTAAGTTTATGGATAAAAATTTTTCAGCAAAAAATGACTAATAGAGCTCAATGTGTGTGTGCCTGTGTGTGTTTGTGTGTGTGTTTTCTCTTTCCTGTGTTGAGCTGTCTACACTACTCCTGGGGGTATTTTCCAGTCAACTGCCAGGTTGGAGGTGGGCACTGAATTTGGGAGAGAGGGATAGAATAGAGATAGCTCAAGGGTTTAGGTTGAACCTGTCCGCGAAGGTTCGGGGTCTTAGGAATTGCAACTAAACCACGAAGGTTTAGTTGGGGTCTTAGGAATTGCAATTCAGGAGGTACAGATTCAAGCAGCACCTCAAATGTTCTCTGAGAGAAGGAAAAATGGTGGAGGTTTATAAAGACAGCAGACAAAGACATCCCAGAGAAGTTACATAGTTGTTTTGCAGAACTATGATTGATTCCAGCAGACATTCATTTACTTGTCAGCAGCTGATTGGTTGCTAAGCTGTGGTTTCCAGGGAGTGAAGAAAATTAGTTCCAGGTGGCCTGTAGTTCACCAAGTCAGAATTTTATGTTGCATCTGGGTGTGGACATATGTAAGTTCTACTTCCTTAATGGCCTCTTGGCTCCATTATAGATCCCTTTGACATAAGTGACTCCATTTTGTTGTTCATGGTCTGCAAAGCACGTTTTATTGTCATATCGTTACAGAAAATGGTATCTCCGAAGAGGTGAAAGTAATGGTTTCCAATTTAACAGTCATGACACATTTGAATTCCTCTTCCATATTGCAGCCAAAAAGCTCTTTCTGAAGGGTAAATCTAGCTATCTAATTCCACTGCTTAAAACCCTTGAAAGGTTAAGGTCCATACTCCATAAATGGTTAGGTCCATACTCCATAAACCAAAAGGTTAAGGTCCATACTCCATAAAAGGACAAGACCTTTCTTAATCTGGGCTCTGCTGACCTGTCCAGCCACTCTTACCCACCAAAAACTCTCACCCTTAGACTTACTGAAAGATGCTCTCTCCATGAGCATGGCTGCTCTCACTTGCCAGCCTTGCTCAGACTTTACCCTCTGCATGGAATTCCACACTCTTACTCTGCCCTTTTTATGACTCCATGAGTCACATCCAGCCCTTTGATATTTTGCTTGATCTTCACAGCATTTTTGATAAATCTGAATGAACATTTTAAAAACATAGATTTCTTCTTCAGGAACAATCTGAAGATAGGGCAAGATGGAGTTGTCCCTTGGCCCTGGAGACACATGATGTCTTCCTTTTTTAATAGTATTTTTTAAATACCATTTTTAGCAGGCAGTTTGAGTTGGTCTGGAGGCTCAGATAAGCAGATGCCAAGAGGGGGTTAAATATGCAAGGATGCTATTAAGGAGATGCCTGTGTGAAAGGAAATAGGACGTTGTTTTAAGAATACCTGGGATTTGTTTTAATCAGGTATGGTAAGGCATGCAGACATGAAAATAATAGTTACAATTCTCTAGAAACAGGAGGCATATCATGACACACAGATGAGCACCAGGGTTGGTCAGGAGACAAGGAATGGAGGAAAATGTGGGCAAAAGCCTTTATTGTGGTTTCTGTGGCAAGGAATAGGCAGAGGCAAGTTAAGCAGGTTTAGAATTGGCTAGTTTCAATAATTTCAGCAGCTCGGGAGCCTAGAGGCTGTCTCCAGTTGCCTGGTACCTGGCCTCGGGATGATTAGGGCAAGTGGATAGTGGCCTGGGGTGTAAGAGCCCAATAAAGAGGCAGTTGGATATACGGGCTCGAGATTGAGGTTTACATTTGAAAGAAAGTTATGCTCAGTGACAACTTGTTTATTATCTCTTGGAATCTGCTAATCCTGGGAGGGCCCTTCTTTCCAGGCTCAGCAAGGCCCCAGATGTCAAAGCATTAGAATGCAGAAAATAAAAAGACATGGTTAATAGATAAGGGACCTAGCAAAGGCAGGGAACCAAAGGACTGCAATGAGAGTATGATCCTGAGAGAAGAAAAAGGAGAAAAGGTGGGGTGGAAGTCTCCAAGAGTGCCAAGCAGTTTGAGGAATATTTGGCAAGGTAGTTGGGGAGTATTTAAGCCCAAGTTTGCTGGTGAAGAGTCCCCTGACAACCTGAAACAAGACCTGGTACCCGATCAGATCACATTCGTTCATTGGATGCAGGTGGTCCATGGGAGCACAGCCTCAATGCAAACGTAGTCATGGGTTTCAAAGCAGAACAGCTGGACCCTCAGCCTGGTGTGCTTCCTGTAGTAGGGGTCTGGGAGGCACATTTTCATGGCTGTCATAGAGTTCATCCTTATTCAGAGGTGAGGAAATTGCATTTCAGAAAGTTCAGAAAGCATTCCCAGAGAGTTAGAATTCAGCATTAAAAACCTTTGCTCATACTCCCATGCAACACATCACCCTATCAACAGACAAGCTATCTGTTCATCAGGCAGGGCTTTTTAAAAACTCTGGAGACGTGGTAGCTTCAGCCAATTCCCTTTATCAGTGTCAACAGTCCTTATATTGTCAGTTGAAAACTACTGAATTCATCACGGAATTGATGAATAATACAACTTTGAATGAGGATTTTCATTTATCAGACATTTAGAATTTAGGTGTTCAACAGACCCCAGATAACTTTAATATAATACGTTTAGGAAATATGTTCCTGAAGGGAAAATTATTATAAACTGTGCTCTTTATCATTTCCATATTTTTTAATCCTTGATATTAGTGACCATTGACCTGGAAGCCATACAGTCATGATGTACTCAGGCATTGTTTGTATTAGGACCAAGCACTCGTTTGATCAGGGCTACTGAGGCCAAGGTCATTGGCTTAACCACCTTGACGTCAACTTAGCTTTAACTAGTCCCAAGGTCACAGACTTTTGACTTTTCAGCTAAGTTATCTATACTGCAAAGGTATGTGCAAGAACACCAGCACTTCTTAGCATCATATCAAGATGGATTCAGTTTTACCTTACTGCCCACTCTTAAGCACAGGACGTAAGCATTTGCCAGATTTACAGGTGTCAGTATACCATTGAATGAATTTCACACATGCCCATTTTATCTACTGACAAAAATGTCATCAGACTTCGGTATGGTAAGCTTTTTATACAATACTTTGAAAAATGTAAATTACTGTTGAAGCATAAGTTATTCATGCTGTTGCATGACTCTAATAATAATGATAATAATGTTTGCCTTATGATCTAGTGAGTGTTGGTTTGTATGGTAGGCAGCCTCTAATAAGAGCCCCAATGATCTCTACCTCCTGGTGCCCACAGCCTTATATAATTGTCTCCCCTTGAGTGTGGGCTGGACCAAGTGACTCAATTGTAAGAAACAAGAAGAGCACAAAAGGGATGAAAAGCCCAACATTGGATTTTACAAAAAGACTGTAATTTCCATCTTGTTTGCCATCCTGCACTTTTTCTGGCTTGGAGATCTTGCTCTGGGAGAAGCAAGCTGTCCTGTTGTGGAGAAGACCATGTGGGGAGGAAATGATGTCTCCTTCCAAAAAGACAGTGAGGATATCGGGCTTGCCCAAAGCCACATGAGTGACCTTGGAAATGGATCGTGCGAGACCTGCCAACAGGAAGCAGTTCTGTCCAGGTCAAGCCTTGAGATGACCGTGGCCCTGGCCTACACCTTGATCGCCACATGGTGTGAGAACCTGAGCCAGAGAGCCCAAGCAGCCGTGCCCAGGTTCCTGACCCACAGAAACTACGAGACACATATTTTATTAGGAGATTTTGGAGGTAACTTGTTATGTAGCAATGGACAACGAATATACCTGCGAAGGCACATAAAACATTTTGGGTGTGAAGATTTGCTGCAGGTTCATTAAAAAACTCAGCTAAATTTTCATGATGCTGCACTTCCTTAGAATCTCCAAAGGATTCACACAGCCAAAGAAGTGGGAACAGATACTGTTCTTCCTTATAACTTTTAAGGTATTCATTAAGGATTCTCTGAACATTTCATATTAAATTACTTCCGTTATTATGTAGTGTTAAATTATGTCATAAACTGCTTATGTCAGAATAAACTAAAAAGGGTTGGAAAGGGAAAGTATACTTATGCTCCTATGCAAATCAATGAAAAGTATAAACCTCTATTTTAGAGCCACCCGTGAAAGCATAAGAATAGTTTGGGGAGAACTTCAAGATGGCAGAGGAGTAAGAAGTGGAGATCACCTTCCTCCCCACAAATACGTCAGAAATACATCTACATGTGGAACTGTTCCTATAGAACACTTATTGAACGCTGGCAGAAGACCTCAGACTTCCCCAAAGGCAAGAAACTCCCTATGTACTTGGGTAGGGCAAAAGAAAAAAGGAAAAACAGAGACAAAAGAATAGGGATGGGACCTGCACCTCTGGGAAGGAGCTGTGAAGGAGGAAAAGTTCCCACACACTAGGAAGCCCCTTCACTGGCGGAGACGGGGTTGGAGGGGGGGGAAGATTCAGAGCCACGGAGAAGAGCACAGCAACAGAGGTGCACAGGGCAAAGCAGGGAGATTCCTGCACAGAGGATCGGTGCTGACCAGCACTCACCAGCCTGAGAGGCTTGTCTGCTCACCCGCTGGAGCAGGCAGGGGCTGGGAGCTGAGGCTCGGGCTTCGGAAGTCATATCACAGGGAGAGGACTGGGGTTGGCCACGTGAACACAGGCTGAAGGAGGCTAGTGCACCACAGCTAGCCAGGAGGGAATCCGGGAAAAGGTCTGGAGCTGCCAAAGAGGCAAGAGACCATTGTTTCCTGGTGCACGAGGAAAGGGGATTCAGAGAACTGCCTAAACGAGGTTCAGAGATGGGCGCAAGCCGTGACTATCAGTGCGGACCCTAGAGATGGACATGAGACGCTAAGGCTGCTGCTGCAGCCACCAAGAAGCCTGTGTGCAAGCACAGGTCACTATCCACACCTCCCCACCTGGGAGCCTGTGCAGCCCACCACTGACAGGGTCCCGTGACCCAGGGACAACTTCCCCAGGAGAACACATGGCGTGCATCAGGCTGGTGCAACATCACGCCGGCCTCTGCCACCGCAGGTTCGTCCCTTATTCTGTACCCCTCCCTCCCCCCTGCCTGAGTGAGCCAGAGCCCCCTAATCAGCCGCTCATTTAACCCTGTCCTCTCTGCGCGAAGGGCAGATGCCCTCAGGCGACCTACACGCAGAGGCGGGGGGGGGGGGCGGGGAAATTCAAAGCTGAACCCCAGGAGCTGTGAGAACAAAGAAGAGAAAGGGAAACATCTCGCAGCAGCCTCAGGAGCAGCGGATTAAATCTCCACAATCAACTTGATGTACCCTGCATCTGTGTAATAACTGAAGAGATAACAAATCATCCCAAATTGAGGAGGTGGACTTTGGGAGCAACTGTAGACTTGGGGTTTGCTTTCTGCATCTAATTTGTTTCTGGTTTTATGTTTATCTTAGTTTAGTATTTAGAGTTTATTATCACTAGTAGATTATTTATTGATTTGGTTGCTCTCTTCCTTTTTTTTAATATATATATATTTTTTCCTTTTTCTCTTTTTCTGAGTGTGTATGTGTATGTTTCTTTGTATGATTTTGTCTGTATAGCTTTGCTTTTACCATTTGTCCTAGGGTTCTGTCTATCCATATTACTATTTTTAGTATAGTTTTTAGTGCTTGTGATCATTGGTGGATTTGTTTTTTGGTTTGGTTGCTCTATTCTTTCTTTCTTTCTTTTTTTTATTACTTTTTTTTACAAAAACTTTTTATTTTATTTTTTCTTTCTTTCTTTCTTTTTTTACTCCCTTTTCTTCTGAGCTGTGTGGATGACAGGGTCTTGGTGCTATGGTCAGCTGTCAGGCATATGCCTATGAAGTGGGAGAGCCGAGTTCAGGACATTGGTCCACAAGAGACCTCCCAGCTCCACGTAATACCAAATGGCAAAAGCTCTCCCAGAGATCTTCATCTCAGCAGTAAGACCCAGCTCCACTCAATGACCGGCAAGTTACAGTGCTGGACACCCTATGCCAAACAACTAGCAAGACAGAACACAACCCCACCCATTAGGAAAGAGGCTGCCTAAAATCAAAATAAGGTCACAGACACCTCAAAACACACCACCAGACGTGGTCCTGCCCACCAGAAAGATAAGATCCAGCCCCATTGTCCAAATCACAGGCACCAGTTTCCTTCACCAGGAAGCCTACAAAACCCACTGAACCAACCTTAGAAACTGGAGGCAGCCACCAAAAACAACGGGAATTCGAACCTGCAGCCTGCAAAAAGGAGACCCCAAACACAGTAAGTTAAGCAAAATGGGAAGACAGAGAAACACACAGCAGATGAAGGACCAAGGCAAAATCCCACCAGACCAAACAAATGAAGAGGAAATAGGAAGTCTACCTGAAAAAGAATTCGGAGTAATGATAGTAAAGATGATCCAAAATCTTGGAAATAGAATGGATAAAATACAAGAAACATCTAACAAGGACCTAGAAGAACTAAAGAGCAAACAAACAATGATGGACAACACAATAAATGAAATTAAAAATTCTCTAGAAGGAATAAATAGCAGAATAACTGAGGCAGAAGAACGGATAAGTGACCTGGAAGATAAAATAGAGGAAATAACTAATACAGAGCAGAATAAAGAAAAAGAATGTAAAGAATTGAGGACACACTCAGACACCTGTGGGACAACATTAAATGCACCAACATTTGAATTATAGGGGGCCCAGAAGAAGAAGAGAAAAAGAAAGGGACTGAGAAAATATTTGAAGAGATTATAGTTGAAAACATCCCTAACATGGGAAAGGAAATAGTCAGTCAAGTCCAGGAAGCAAACAGAGTCCCATACAGGATAAATCCAAGGAGAAACATGCCAAGACACATATTAATCAAAATATCAAAAATTAAATACAAAGAAAAAATATTAAAAGCAGCAAGGGAAAATCAACAAATAACATAGAAGGTAATCCCCATAAAGTTACCAGCTGATCTTTCAGCAGAAACTCTGCAAGCCAGAAGGGAGTGGCAGAACATATTTAAAGTGATGAATGGGGAAAACCTACAACCAAGATTACTGTACCCAGCAAGGATCTCATTCAGATTCAACAGAGAAATTAAAAACTTTACAGACAAGCAAAGGCTAAGAGAATTCAGCACCGCCAAACCAGCCTTACAACAAATGCTAAAGGAACTTCTTTGGCCAGGAAACCAAGAGAAGGAGAAGATCTACAATAACAAACCCCCAAAATTAAGAAAATGGTAATAGGCACATACATATCCATAACTACCTTAAATTTAAATGGATTAAATGTTCCAACCAAAAGACATAGACTGGCTCAGTGGATACAAAAACAAGAACCATATATATACTGTCTATAAGAGAACAACTTCAGACCTAGGGATATATTCAAACTGAAAGTGAGGGATGGAAAAAGATATTCCATGCAAATGGAAATCAAAAGAAAGCTGGAGTAGCAATTCTCATATCAGACAAAATAGACTTTAAAATAAAGAATGTTACAAGAGACAAAGGAGGACACTACATAATGATCAAGGGATCAATCCAAGAAGATATAACAATTGTAAATATTTATGCACACAACATAGAAGTGCCTCAATACATAAGGCAAATGCTAACAGCCATAAAAGGGGAAATCAACAGTAACACAATCATAGTAGGGGACTTTAACACCCCATTTTCACCAATGGACAGATCATCCAAAATGAAGATAAATAAGGAAACACACGCTTTAAATGACACGTTAAACAAGATGGACTTACTTGATATTAACAGGACTGTCCATCCAAAAACTACAGAATACACTTTGTTCTCAAGTGCTCATGGAACATTCTCCAGGATAGATCATATCATGGGTCACAAATCGAGCCTTGATAAATTTAAGAAAATTGAAAGCGTATCAAATATCTTTTCTGACCAGAACGTTATGAGACTAGATATCAATACCAGGAAAAAACACCTGTAAAAAATACAAACACATGGAGGCTAAACAACACACTACTTAATAGCCAAGAGATCACTTAAGAAATCAAATAGGAAACAAAAAACTACCTAGAAACAAATGACAATGAAAACATGACGACCCCAAACCCTATGGGATGCAGCGATGGAAGTTTATAGCAATAAAATCCTACCTCAAGAAACAAGAAAAATCTCAAATAAACAACAAACCTTACACCTAAAGCAATTAGAGAAAGAAGAAGAAGGAGGGAAAAAAAACATACCAAAGTTAGTAGAAGGAAAGAAATAATCAGGATTAGTAGAAAGAAAGAAATCATAAAGATTTCAGAAATAAATGAAAAAGTAATGAAGGAAACAATAGCAAAGATCAATAAAACTAAAAGCTGGTTCTTTGAGAAGATAAACAAAATTGATAAACCATTAGCCAGACTCATCAAGGAAAAAAGGGAGGAGATTAATCAATAGAATTAGAAATGAAAAAGGAGAAGTAACAATTGACACTTCAGAAATACAAAGGATCATGAAAGATTACTACAAGCAACTATATGCCAATAAAATGGGCAACCTGGAAGAAATGCACAAATTCTTAGAAAAGCACAACCTTCCGAGACTGAACCAGGAAGAAATAGAAAATATAAACAGACCAATCACAAGCACTGAAATTGAAACTGTGATTAAAAATCCTCCAACAAAAAAAGCCCAGGACCAGATGGCTTCACAGGCGAATTTTATCAAACGTTTAGAGAAGAGCTAACACCTATCGTCTCAAAGTCTTCCAAAATATAGCAGAGGGAGGAACACTCCCAAACTCATTCTACGAGGCCACCATCACCCTGATACCAAAATCAGACAAAGTTGTCACAAAGAAAGAAAACTAGAGGCCAATATCACTGATGAACATAGATCCAAAAATCCTCAACAAAATACTAGCAAATAGAATCCAAAAGCATATTAAAAGGATCCCACAACATGATCAAGTGGGTTTTATCCCAGGAATGCAAGGAGTCTTCAATATATTCAAATCAATGTGTTACACCATATCAACAAATTGAAGGAAAAAAAACATATGATCATCTCAATACATGCAGAAAAAGCTTTCAACAAAAGTCAACACCAATTTATGATAAAAACCCAACAGAAAGTAGGCATAGAGGAAACTTACCTCAACTTAATACAGGCCATATGTGACAAATCCACAGCCAACATCGTTCTCAATGGTTAAAAATTGAAACCATTTCCTCTACTATCAGGAACAAGATAAAGCTGTCCACTCTCACCACTATTATTTAACATAGTTTTGGAAGTTTTAGCCACAGCAATCAGAGAAGGAAAAGAAATAAAAGGAATCCACTCACATTTTTCACAGAACTAGAACAAAAAATTTCACAACTTGTATAGAAACACAAAAAACTCTGAATAGCCAAAGCCATCTTGAGAAAGAAAAATGGAGCTGGAGGAATTAGGCCACAGAGTTCAGACTATACTACAAAGCTACAGTAATTAAGACAGTATGGTACTGGCACAAAAACAAAAATATAGATTACTGGAACAGGAGAGAAAGCCCAGAGATAAACCCACACACATATAGTCACCTTAATTTTGATAAAGGAGGCAAGAATATACAATGGAGAAAAGATAGCCTCTTCAATAAGTGGTGCTGGGAAAACTGAACAGCTACACGTAAAAGAATGAAATTAGAACAGTCACCAACACCATACACAAAAATAAACTCAAAATGGATTAAAGACCTAAATGTAAGGGCAGAAACTCTCAAATCCTTAGAGGAAAACAAAGACAGAACACTCTATGACATAAATCACTGAAAGATCTTTTTTGACCCACTGCCTAGAGAAATGGAAATAAAAACAAAAATAAACAAATGGGACCTAATGAAACTTCAAAGCTTTTGCACAGTAAAGGAAACCATAAACAAGACAAAAAGACAACCCTCAGAATTGGAGAAAATATTTGCAAATGAAGCAACTGACAGAGTATTAACCTCCAAAATTTACAAGCAGTTCATGCAGCTCAATATCAAAAAAACAAACAACCCAATCCAAAAATTGGCAGAAGACCTAAATAGACATTTCTCCTAAGGAGATATACAGATTGCCAACAAACACATGAAAGGGTGCTCAACATCACTAATCATTAGAGAAATGCAAATCAAAACTACAGTGAGGTATCATCTCACACCAGTAGAATGGCCATCATTAAAAAATCTACAAACAATAAATGCTGGAGAGGTTGCGGAGAATAGGAAACGCTCTTGCACTGTTGGTGGGAATGTAAATTGATATAGCCACTATGGAGAACAGTATGGAGATTCCTTCAAAAACTAAAAATAGAACTACCATATGACCCACCAATCCCACTACTGGGCCTATTCCCTGAGATAACCATAATTCAAAAAGTATCATGTACCACAATGTTCATTGTAGCTCTATTTACAGTAGCCATGACTTGGAAGCAACCTAAGTATCCATCTACAGATGAATGGATAAAGAAGATGTGGCACATATATACAATGAAATATTACTCAGCCATAAAAATTAATGAAATTGAGATATTTGTAGTGATGTGGATGGACCTGGAGTCTGTCATACAGAGTGAAGTAAGTCAGAAACAGAAAAACAAAATACCATATGCTAACGCATATATATGGAATTTAAAAAAATAATAGATGGTTCTGAAGAACCTAGGGGCAGGACAGGAATAAAGACACAGAAGTCCAGAATGGACCTGAGGACACGGGGAGGGGGGATGGTAAGCTGGGACAAAGTGAGAGAGTGGCATGGACATATATACACTACCAAATGTAAAATAGCTAGTGGGAAGCAGCCTCATAGCACAGGGAAATCAGCTCAATACTTTGTGACCACCTAGAGGGATGGGGTAAGGAGGGTGGGAGGGAGATGCAAGAGGGAGGAGGTATGGGGATATATGTATATGTATAGCTGATTCACTTTGTTATACAGCAGAAACTAACACACCATTGTAAATCAATTATACTCCAATAAAGATGTTAAAAAAATTTTTTTTTAGAAAGCATAGTTTGGGGTTTCATTTGCCTCTGGAGTGTTCAATAAATATTTTTCATGGGAATACATTTGCTCTATACCAAAGCATGGCATGTCATAGTGCTATGCAAATACTAAATATAGCACCTTTAAGAAGCCATTTGTGAAATATTCACTCAAAATTCATTGAGTTTAACACAAATCAATTTGCACATTTAATGACATGTTCCACATCTTCGAGGCCCTGAATAGTTTCCACATTGCTAAGAAATCTTAGGAAAATTGTAAACAGTTCTCCTTCAGTGAGGAGGCAATGCAATATAACAAAAAGACCTTGGAGTCAGATAGACATAGGTTTGAATCCTGGTTCTTCCTTTTGATGAGCTGTGTAACACTGGGCAAGTCGCTTCCCTCTCTGAGTCTCAGTTCCATATTTGTAAAGCAGGGATAATAATTCTGACTCCATGGGGTTGTCAAGAAATTCAAACGAGAAATCTTTGTGAAGCACTGGGCCAGACACATTGCAAGTATATAAGAAATGGAAGCTATTATTGTATTATTATTATTCAGAAACTTTCTCATTATGAAAACTCTTCTAAAAACTTTTTGAAAGTAGTCATCATGCAGCTCAATCAGCCCCAGATTTATTCCATTCTCTCATTCCTCCTGTTTATCGCTTTTCGTCCACCATTACAGCCCTTTTTCCATGTTGTATTGCTTGTCAAACTCCAAGTGAAGGGAATATAAACATCTTTCCAAGCTTAACATCCCCATATTGCTCAGCCTTTTCTGGGGAAAGCGTATTTCTCCACCAGAAGACAGAAAAGAAAGATATTTAATCAGATAATTTCTACATACAGCTTAGAGTAAGATTTATATATCATTTTAATTTATAAAACATTAACCAATGTACATATGTGTCATCAGTTGTATTTCACCTCATATCACAAATTAACTCTAGAGATGTGTCATATGGTCAAGTTCATTTTACTAATGAGAAAGGGGTAGAAATTTTAAATAGCTAAATCATATTTGATGCGATTATTATGACATATACAAGATTTTAAGGTAATTTAAGATTGAAGCACACAGTTGTTGTATCACACATAAAAGCCATATCTAGATAATAATGTCGACATGATAAATTCCAGCCAGAGTCTTTAAGAAATCCCTTATTGCAAAGATGGGTCAGACAAAACTCCTAGTCTACTATGACCACCTCCTGCAATTTAAACCAGGCCTTACTGTAATTCTTTGCAACTGCAATCTGTTTATTTGCACAACTAATGGTAGAACTCAACATTTTGTGTTTACTTATTGATTTATGTTTTTAATGCTGATCTCTTCCACTAAGTTCTAAGCTTTAGGAGGGTAGGCAGAGGGAGTATTTTGTTTACCACACTATACTCGGCCTTTAGCACAGTACTCAATAAATAGTTGTTAAATGTTGAATTAAAGAGTCAACTTATGGGTTCATGGTTCGTTTTTGATGATTTACTTTTCCATATGTTTGGCGTACTGATGGTGAACATTTTAAAACATTTCCTTACCATAGCTTCTGATTACTACATATAATTATTATACATGTTATAGTTATAGTTACTATACATATAGTTATATATAATATGTAACTATAACTATATAGTATATATATAATATGAAACTATAGAACTCTTCCTATATATTCCACTTTATTGGGGGGAATTACATCTCAACCCAAAGTCTCAAAAGCTTTCATATTAAGATTGCAAACTCTAAAAAAGAAATCATTAAGAATGCCAGACTCAGCCTTAAAGAGTGATGGCAATCAATGCAGGTCTTCTTAAAGTCTGCTCATTCTACCATCGAGTCAATCCCTGGATAGCACACAAGATGATTCTGATTGATATAGCCACATGAAGACCTGGTCTTGTTTGCTGCTGTATCCCCAGAATAAACAGCGCTAGGATGGAGGAGGCACTCCTTAAACAACTGTGAAATACCCTGCCCTGGCATTGTAGACAATTGCTAAACCAACCTAATTAATAGACTCTTCTTGTGTTGTCTCAAATTAACAGGTCATTTTGATGATGGCTTTTGATAGCATTAAGGTGATCTCTGGATTCAAAACTGATACTCCTAATAAATAATCTAAGAGAAGATACATTAAGTCTAGAACAATTTACTAGTTTTCCAAATGTTTACCAAAAAGTTAAACAAAAGTTGAATAACTTCTAGTTACTCAGTTTGGAAACAAAACAGTGACATTTCTTTATTATAATGGGTATTAGCTGCCAATAGAAGGAAAAGATATTTAAAGAGTGTTCATTGTACATGCAGAAGAATTCACAGGATGACATTAGTTTTAGACAATGTATTTTCTTTAGAAAGAGAGAAAGGTCAGTCACATGCTGTAATTCACCTTGGAGGGACACAAATGATTTTGAAAGGCTATTTTGAAGTATGCAAGTCAAGATGGTCTACTAAAATGTATGAATTTTATCACCAAATAATATTTACAACAGACATTTCAGACTCATGCTCCTTTCATACTTGACCCCATCTCATCTCCCACTCCCAAATTAAGGAAGGCTTTCATTTTTTGTTCATATTTTTGGAATTTTTATCGGTGTGTGTCACTTTGCCAATCAGATTTTTTTTTTCATGTAAACAAGCTTTTAACGTCTTTAAGAACCAACATTTCTCAGAGTGTATCACCAGTTCTCCATGATTGTAAATTAATTTAATGACATTAAATATAATGCATAGATGACTGATAACAAACTTCTGCTAGACATTTTTTTTTTTTTTTTTTTTTTTGCGGTACTCGGGCCTCTCACTGTTGTGGCCTCTCCCGTTGCGGGGCAACAGGCTCTGGACGCGCAGGCTCAGCGGCCATAGCTCACGGGCGCAGCTGCTCCGCGGCATGTGGGATCTTCCCAGACCGGGGCACGAACCCGTGTCCCCTGCATCGGCAGGCGGACTCTCAACCACTGCGCCACCAGGGAAGCCCCTGCTAGACTTTTAAGAATTATTTTTTAATTACATAAATGAGGCCTAAACATATTCTTGTTTTAACAA
Source organism: Aethalodelphis obliquidens (assembly GCF_003676395.1). Taxonomy (NCBI): domain Eukaryota; kingdom Metazoa; phylum Chordata; class Mammalia; order Artiodactyla; family Delphinidae; genus Aethalodelphis; species Aethalodelphis obliquidens. Next base: position 34,186,170 of record NW_020837957.1, on the reverse strand, counting down.
AAACTGCTATAGCTAACACAGTTTTTAAATATATGTATACATATATTTAAAAGATATATATTATTATATATTATGTATATAATCTACAATTTCCATTTTTTAATTTCAGTGTCATTGACAGTCTTTTCATGTTAGTACTTAAAGATGAAATGCTACAAATTTAATTGAAGATTTCCTCTACAATTTGCACTGAGAAGTATCTATTTTTGTCCAAATAATCTTCCCTTACCCCCATCAACTAATCAGATACAACTAATCAGATGAGATTAGCATTATCAGGAAACCTACAAAAAGGCCCTTGATGTAGTTTTTCTGCATAAATATAAAATATGCCAAGCCAGAGTCTATTCCTGCAATGCTTTTGGCTCTCCAGCATTACACACTAGAAAGCCACCTCCTTTTCTACTTTAATTTCATAGCATATTTAGAAAAATTTATAGAAGATGGATGCCTCCAAAACAGAAAAAGTTTGAATTCTAACTTAAAATTTTAGAATTCACTCTTTCTTTTTTGTATTCATTTGTTTACACATTAGTCACACTAATGCTATGTACAAGGCATTCTGCTAAGATCTAAGAATAAGAATATAAATACCAGATTCCTAATGCAAAAGAGGTCATCATTTACCACATGAAAATATCTAAATAACAAAAAAATTCAAGACAGTGTTATAAATGCTGCAATAGAAGAATGAACAATGCTTTAGCTGCCCTGAGGATAGAGAATATTTTAGACAATCAATTAACCAACATTTACTGTCCACCTATATGTAAGACCATTTTTCTTTTGTAACAGTGTTTACCTAAATATCTTTTCATTCTAAAGCTTTTCTGAGTATATTAGAAAAGTATAGTTCATTGGTTAAGAACACATGTTCTGGTGCCTAACTTCCTATGTTCAAATCCTTGTTCTGTTCTTTCCTGAGTGATCTTGAACTTGACCTCTTAGTTTCATTATCTACAAAATGTGGATATTAATAATATCTGACCCATAAGATTGTGATGAGAATTAATACACATGAAGCACTTAGGACAATGTCTGACGTGGAGTCATTCTCTTCCTGTATTCATTTCTATTATGCCATCTTTAGTGGCTTCAATTTAAAAGATCTCATCAGGCATTTTCTCTTTGTCTTTAGTTCCAGACATCCACCCTTTTTGCTTAGGGTAGGCTTTCATGGCATACCATGCAGTCTGTCAACTGTACTCACTCATTCATGACTTAGATTTCATTTAGATATCTCCAGGATGAAGGGAAGCAGTCATGATGTGAAAAGAGCTTCAATCCAGTTATACTTTAATAAGCATCAGACTTATTTCTGGGATATACTATCAAATATAATCTCTTTTGTAGAAAGAAAATAATAAAATAAAGAAGAATTCAGAATAAAACACACACACACACACACACACACACACACGTGATTTAAATTTTGAATACCTTTTCAAGAAACTTCATGGTACAGACATTATAAATGCAACATTTTTTAAAAATCTAGCACTTTAATCTCTCCCAGGGGTGATGTTGTTGTTTAATTCTACTCCTTGGCAAAATTGACTATAAACCATTTTTATTGGGGGAGGAGCAATAGAGTTGCCAGATTTAGCAAATAAACTATAGGACACCCAGTTAAATTTGAATTTCAGATAGAGAACGAATACTTTTTAAGAGTAATTATATCCCATGAGATATTTGGAACATATTTATGTAAAATTTTTACTCATTGTTTATCTGAAATTCAAATGTACCTGGGCATCATATGTTTTATTTGGCAACCCTAGGGGAGAATCACACCAAATCTGTTGTAGGAATGCCTTCACTTTTGTTAGATTGCTTTGTCCTTGCTTGCCTCTACACTTCCTACTCTAACTCTTTAGAAATATCCCTAGAAAAGCATTCATGTATAATCATTGTTTTAAACATCTAAATTTAATGAAGAAAATGACATAGCCACACACATAATCCAAGTCTATCATACCTGTCATTCTCTAACTTCTATGACCTCCCCAACCCACCCCATTTCTTTCTGCCCTTTGCTTCCTTTTGGAAGCTTTCTTTTCATGACTGCTTTTCTTTCTTGGACAGCATGGCATCTCATTTTTTCCGATTAGGTGCTGGAGTACAGGGACAAAAAATATATATATGAAAAAAAACGCCTATTGAGCCTAGAAATATGTCCATCATTTCAACTATTCTCTTGTATTGTCCTCATCATCATTAATTTGTCCTTCCATTGTCCCCAACTGATGAAATGCGAACACTAGATCAATCCAAACGTCCTCTTTTGTTTTTTTTCCTGGAATCTGAGCATTATAGCAAGAACCTTTATTATGTGCAAATTGGTGCCACTATGAACTGATAGTTTTCAAACAGAAATGTATATTCAGCATTGTGCAGAAATATTGTATTATTTTTTGTAACCAGTTTTCTCTCCCATTGTCCAGATGGGTTAGTTCAAAACAAAAAAATTTTTTTTTCATTTCAAAACTTTCTAACTCCAGGCTTCACCCTTCACTCTTAATAAATAACTTCCCCTTAAACTTGCAGAGAAAATAGAAAATAGGGACCATCACACAAGATCTTCCGCAGCTTCCTTAAAATCCCACGTTCAATTTGTCTGAACTCATTCTTCCCTGATGTTTACGATGGAAAAGGTACTATGTCTCTTGCCTAATTTTATATTACAAACATGCCTTTTCCCTCAAGAACCCTGCATATCTCTTTAACTACAGTCTTACACCCTTCCTCCTCTTCCAACTCAAGCATTTTGAAAAACACAAAAAAGAGATGTAGAATGACCATTTATAAGTCCTCGTTTAACCAGTAACCATTCTGCATGTTAAAAATCTGCTTTTGTTCTTTAAAATGAAACTGTTTTCAAAAAGATTCTCTTTGCTATCTTTGTTGCTAAACCTAATGAAATCTTTTAATCTTTATCTTGCTTGATCATTCTTTTGCATTTGATAGCATAGGCCGCCTCTTGAAACATTTTTTCTCTTGCATTTCTGTTAGACCACATCTTCCATCTCATTCTTCTTCCTCCTTCTATTTTGCCTATGATTTCTAAATCTATAGTTCCAAACCACCTGTATTAATTTCTCCGGGCTACTCTAGCAGGTTACTACAACCTTGGTGGCTTAAAGCAACAGAAATTTATTCTCACACAGTTTTGGAGGCTAAAAGTATGAAATTAAGGTGTCAGCAGAGCCGCTACCTCCAGAGGACCAAGGGGAGAGTCCATTCCTTGTTTCTTCCAGCTTCTGGTGACTGTTGTCATTTCTTGGTATAAGAGTTGTTTTTTTTTGTCAGCTTGGCCAGGATATAGTAGTCAATGATTTAATCAAACACTAATCTAGGTGTTGCTGTGAAGGTACTTTGTAGATGTGGTTAACATCTACAGTTAGTGACTCTAAGTAAAGGGGATTCTTAGGCTAGCTAGTACAATATTATTTTCAAGTAGAAAAATATACTGTTTTTTTAAAATAATGGTCATGGTATCATTTATTTTATTCTTAATATTAATTATTAATTAATTTATTTTTGGCTGCATTGGGTCTTCGTTGCTGTGCACAGGCTTTCTCTAGTTGTGGTGAGTGGGGACTACTCTTCGCTGCAGTGTGCCAGCTTCTCATCGCGCTGACTTCTCTTGTTGTGGAGCACGGGCTCTAGACGCACGGTAGACACACGGGCTTCAGTAGCTGTGGCATGCAGGCTCAGTAGTTGTGGCTTGTGGGCTGTAGAGTGCAGGCTCAGTAGTTGTGGCACATGGGCTTAGTTGCCCCGTGGCAAGTGGGATCTTCCCGGACTAGGGATCGAACCGGTGGCCCCTGCATTGGCAGGCGTATTCTTAACCACTGCACCAGGAAAGTCCGAAAAATATACTCTTAATGTAAATGGAGCTTGAGAAGAAGGAAGCTGATTCCCATATGACACTAGCTTTCCTGGAGTTCACTGATGTCTCACTGACTTCTGATCTCCTCCTGCCCTGAGGTCCTTCTCTGGCTTAGTTCATTAGTGTGCTTTCCATCTGCAGAGGGCTAGTGAAGCTTGATCTGTGCAATGAAAATCACAAAATACTGCTTAGAAAATTATAGAAGCATCAAATAAATGGATATATCATGTTCATGAGCTATACATGCTAATAAAATCCCAATAAAGAGTCTGGTAGATTTTTCAGGGGTAAATTGACAAGTTGATTTTGAAATTTTCACAAAGCAGCAATGGATATAAAAGAACCAATATAATCGTCAAGAAGTAAAATAAAGTTGGGGACCTATCAATAATTAAAATGCAGCTAATAAGACAGTCTAGTATAGGGGTAAGTGTAAACAAAGAGATCAATAGAACAGGATAGAGGATACAGTTGCAGACTCATGCATAATCTGGTCACCTGATAGAAAACTAAAGCATCAATACTTTCAATGGAGGAAAGGCTGTTCTTATCGATAAGTAGTGCTGGACCAACTGAATATTTAAATTGGTTAGAAATGAACTTTGACCTCTAATTCATACACCACACTTGTCATGTTATACTAAGAAATACTTCCCCACCCAAATTTAAAGCTCAATCATTGGCTGAGTGTGTCTGGCTTTCTTGTCTTTTAGCATGAATTTCTCTGGGAAGTTTCTCAGTCCTTCGTATAGTTTAATTTCCAAAGATCTGTTTGGCAAATTGACCAAATATACTTGTTTCTGCCTGAATCCAGCAGTGGATGTAGGTTAGTCTCAAGCCAGATTTTTCATCAAAGTCAATAGAATATATGCTTCCTGGATAGAGTGGTAGTTCTTCTCAAACTTAACTTTGTATTAGAATCACCTAAGGGGCTTAGAAGAGGACATAAAAGAAAAGTTTTAGGACCTGGGGTTAGGCAAAATTTTTAGACATGACACCAAAAACACAATTCATAAAAGAAAAAAAATGATAAATGAAACTTCATCAAAATTAAAAGCTTTTTCTCTGTACAAGAAACTCTTAAGGGGATGAAAAGACAAGCTACAACCTGGGAGAAAATGCAAGTCATATATCCAGAGTATATGAAGAATTCTTAACATTCAACATTAATAAAATAAACTAATTTTGAAAATAGTTTGGACATTCAGCAAAGAGGTTATAAGGATGGCAAATCAATATATTTTAAAAATGTTCAACATCATTAGCCATAAGAGAAATGTGAAGTTAAACCATAATGAGATACAACTATACACAAAAACAAAACATATTGACAATATCAAGTGCTGAAGAGGATGCAGAGCAAGTAGAATTCTCATACTTTGCTATTGGTGATGAAAATATGTAAAACACTTGGGCAGTTTTTAATAAGGTTAAACATATATGTACCATGACTCAGCAACTCTCACTTGTTGGAGGAATGAAAGCTATGTTCACACACAAAAAACCTGTACACAAAAGCTTATATAGCAGTCTCTCCAAAACTGAAAACAACCCAAAGTTTTTCAGTGAGTGAATGGATAAACTGTGATACATCTGTGCAATGAAATACCACTCAGCAATAGAAAGGAATAAGCTATTGATTCACACCACAATTTGGATGAATCTCAAATGCATTGTGCTGAGGAAAAGAAGCCAGTTTCAAAAGGTTGTATACTATGTGATTCCATTTATACGACATTCTCAAAAAGATACATCTATAAACATGGAAAACAGATTAATGGTTACCAAGGGTTAGGAGTACGGGGAGGTGTGGCTAAAAAGTAATGGCATGAGGGAGATGTTTGAGGTAACAGAAGGAACTCTCTCCATATCCTAATAACTGTGGTGGTTACTTGAATCTATACAAGTGCTAAAATTCATAGAACTGTACATGGAAGAAAAGTCAGTTTGACTACAGGATAATTTAAAAGGTAAAATTAATAATTAAAACCCCTAAAAACTCCACATGCTTGCAAGTTATAAGGATCCAGGTGAGTTTGTCGGGCTCTAGCTATAAGAGCTCATTAGACAGTATCATTAGATATATTTCCTCTTTCTTTCTTCACTTCACAGTTAAAATCTAACCAGGCCTCTATGTCTCTGTATGTTAAATCAATGTGTTAAAAATTATTTGTGTGTAGAAGTGTTTATTTTCTTTGCTTTAATTGTGTTGGCTTCATTTTAAGACAAGTTCTCCCTATAAGATGGAAAAAATGACCACCAGTAATTCCAGGTTTACATTTGCCCCACAAACAAAAAGAAATGTTCGCTTTCCCAGGACATAAACAATTTCCACTGGCAAAGCTTATGTCCCATGTCCATTCCTGGATGCACCATTTTGGCCAGGAGATGGAATTCCATATTTGTCCATGTCTGCTCTTGGGCCAGAGTTAGGGGCCACCTCATTTACTTCTAGATAAGCATGAAGTGAGTGTAGTTAACCAAGGCATGCTGGACAGCCAGGAACATATATCATCTATGGTGGACTTAGTGCTGGGAAAGACATTTAACTAATCTTTGTCTCAATTTGTCTATGAAAAAAGGGGATAACGATAGTACATTTTAAAAGCAATGATAGCATCTACCCACAAGTGAGCTGGATCACAGGCTGCTGCTCTATTTCTCTCAGCCATTTCTATAGGCTGTTAACTATGGTTGAAGAGAATGAAGTAACAGTGCCATAGTACCTGCATTTCACACTTGTAAAAACGTAGAATGCTGGGACTGAAAGGGTCCATGAGAAGTCTTCTTTCCCATCTTTCTGATTTCAAGAAGAACTATACCTGTGTATCTCTAAAGGAAAGAAAAAAATACATATATATGTTTATGATTTTCATGGAATAATATTCTATTATAACCCATCCTCAGGAATCTCAGAAATGTCTTAAATTCAACTAAGTCTTTCATGTTATTGTGTTCATGAAATAATATGAAAGCTCAGGTCCCATTAGTATTATTCTTTCTTTATTAATAATTTTTTAAAGGAGTAAATGAGCTGATCTTCACTCTATTTCAAATGTCATTATAGATAATATTGAAAAGTCTTTAAGTCATAAAATCCTTCAGCAATCATTTGTTCTTCATATACCAAATTCTTGTTCCACTAAACTTTATGTTTCACTTTTAATCCTTTAAATCTCTCTCTTTTTTTTTTTTGAACCCTTCAGAAATTCTGAACAACCCTCTTCAGGACAGAGGGAACATGAGCTCTATAGATTTTCTCACTGACAACTAAAAACCCAGAAATGTCTTCAAAAGAGGAAACGAGCACAGGACCTGGAGATGAGGTTATTCCAGGATTCTGAGGGAGTCCCAACACTTTCCAGACCATCTGTTCTATATCTAATTGCTAATGCATTGAATGGATTTTTTCATCCATAAATATAGCCTAAAGGAGAATTAAGCTGGATTTTTGAGAAAGCCTGGCACAAAAGAGCTGTTGTCAAAGAAAGCTAAAGAGGATAGTGATAATGTCAGTACATCAAATTGCAGAAAATACTATTTTCATTTGCTGATGGAGGAGAAATATAGAGCTGCTTATGTGAAGCATTTTCAAATTTGTTCCCTCCTCCCTATAAGTCAGCCTCACTAATTAGAATCAATTTAATTTCTCCAACTCATTTTAAAGAATGAATGTGAGCCAGTAGTCCATTTTTTTTTTCTTCCTGAAAAAATGATACTGTAGCTTTAATTGTGCATGGAGCTAAAAAGGTTGCCATGGAGATGAAAATCTGTGTTGGGGCTGCTCCACTTCTCTGGCCTTGTTCTGAGCCTGAAGTGGCAGGTTCTGTTGTTAAAAGAACAGAATTTTAATTTCTGCCAATAAAACCTGTTTACTTTTTAATGCAATTTTGTTCCTGTTGCTATCTTTTATTTCATAAGAACAGTCAAGGTGCTCAAAATGACAATAATGAGAACGTTTTAGACTATTCGGTTTGTGATTGCTGGAGAGCCAGCCTCAAAAATATGTCCCAACAGGCTCTGACGTTCAGTACAGGCTGCTGCCATAGTTTGGAAATGTTTGCCACCTAGTGGTGGAAGTTGAGAAATGACGAAAGATGCGATAAACATTTCACGTTTTGGAAATTATGAAGCAAAAAGAATTATTTAATAGATTTTACGATCATTATTTATACCTCTCGCACCTCTTTATGCTGTTGTCTGGAATGCGTTTAAGAGTCAGCTCAAATGTTAATTACTCAATGCGAGGCTCCACAATTCCTTCCTTCTCGGTCCTCCTCAATCAGAAATAATTTTTCTCTCTATTGCACTCCCACAGCATTTTGTTCTTGCCGCTATTACAATACCGATAACATTATATTTAGGGGTTTGCGTGTGTGTCCATCTTCTGACAGATTCAGTAGTTCCTTGACTGAAAAGTGCTTTAACACTTTGTGATTTCTCTGTACCTATGGCAATAGTAGGGATATAGCAGGTTCCCAGTAAATGTTTACTAAATTGATTAATTGCCTCTACCCTCAGCCTCTTCTTGAACCATACTCCTCCTTACTCTCTTTATTCTGTTGACTTTTTTTTAGCTCCTCCTCAGAAGAGAGGATGTCCTGCTACAAGACCTTTGCACACTGGTTTCCTTTGCCTGGAATAATATTCTTTCTTTCTCTTTTACCTGATTGACACCTACTCATCATAAGGCTCTCACTTCAGAAATTTCCTCTAGAAGGAAGGTTTCCTCTACCCCCTCATCCGTTGATTCTCTTTTTTTCTTTTTGTAAGCATCTTTATTGGAGTATAATTGTTTTACAATGGTGTGTTAGTATCTGCTTTATAACAAAGTTAATCAGTTATACATATACATATGTTCCCATATCTCTTCCCTCTTGCATTTCCCTCCCTCCCACCCTCCCTATCCCATCCCTCTAGGTGGTCACAAACCACGGAGCTGATCTCCCTGTGCTATGCGGCTGCTTCCCACTAGTTACTTTACGTTTGGTAGTGTATATATGTCCATGCCACTCTCTCACTTTATCACAGCTTACCCTTCCCCCTCCCCATATCCTCAAGTCCATTCTCTAGTAGGTCTGTGTCTTTATTCCCGTCTTACCCCTAGGTTCTTCATGACCTTTTTCTTTTTTTTAATCTTAGATTCCATATATATGTGTTAGCATATGGTATTTGTTTTTCTGTTTCTGACTTACATCACTCTGTATGACAGACTCTAGGTCCATCCACCTCACTAAAAATAATTCGATTTCATTTCCTTTTATGGCTGAGTAATATTCCATTGTATATATGTAGCACATCTTCTTTATCCATTCATCTGTTGACGGACACTTAGGTTGCTTCCATGTCCTGGCTATTGTAAATAGAGCTGCAATGAACATTTTGGAACATGACTGTTTTTGTATTATGGTTTTCTCAGGGAATATGCCCAGTAGTGGGATTGCTGGGTCGTATGGTAATTCTATTTGTAGTTTTTTAAGGAACCTCCATACTGTTCTCCATAGTGGCTGTAACAATTTACATTTCCACCAACAGTGCAAGAGTGTTCCCTTTTCTCCACACACTCTCCAGCATTTATTGTTTGTAGATTTTTTGATGATGGCCATTCTGACCATTGTGAGATGATACCTCATTGTAGTTTTGATTTGAATTCCTCTAATGATTAATGATGTTGAGCATTCTTTCATGTATTTGCTGGCAATCTGTATATCTTCTTTGGAGATGTCTATTTAGGTCTCCTGCCCATTTTTGGATTGGGTTGTTTGTTTTTTTGTTATTGAGCTGCATGAGCTGCTTGTAAATTTTGGAAATTAATCCTTTGTCAGTTGCTTCATTTGCAAATATTTTCTCCCATTCTGAGGGTTGTCTTTTCATCTTGTTTATGGTTTCCTTTGCTGTGCAAAAGCTTTGAAGTTTCATTAGGTCCCATTTGTTTATTTTTGTTTTTATTTCCATTTCCCTAGGAGGTGGGTCAGAAAGGATCTTGCTGTGATTTATGTCATAGAGTGTTCTGCCTATGTTTTCCTCTTAGAGTTTGATAGTGTCTGGCCTTACATTTAGGTCTTTAATCCATTTTGAGTTTATTTTTGTGTATGGTGCTAGGGAGTGTTCTAATTTCATACTTTTACATGTAGCTGTCCAGTTTTCCCAGCACCACTTATTGAAGAGGCTGTCTTTTCTCCAGTGTATATTCTTGCCTCCTTTATCAAAGATAAGGTGACCATATGTGCATGGGTTTATCTCTGGGCTTTCTATTCAGTTCCATTGACCTATATTTCTGTTCTTGTGCCAGTACCATGCTGTCTTGATTACTGTAGCTTTGTAGTATAGTCTGAAGTCAGGGAGCCTGATTCCTCCAGCTCCATTTTTTGTTCTCAAGATTGCTTTTGCTCTTCGGGGTCTTTTGTGTTTCCATACAAATTGTGAAATTTTTTGTTCTAGTTCTGTGAAAAATGCCAGTGGTAATTTGATAGGGATTGCATTGAATCTGTAGATTGCTTTGGGTAGTAGAGTCATTTTCACAATGTTGATTCTTCCAATCCAGGAACATGGTATATCTCTCCATCTATTTGTATCACCTTTAATTTCTTTCATCAGTGTCTTATAATTTTCTACATACAGGTCTTTTGTCTCCTTAGGTAGGTTTGTTCCTAGATATTTTATTCTTTTTGCTGCAATGGTAAATGGGACTTTTATCTTAATTTCACTTTCAGATTTTTCATCATTAGTGTGTAGGAATGCCAGAGATTTCTGTACATTAATTTTGTATCCTGCTACTTTACCAAATTCATTGATTAGCTCTACTAGTTTTCTGGTAGCATCTTTAGGATTCTCTGTGTATAGTATCATGTCATCTGCAAACAGTGACAGCTTTACTTCTTCTTTTCTGATTTGGATTCCTTTTATTTCCTTTTCTTCTTTGATTGCTGTGGCTAAAACTTCCCAAACTATGTTGAATAATAGTGGTAAGAGTGGGCAACCTTGTCTTGTTCCTGATCTTAGTGGAAATGGTTTCAGTTTTTCACCATTGAGGATGATGTTAGGTGTGGGTTTGTCATATATGGCCTTTATTATGTTGAGGAAAGTTCCCGCTATGCCTACTTTCTGTAGGGTTTTTACCATAAATGTGTGTTGAATTTTGTCAAAAGCTTTCTCTGCAGCTATTGAGATGATCATATGTTTTTTCTCCTTCAGTTTGTTAACATGGTGTATCACATTGACTGATTTGCGTATATTGAAGAATCCTTGCATTCCTGGAATAAACCCCACTTGATCATGGTGTATGATCCTCTTAATGTGCTGTTGGATTCTGTTTGCTAGTATTTTATTGAGGGTTTTTGCATCTATTTTCATCAGTGATATTGGCCTGTAGAATAGAAAAAAAAAGGGACTGAGAAAATATTTGAAGAGATTATAGTTGAAAACTTCCCTAATATGGGAAACAAAATAGTTACTCAAGTCCAGGAAGCACAGAGAGTCCCATACAGGATAAATCCAAGGAAAAACACGCCAAGACACATATTAATCAAACTATCAACAATTAAATATAAAGAAAACATATTAAAAGCAGCAAGGGAAAACAGCAAATAACACACAAGGGAATCCCCATAAGGTTAACAGCTGATCTTTCAATAGAAACTCTGCAAGCCAGAAGGGAGTGGCAGGACATATTTAACATGATGAAGGAGAAAAACCTACAACCAAGATTACTGTACCCAGCAAGGATCTCATTCAGATTTGATGGAGAAATTAAAACCTTTACAGACAAGCAAAAGCTGAGAGAGTTCAGCACCATGAAACTAGCTTTACAACAAATGCTAAATGAACTTCCCTAGGCAAGAAACACAAGAGAAGGCAAAGACTTACAATAACAAACCCAAAACAATTAAGAATATGGCAATAGGAACATACATATCGATAATTACCTTAAATGTAAATAGATTAAATGCTCCCACCAAAAGACACAGACTGGCTGAATGGATACAAAAACAGGACCCGTATATATGCTGTCTATCGGAGACCCACTTCAGACCTAGGGACACATACAGACTGAAAGTGAGGTGATGGAAAAAGATATTCCATGCAAATGGAAATCAAAAGAAAGCTGGAGTAGCAATACCCATATCAGACAAAATAGACTTTAAAATAAAGACTATTACAAGAGACAAAAAAAGACACTACATAATGATCAAAGGATCGCTCCAAGAAGAAGATATAACAATTGTAAATATTTATGCACCCATCATAGGAGCACCTCAATACATAAGGCAAATAGTAACAGCCATAAAAGGGGAAATCGACAGCAGCACAATCATAGTAGGGGACTTTAACACCCCACTTTCACCAATGGACAGGTCACCCAAAATGAAAATAAATAAGGAAACACAAGCTTTAAATGATACATTAAACAAGATGGACTTACTTGATATTTATAGGACATTCCATCCAAAAACAACAGAATACACATTTTTCTGAAGTGCTCATGGAACATTCTCCAGGTTAGATCATATCTTGGGTCACAAATCAAGCCTTGGTAAATTTAAGAAAATTGAAATCGTGTCAAATGTCTTTTCCGACCACAACGCTATGAGACTAGATATCAATTACAGGAAATATCTGTAAAAAATACAAACACATGGAGGCTAAACAATACGCTACTTAATAACGAAGTGATCACTGGAGAAATCAAAGAGGAAATCAAAAAATACCTAGAAACAAATGACAATGAAAACATGATGACCCAAAACCTATAGGATGCAGCAAAAGCAGTTCTAAGAGGGAAGTTTATAGCAATACAATCCTACCTTAAGAAACAGGAAACATCTCAAATAAACAACCTAACCTTGCACCTAAAGCAAGTAGAGAAAGAAGAACAAAATAACCCCATAGTTAGCAGAAGGAAAGAAATCATAAATATCAGATCAGAAATAAATGAGAAAGAAATGAAGGAAACGATAGCAAAGATCAATAAAACTAAAAGCTGGTTCTTTGAGAAGATAAATAAAATAGATAAACCATTAGCCAGACTCATCAAGAAAAAAAGGGAGAAGACTCAAATCAATAGAATTAGAAATTAAAAAGGACAAGTAACAACTGACACTGCAGAAATACAAAGGATCATGAGAGATTACTACAAGCAACTATATGCCAATAAATTGGACAACCTGGAAGAAATGGACATATTCTTAGTAAAGCACAACATTATGAGACTGAACCAGGAAGAAATAGAAAATATGAACAGACCAATCACAAGCACTGAAATTGAAACTGTCATTAAAAATCTTCCAACAAACAAAAGCCCAGGACCAGATGGCTTCACAGGCGAATTCTATCAAACATTTAGAGAAGAGCTAACACCTATCCTTCTCAAACTCTTCCAAAATATAGCAGAGGGAGGAAGACTCCCAAACTCATTCTACGAGGCCACCATCACCCTGATACCAAAACCAGACAAAGTTGTCACAAAGAAAGAAAACTACAGGCCATTCATTCTCTTTATGAGACACTCCCATTGTCTAATATTCTTAGTCCTTTTCACAGTTGTGATTTTATATTATCTGTGCAACTATATAACTCATGTCTGCCTCCCCCAATATGTATGGAAGGGCTTTGAAAGCTGTAACCACACCTGCTTTGGTTCACTCTGGTTATCTCTAGTGCTGAAAAAAATCAGACTTAATTGTTAATTATAATTAAATTGAATATTTGCTCATGATTACATTTTTTGTATTTATTTTTATTGAGATATAATTGACATATAGCACTGTGTAAGTTTAAGGTATAAACTGTATTAGTTTGATACATTTCTATATTGCAATATGATTACCACCTTGGCGTTAGCTAGCACCTCTATCACATGTGTCATTTCTTTTCTTGTGGTGGGAACAATTAAGATCTAGTCTCTGAGCCACTTTGAAATTTATAACACTATTTTTGTTATAATGACTATGCTGTGCATTAGATCTCCAGGACTTATTTATCTACTGGTTGACTGTTTGTACCTTTAAAAAACAGCTCTCCACTTCGTCCCAGCTTCCCCTTCCACACCCCCTCCACCTCGTGTCCTCAAATCCATTCTCTACGTCTGCGTCTTTATTTCTGTCCTGCCACAGGGTTCATCAGAACCATTTTTTTTTTTTTAGATTCCATATATAGGTGTTAGCATAAGGTATTTGTTTTTCTCTTTCTGACTTACTTCACCCTGTATGACAGTCTCTAGTTCCATCCACATCTCTACAAATGACCCAATTTTGTTCCTTTTTATGGCTGAGTAATATTCCACTGTATATATGTGCCACATCTTCTTTATCCATTCATCTGTTGATGGACATTTAGGTTGTTTCCATGTCCTGGCTATTGTAAATAGTGCTGCAGTCAACATTGTGGTACATGTGTCTTTTTTTTTTTTTTTTTTTGATGCCAAAATTTTTTATTCTAAGCATTTAGAAGGATGCATTATTTTTTGTTTTTTTTTACATCTTTATTGCAGTATAATTGCTTTACAATGGTGTGTTAGTTTCTGCTTTATAACAAAGTGAATCAGTTATACATATACATATGTTCCCATATCTCTTCCCTCTTGCATCTCCGTCCCTCCCACCCTCCCTATCCCACACATCCAAGTGGTCACAAAGCACCAAGCCGATCTCCCTGTGCTATGCGGCTGCTTCCCACTAGCTATCTATTTTACATTTGGTAGTGTATATATGTCCATGCCACTCTCTCACTTTGTCACAGCTTACCCTTCCTCCTCCCCATGTCCTCAACTCCATTCTCTAGTAGGTCTGTGTCTTTATTCCTGTCTTACCCCTAGGTTCTTCATGACATATTTTTGTCTTAGATTCCATATATATGTGTTAGCATACGGTATTTGTCTTTCTCTTTCTGACTTACTTCACTCTGTATGACAGACTCTAGGTCTATCCACCTCATTACAAATAGCTCAATTTCATTTCTTTTTATGGCTGAGTAATATTCCATTGTATATATCTGCCACATCTTCTTTTTTTTTTTTTTTTAACATCTTTATTGGGGTATAATTGCTTTACAATGGTGTGTTAGTTTCTGCTTTATAACAAAGTGAATCAGTCATACATAAACATATGTTCCCATATGTCTTCCCTGTTGCGTCTCCCTCCCTCCCACCCTCCCCATCCCACCCCTCCAGGCTGTCACAAAGCACCGAGCCAATATCCCTGTGCCATGCAGCTGCTTCCCACTAGCTATCTACCTTACTGCGTTTGTTAGTGTGTATATGCCCATGACTCTCTCTCGCCCTGTCACAGCATGTGTCTTTTTGAATTGTAGTTTTCTCAGGGTAAGTGAGGGAGTAGCATTGACATATATACACTACCAAATGCAAAATAGATAGCTAGTGGGAAGCAGCTGCATAGCACAGGGAGATCAGCTCGGTGCTTTGTGACCACCTAGAGGGGTGGGATAGGGAGGGTGGGAGGGAGGCTCAAGAGTGAGGGGTTATGGGGATATATGTATACATATAGCTAATTCACTCTGTTATACAGCAGAAACTAACATAACATTGTAAAGTAATTATACTTCAATAAAGATGTAAAAAAAAATACATCAAGGTACTATGGACCTACTGTGTGTCATCCCTAGCATTAGGTAAAGAAGATACAAACAGAAATATTCATAGTCTTGGTTCTGATATTTTAAATGCTGATTAGCATTTAATCAGCATTTAAAATATGCATGATCCACCATAAGACTTTTCACTGAGCTTGTGAAAGTGTCCAGATCTGGGCTGTCTAGTATGGTAACCACATCACACTGGATTTCAAACATCTCTTAAGACAGAGAGATTGTAAACTATCTTGTCAAGAACTTTTCAGAACTGATTATAGCTTTAAATGGCAATATTTGTGATATTAAAATAATGGACACAGAAAAAAAATCTCTCCAATCCTCACACAGCCCCCTCCCCCCCACCCGGCCCCTGGTAACCACCATTCTACTCTCTGTTTTTACAGATTTGGCTTTTTTAGAGTCCACATCTTAGTGATATCAAGCAGTATTTGTCTTTTTCTCTCTGACTTGTCTCACTTAGCATAATGCCCTCAAGATTCATCCCATGATCACATTTTTAAATGTTCCACAAAAATAATTCTACAAGAAGAGTTATCGTCAGAGAATTTTTATCTTGTTGAAAAAAAGAGCACATTTTGACTAAATTCATTTGAAAAGAACAATATTCATTTGAATAGTTAGTTTATTGAAGGATGAAAAAATAAACCATCTATCTATCTATCCATCTATCCATCTATCCATCTATATGTATCTATCTTCAAGACACTCTGGTATGTTTTGCCATGGGATTTTCACAGGCTCCTTTCAGTCAGTAAACATACAATCAACCATAAGCATGTGTGTGTTCTATAGCAAAAAGAACACAGACTTTGGAGTCAGGTTTGGTTTCAAATAGCTTGGCTATTTCCAAGCTATGAGATATTGATGATGTAGCCTCTAAGAATTTCAGTTTACTCATCTGTAAAATGGGAATAACAAAAACTGTTTTGAAGCACAGTTACAGAGATTAACATACCTTTACTTTTAAATTATCCTTGTTAATCCTTGCTAACCAAGGCAAGTACCTGCTATATGCTAGGAAAGCAAAAATAAATAAGATACTGTCCTGGAACCCAAGTAATCTTATGACGGAGGTCAATACATAAACCAGTGATGATGAAGAGGGCTAACAATGCTGTAAATGGTAACTGCAGTGGGAGGTAACAGTGAGAGGAACAGGGTAAGTCAGGAGCATACGTGGTGCTGGCAGTGGGGCGCCAGGATCAATTGTCTCTTACAGTAGAGGCATATTGGTTAATACATGCTCTAGCACACTGGCTGAGCCACTAGCTGTGTGATTTGTTTAATCTCTGCATGCCTCAGTTTTGTCCTCTGTAGTAATAGTAGCAGCAAGAACTTGCAAAGCACTTACTATGTGCCAGGCATTCTTCTAAATGCTTTATGTGTCTTAACTCCTTTAATGCTTATAAACAACCTCATTTTATAGAAAAGGAACAGAGGAAAAAGTTAAGTAACAAATATCTTGCTCAAAGGCACAGAAATAATAAAAATGGCAAAGCTGAGATTCAAATTCTGGCATCTGGCACCAGAGTTCCATGCTTATCGTAACTGTGTAAAGTGCAATTAATAATAACTACATGTTCAGCACTTTACATATTGTCTGGCACATAGGAAGCATTTGATACGTTTTAGCTTTTATTACTATTAGATAATTCTGGTTAATGGAAATATTCATTTACTTCAAAGTGATTTTTTAAATTTAGTTAATTCTCAGGGAAATATTTAAAAATCTTGTTTCTCTAGTTTTTACCAATAGATGTAGGCAGATCACTAATCATGGGCAGTGTTTTTGCCTTTCAAGAGCACTCTTGTGGAAAAGTATAATGATTCAGGGTAGCATTTTTATTTATATGAGAATTGTCATATACCTGGGAAGAAATACTAAATGTAAAGAAAATCCATTAATATTTTAAAATTTAGCATCACATTTCATTTCACTGAATGTAGCAAATATATTTCATTATTGATGACTCACATTATAAAATTAAGTAGGTAAAGCATTGCAGTGCTGTAAAAAATTAAAAAGCAATTCCAGGGAAAAATTGAAATCTATTTACTTAAAGTCACAGTAGAGCAAACTTTCTATGACTTCACAATTTAACATTTTAAATTGTCAAAAATTTTCTAAGGTAAACATTACAGGTAAAAATCTACTTATCTAAAGAAAATAATTACAACATTAGCATTTAGTATGAGATGATAATGTGCTATCCTTTTGTGTCATTTATTCATTTTAAAACAAGTTTGACTAAGGAATTAACCTTGAATGACAAATAACTCTGAATATGTTTAAATATGTTACAGTGTTTAAAAGGTTTTTAGAGCAATTAAAGGCATGAACTGATTAAATATTAGTATCTGGATGAATAACTTATTAGATGACTCTACTGTGAGAGCTAATGCATGCCTTTATTGGAGAAAATACTCCCCTGGCAACAAGTATTTATTTGTCTCTAATGTCTCTAGTTTGTTATTGTAGAAGTGTTTATCACAGTAACTTTATATCTTTCATTTACAAAATGATGCTGTTATCTGCTCTCAAAGCAGGGAGACAGCTGCACTTTCTAACTCATGATTCTGAAACATAATGATTAGTGATAGTTTTCTGTGATTTCTTGGGTTTTTACCATCTCCACTCTGAAAATAGAGATGGTATGAAGAACTTACAATCTTTTCCAAATAAAAATATACATGGTCAATGGATTTTTTAGATATGACCTTACTGTTTAAGTAATCTCCAAACCTCATTAATTTAACTTATGAGGAAGAGCTCAACCTTAACTTCTATTGAGTCTCCTTCCAACGAAGATGTTCATTGAGCATCTACACTCTTACTCAGATAATATGCTAATGTTTTATGGCCATTATCTCTTATAACCTTCATAATAAGGAAACATCATCAATCAGAGTAACTAAGTTGGTCAAGGTCCTAGAACAAGTAGATGCAGAGCTAAGACTGGAACCCAAATCTGTCTGACTTAACTGCGGTCTCCCAGCTCTTTGGGGTTCTGTACCCAATTTCAATGTTGAGGGGGTGGATTTCCCCCTGCACTACCAAGAAATTCTCAGACACTAGCAGGTGTCCAAGAATTCAACTCAATTCTGACACTACCTATCCAAACATAGAATCAGATTCCACAGGTAAAAGGCTCAGTCCCATGAGACCGCCTTTCACTGTAGACATCAGTGGCAAGTCCAGGCTGTTACCTGTGCTTCTGACCCAAATAACTATAAATCAGAGGTTCCCACAATGCCCTCCTTGGGTTTGCTTAATTTTCAAGAGTGGTTCACAAACTCAGGAAACCTGTTTACTCATTAGACTTCCAATTTATTATAAAGGATACAAATCAACAGCCAGATGAAGAGAGATACATAGGGTGAGGTTTCAAACAAAGGAGCTTCTGTCCACAGGAAGTTTGGGGCCTGGCATGGTGGCTAATTGAAGTGTTCTGATTCCTCAGCCTGGAAACTCTCCAAACTCCTCCTTTTGGTTTTTATGGAGGTTTCATTTTATAGGCATGATTGATAAATTCACTGGTCATTGGTAATTGATTCAACTTCTATCCCCTTTGCCCTCCCTGGAAATCAGGAGTTGGGACTGAAAGTTCTACCCCTCTATTGAAGGTTGGTGCCCCTGGCAACCAGCTCCCATCCTTAGGAGCTTTCCAAAATTCACCTCATTAACATAAAACCAGTTGCGGTGGGAAAGGCTTGTTATGAATAGCAAGACACCCAGTTCACTTTTATGGCTCTAAAATATTTTCAAGAACTGGGAATAGGATACAAAATATTATAACAAAAGTTGCTCCCATGGCTCTTATTGCTCAGGAAATTCCAAGGGTATGGGGAGCTATGAGCCAGGAACTATGGAGGAAGACCAACTATATATTTCTCAGTTTGGTCATCTGAATGATCAAATGTATATTTATTATAAGTCACAGTATTGCACCAGCAACTTCCCAGTGGCTTTCTTGGTGCCTCAGGTACTGCCAAGCTTGGGAGGAAAGAATATGAAAGGTGTTTGAGCTGGGATGACTTGGGTTCTCAGCATGTTCCAGAGAAAATTTTCTTTTATATATTTTGTAGTTCTTTCAAATGTCTTATTTGTCAAAAGAGTTCTACAACTAAAAACCACTTGCCATAGACTGAATGTTTGCATTCCCCCCCCCAAATTCTTGTGTAGAAACATAATCCCTAATATGATGGTACTAGAAGGTGGGCTTTTGGGGAGGTGATTAGGTCATAAGGGCAGAACCTTCATAAATGGAATTAACCCCCTTATAAAAATGCTGAAGAAAACTCCTTTACCCCTTCACCATGTGAGGTAAAGTCAGAAGACAGCTGTCAATGAGGACAGGGATCTCAGCAAACGCCTAATCTGCCAGCACCATGATCTCAGACTTCCCAGCCTCCAGAATGTGAGAAATAAATGCTTATTTTTTCCAAGCCACCTAATTATTGACATTTTTGTCATAGCAGCCCAAATGGACTAAGACGTCACTGTATACATGCTGCCTTTTAATTTATATCCCTTTGAATAGATACAAGTTCCCTTCAGTGACTTTGTTTACTACCATCACCACATGTTTCCCCACCAATAATGATTTTGTATTTTATAAGTAAACCAATGGTTTAATGAAGGTACAGTGGTTATTAGTGGGAATTTTAGGGTCTCTGGCAGGACTGGGGTGTTATTTTGTCCAAACCAGAGCTTTACCTTTTTATCAAACCAACAGTTGTTGAATTTTCAATCTTGTTTTTCCACTTCTGGGGCCAATTGTTGGGCTTTACTAGCCAGTTTTTCTAAGTTATCATTTGGGGAAATATCCCTTTGGACCATGATAGAGATTTGACTGCTGTAGTTTTCTTTAAGTGCAGCATTCCTTGCAGAAATGTCAGCAAGGTGATTACCGTAGCTTCCAGAGAGCCACGTTTAGAATGTCCTAGAATCACATTTTTAAAAAATTTTATTTATTTATTTATTTTTATACAGCAGGTACTTATTAGTTACCTATTTTATACATGTTAGTGTACATATGTCAATCGCAATTTCCCAACTCATCATCCCCCACCACTGTACCCCCTTGGTGTCCTTACGTTTGTTCTCTACATCTGTATCTCTAATTCTGCCTTGCAAATCGGTTCATCTGTAGCATTTTTTAGATTCCACATTTATGCGTTAATACATGATACTTGTTTTTCTCTTTCTGACTTACTTCACTGTGTATGACAGTCTCTAAATCCATCCACGTCTCTACAAACGACCAGTTTCATTCCTTTTTATGGCTGAGTAATATTCCATTGTATATATGTACCACTTCTTCTTTAACCATTCATCTGTTGATGGGCATTTAGGTTGCTTCCATGACTGGGCCATTATAAATACTTCTGCAGTGAACATTGGGGTGCATGTGTCTTTTTGAATTATAGTTTTCTCTGGGTATATGCCCAGTAGTGGAATTGCTGGATCATATGGTAATTCTATTTCTAGCTTTTTAAGGAACTTCCATACTGTTCTCCATAGGGGCTGTATCAATTTACATTCCTACCAACAGTGCAAGAGGGTTCCCTTTTCTCCACACCCTCTCCAGCATTTGTTGTTTGTAGATTTTCTGATGGTGCCCATTCTGACTGGTGTGAGGTGATACCTCATTGTAGTTTTGACTTGTATTTCTCTAATGATTAGTGATGTTGAGCAGCTTCTCATGTGTCTCTTGGCCATCTGTATGTCTTCTTTGGTAAAATATCTATTTAGGTCTTCTGCCCATTTTTTGATTGAGTTGTTTGTTTTTTACTATTGAGCTGCATGAGCTGTTTATATATTTTGGAGATTAATCCTTTGTCACTTGATTCTTTTGCAAATATTTTCTCCCATTCTGATGGTTGACTTTTCATCTTGTTTATGGTTTCCTTTGTTGTGTAAATGCTTTTAAGTTTCATTAGGTCTCATTTGTTTATTTTTGTTTTTATTTCCATTACTCTAGGAAGTAGATCAAAAAAGATCTTGCTGTGATTTATGTCAAAGAATGTTTTTCCTATGTTTTCCTCTAAGAGTTTTATAGTGTCCTGTCTTACATTTAGGTCTTTAATCCATTTTGAGTTTATTTTTGTGTATGGAGTTAGGGAGTGCTCTAATTTCATTCTTTTACATGTACCTGTCCAGTTTTCCCAGGACCATTTATGAAGAGACGGTCTTTTCTCCATTGTATATCCTTTCTTCCTTTGTCACAGATTAGTTGACCATAGGTGTGTGGGTTTATCTCTGGGCTTTCTACACTGTTGCAATGATCTATATTTCGGGTTTTGTGCCAGTACCATATTGTCTGATTACTGTAGCTTTGTAGTATAGTCTGAAGTCAAGGAGTCTGATTCATCCAGCTCCATTTTTTCCCCTCATGATTGCTTTGGCAATTTGGGGTCCTTTGTGTCTCCATATAAATTTTAAGATTTTTTTGTTCTAGTTCTGTAAAAAATGCCATTGGTGATTTGATAGGGATTGCACTGAATCTGTAGATTGCTTGGGTAGTATAGTCATTTTCACAATATTGATTCTTCAAGAACATGATATATCTCTCCATCTGTTTGTGTCATCTTTGACTTCTTTCATCAGTGTCTTATAGTTTTCTGTGTATACGTCTTTTACCTCCTTAGGTAGGTTTTTTGCTAGGTATTTTATTCTTTTTGTTGCAATGGTGAAAGCGGTTGTTTCCTTAATTTCTCTTTCTGATATTTTGTTGTTAGTGTATAGGAATGCAAGAGATTTCTCTGCATTAATTTTGCATCCTGCAACTTTACCAAATTCATTGATTAGATCTAGTAGTTTTCTGGTGGCATCTTTAGGATTCTCTATGTATAGTATCATGTCATCTGCAAACAGTGACGGTTTTACTTCTTCTTTTCCAGTTTGTATTATTTTTATTTCTTTTTCGTGGCTAGGACTTGGAAAACTACGTTGAATACTAGTGGGCAAGAGTGGACATCCTTGTCTTGTTCCTGATCTTAGAGGAAATGTTTTCAGATTTTCACCATTGAGAATGATGTTTGTTGTGGGTTTGTAATATATGGCCTTTATTATGTGGAGGTATGTTCCCTGTATGCCCACTTGCTGGAGAGTTGTTATCATAAATGGGTGTTGAATTTTGTCAAAAGCTTTTTCTGCATCTATTGAGATGATCATATGGTTTTTATTCTTCAGTTTGATAATATGGTGTATCACATTGATTGATTTGCGTAAAGAATCCTTGCATCTCTGAGATAAATCCCACTTGATCATGGTGTATGATCATTTTAATGTGTTGTTGGATTCTGTTTGCTAGTATTTTGTTGAGGAGTTTTGCATCTATGTTCATCAGTGATATTGGTCTGTAATTTTCTTTTTTGGTAGTATCTCTGTCTGGTTTTGGAATCAGGGTGATGGTGGCATCCTAGAATGAGTTTGGGAGTGTTCCTTCCTCTGTAAGATTTTGGAAGAGTTTGGGAAGGATGGGTGTTAGCTCTCCTCTAAACGTTTGATAGAATTCACCTGTGAAGCCATCTGGTCCTGGACTTTTGTTTGTTGGAATATTTTTAATCACAGTTTCATTTTCATTACTTGTGATTGGTCTGTTCATAATATATTTCTTTCTGGTTCAGTCTTGGAAGATTATACCTTCCTTAGAATTTGTCCATTTTTTCCAGGTGTCCATTTTATTGGCATAGAGTTGCTTGTAGTAGCCTCTTATGATGCTTTGTATTTCTGTGGTGTCTGTTGTAACTTCTCCTTTTTCATTTCTAATTTTATTGATTTGAGTCCTCTCTCTCTTTTTCTTGATCAGTCTGCCTAAGGATTCATCAGTTTTGCTTATATTCTCAGAGAACCAGCTTTTAGTTTCATTGATCTTTGCTACTGTTTTCTTTGTTTCTATTTCATTTATTTATGCTTTGATTTTTATGATTTCTTTCCTTCTACTAACTTTGGGTTTTGTTTGTTCTTCTTTCTCTAGTTCCTTTAGGTGTAAGGTTAGATTGTTTTTTGGAGATTTTTCTTGTTTCTTGAGGTACGATTGCATTGCTACAAACTTCCCTTTTAGGATTGCTTTTGATGCATCCCATAGGTTTGGTTTTTTTTTCCCTTTTTTTTTTAAACATCTTTATTGGGGTATAATTGCTTTACAATGGTGTGTTAGTTTCTGCTTTATAACAAAGTGAATCAGTTATACATATACATATGTTCTCATATCTCTTCCCTCTTGCATCTCCCTCCCTCCCACCCTCCCTATCCCACCCCTCCAGGCGGTTACAAAGCACCGAGCCGATATCCCTGTGCAATGCGGCTGCTTCCCACTAGCTATCTACCTTATGTTTGATACTGTATATATGTCCATGCCTCTCTCTCGCCCTGTCACAGCTCACCCTTCCCTCTCCCCATATCCTCAAGTCCGTTCTTCAGTAGGTCTGTGTCTTTATTCCTGTCTTACCCCTAAGTTCTTCATGACATTTTTTTCCCTTAAATTCCATATATATGTGTTAGCACACGGTATTTGTCTTTTTCTTTCTGACTTATTTCACTCTGTATGACATATTCTAGGTAAAGCTCAATTTCATTTCTTTTTATGGCTGAGTAATATTCCATTGTATATATGTGCCACAGCTTCTTTATCCATTCATCCAATGATGGGCACTTAGGTTGTTTCCCTCTCTGGGCTATTGTAAATGGAGCTGCAATGAACATTTTGGTACATTACTCTTTTTGAATTTTGGTTTTCTTAGGCTATATGCCCAGTAGTGGGATTGCTGGGTCATATGGTAGTTCTATTTGTACTTTTTTAAGGAATCTCCATACTGTTCTCCATAGTGTCTGAACCAATTCACATTCCCACCAGCAGTGCAAGAGTGTTCCCTTTTCTCCACACACTCTCTAGCATTTATTGTTTCTAGATTTTTTGATGACGGCCGTTCTGACTGGTATGAAGTGATACCCCATTGTAGTTTTGATTTGCATTTCTCTAATGATTCATGATGTTGAGCATCCTTTCATGTGTTTGTTGGCTATCTGTATATCTTCTTTGGAGAAATGTCTATTTAGGTCTTCTGCCCATTTTTGGATTGTGTTTTTTGTTTTCTTGTTATTGAGCTGCATGAGCTGCTTGTAAATTTTGGAGATTAATCCTTTGTCAGTTGCTTCATTTGCAAATATTTTCTCCCATTCTGAGTGTTGTCTTTTTGTCTTGTTTATGGTTTCCTTTGCTGTGCAAATTCTTTGAAGTTTCATTAAGTTCCATTTGTTTATTTTTGTTTTTATTTCCATTTCTCTAGGAGGTGGGTCAAAAAGGATCTTGCTGTGATTTATGTCATAGAGTGTTCCGCCTATGTGTTCCTCTAAGAGTTTGATAGTTTCTGGCCTTACATTTAGGTCTTTAATCCATTTTGAGCTTATTTTTTGTATGGTGTTAGGGAGTGTTCTAATCTCATACTTTTACATGTACCTGTCCAGTTTTCCCAGCACCACTTATTAAAGAGACTGTCCTTTCTCCACTGTACATTCTTGCCACCTTTATCAAAAATAAGGTGTCCATATGTGCGTGGGTTTATCTCTGGGCTTTATATCCTGTTCCATTGATCTATCGTTCTGTTTTTGTGCCAGTACCATACTGTCTTGATTACTATAGCTTTGTAGTATAGTCTGAAGTCAGGGAGCCTAATTCCTCCAGCTCCATTTTTCTTTCTCAAGATTGCTTTGGCTATTCGGGGTCTTTTGTGTTTCCATACAAATTGTGAAATTTTTTGTTCTAGTTCTGTGAAAAATGCCAGTGGTAGTTTGATAGGGATTGCATTGAATCTATAGATTGCTTTGGGTAGTAGAGTCTTTTTCACAGTGTTGATTCCTCCAATCCAAGAACATGGTATATCTCTCCATCTATTTGTATCATCTTTAATTTCTTTCATCAGTGTCTTATAATTTTCTGCATACAGGTCTTTTGTCTCCTTAGGTAGGTTTATTCCTAGATATTTTATTCTTTTTGTTGCAATGGTAAATGGGAGAGTTTTCTTGATTTCACCTTCAGATTTTTCATCATTAGTATATAGGAATGCCAGAGATTTCTGTGCATTAATTTTGTATCCTGCTACTTTACCAAATTCATTGATTAGCTCTACTAGTTTTCTGGTAGCATCTTTAGGGTTCTCTATGTATAGGATCATGTCATCTGCAAACAGTGACAGCTTTACTTCTTCTTTTCCGATTTGGATTCCTTTTATTTCCTTTTCTTCTCTGATTGCTGTGGCTAAAACTTCCAAAACTATGTTGAATAAGAGTGGTGAGAGTGGGCAACCTTGTCTTGTTCCTGATCTTAGTGGAAATGCTTTCAGTTTTTCACCATTGAGGATGATGTTGGCTGTGGGCTTTTCATATATGGCCTTTATTATGTTGAGGAAATTTCCCTCTATGCCTACTTTCTGTAGGGTTTTTATCATAAATGGGTGTTGAATTTTGTCAAAAGCTGTCTCTTCATCTATTGAGATGATCGTATGGTTTTTCTCCTTTAATTTGTTAATATGGTTTATCACATTGATAGATTTGCATATATTGAAGAATCCTTGCATTCCTGGAATAAAGCCCACTTGATCATGATGTATGATCCTTTTAATGTGCTGTTGGATTCTGTTTGCTAGTATTTTGTTGAGGATTTTTGCATCTATGTTCATCAGTGATATTGGCCTGTAGTTTTCTTTCTTTGTGACATCCTTGTCTAGTTTTGGTATCAAGGTGACGGTGGCCTCGTAGAATGAGTTTGGGAGTCTTCCTCCCTCTGCTATATTTTGGAGGAGTTTGAGAAGGATAGGTGTGAGCTCTTCTCTAAATGTTTGATAGAATTCGCCTGTGAAGCCATCTGGTCCTGGGCTTTTGTTTGTTGGAAGATTTTTAATCAGAGTTTCAATTTCAGTGCTTGTGATTGGTCTGTTCATATTTTCTATTTCTTCCTGATTCAGTCTTGGCAGGTTTTGCATTTCTAAGAATTTGTCCATTTCTTCCAGATTGTCCATTTTATTGGCATAGAGTTGCTTGTAGTAATCTCTCATGATCTTTTTATTTCTGCAGTGTCAGTTGTTACTTCTCCTTTTTCATTTCTAATTCTATTGATTTGAATTTTCTCCCTTTTTTTCTTGATGAGTCTGGCTAATGGTTTATCTATTTTGTTTATCTTCTCAAAGAACCAGCTTTTAGTTTTATTGATCTTTGCTATTGTTTCCTCCATTTCTTTTTCATTTATTTCTGATCCGATTTTTATGATTTCTTTCCTTCTGCTAACTTTGGGGTTTTTTTGTTCTACTTTCTCTAATTGCTTGAGGTGCAAGGTTAGGTTGTTTATTTGAGATGTTTCCTGCTTCTTAAGGTGGGCTTGTATTGCTATAAACTTCCCTCTTAGAACTGCTTTTGCTTCATCCCATAGGTTTTGGGTTGTTTTGTCTCCATTGTCATTTGTTTCTAGGTATTTTTTTATTTCCTCTTTGATTTCTTCAGTGATCACTTCATTATTAAGTAGTGTATTGTTTAGCCTCCATGTGTTGGTATGTTTTACAGACCTTTTCCTGTAATTGATATCTAGTCTCATGGCGTTGTGGTCAGAAAAGATACTTGATACAATTGCAATTTTCTTATATTTACCAAGGCTTGATTTGTGACCCAAGATATGATCTATCCTGGAGAATGTTCCATGAGCACTTGAGAAAAATGTGTATTCTGTTGTTTTTGGATGGAGTGTCCTATAAATATCAATTAAGTCCATCTTGTTTAATGTATCATTTAAAGCTTGTGTTTCCTTATTTATTTTCATTTTGGATGATCTGTCCATTGGTGAAAGTGGGGTGTTAAATTCCCCTCCTATGAATGTGTTACTGTTGATTTCCCCTTTTATGGCTGTTAGTATTTGCCTTATGTATTGAGGTGCTCCTATGTTGGGTGCATAAATATTTACAACTGTTATATCTTCTTCTTGGATCGATCCCTTGATCATTATGTAGTGTCCTTCTTTGTCTCTTCTAATAGCCTTTATTTTAAAGTCTATTTTGTCTGATATGAGAATTGGTACTCCAGCTTTCTTTTGGTGTCCATTTGCATGGAATACCTTTTTCCAACCCCTTACTTTCAGTCTGTATGTGTCTCTAGGTCTGAAGTGGGTCTCTTGTAGACAGCATATATAAGGGTCTTGTTTTTGTATCCATTCAGCCAATCTGTTTCTTTTGGTGGGAGTATTTAGTCCATTTACATTTAAGGTAATTATTGATATGTATGTTCCTATTCCCATTTTCTAAATTGTTTTGGGTTTGTTATTATAGGTCTTTTCCTTCTCTTGTGTTTCTTGTCTAGAGAAGTTCCTTTAGCACTTGTTGTAAAGCTGGTTTGGTGGTGCTGAACTCTCTCAGCTTTTGCTTGTCTGTAAAGGTTTTAATTTCTGCATCAAAACTGAATGAGATCCTTGCTGGGTAGAGTAATGTTGGTTGCAGGTTTTTCTCCTTCATCACTTTCAGTTTGTCCTGCCATTCCCTTCTGGCTTGCAGGGTTTCTGCTGAGAGATCACCTGTTAACCTCATGGGGATTCCCTTGTGTGTTATTTGTTGTTTTTCCCTTGCTGCTTTTAATATGCTTTCTTTGTATTTAATTTTTGATAGTTTGATTAATATGTGTCTTGGCATATTTCTCCTTGGATTTATCCTGTATGGGACTCTCTGTGCTTCCTGGAATTGATTAACTATTTCCTTTCCCATATTAGGGAAGGTTTCAACTATAATCTCTTCAAATATTTTCTCAGTCCCTTTCTTTTTCTCTTCTTCTTCTGGAACCCCTATAATTCGAATGTTGGTGCATTTAATGTTGTCCCAGAGGTCTCTGAGACTGTCCTCATTTCTTTTCATTCTTTTTTCTTTATTCTGCTCTGCAGTAGTTATTTCCACTATTTTATCTTCCAGGTCACTTATCTGTTCTTCTGCCTCAGTTATTGATCCCATCTAGAGTACTTTTAATTTCATTTATTGTGTTGTTCATCGTTGCTTGTTTCATCTTTATTTCTTCTAGTTCCTTGTTAAATGTTTCTTGCATTTTGTCCATTCTATTTCCAAGATTTTGGATCATCCTTACTATCATTATTCTGAACTCTTTTTCAGGTAGATTGCCTATTTCCTCTTCATTTGTTAGGTCTGGTGCATTTTTATCTTGCTCCTTCATCTGCTGTGTGTTTTTCTGTCTTCTCATTTTGCTTATCTTACTGTGTTTGGGGTCTCCTTTTTGCAGGCTGCCGGTTCGTAGTTCCCATTGTTTTTGATGTCTGTTTCCAGATGCTAAGGTTGGTTCACTGGGTTGTGTAGGCTTCCTGGTGGAGGGGCCTAGTGCCTGTGTTGTGGTGGATGAGGCTGGATCTTGTCTCTCTAGTGGGCATGTCCATGTGTGGTGGTGTGTTTTGGGGTGTCTGTGGACTTCTTATGATTTTAGGCAGCCTCTCTGCTAATGGATGGGGTTGTGTTCCTGTTTTGCTAGTTGTTTGGCTTAGGTTGTCCAGCACTGTAGCTTGCTGGTCGTTGAGTGAAGCTGGGTGCTGGTGTTAAGATGGAGATCTCTGGGAGATTTTCGCCATTTGATATTATGTGGAGCTGGGAGGTCTCTTGTGGACCAGTGTCCTGAGGTTGGCTCTCCCACCTCAGAGGCAGAGCCCTGACTCCTGGCTGGAGCACCAAGAGCCTTTCATCCACACGGCTCAGAATAAAAGGGAGAAAAAGTAGAGAGAATTAGTAGAAGTATGAAGAAAGAAAGAAAGAAAGAAAGAAAGAAAGAAAGAAAGAAAGAAAGAAAGAAAGTAAAGTATAATAAAGTTATTAAAATTAATTATTAAGAAAAAAATTGAAAAAAAAAAAACAATGGACGGATAGAACCCTAGGACAAATGGTGGAAGCAAAGCTATACAGACAAGACCTCACACAGAAGCATACACATACACATTCACAAAAAGAGGAAAAGGGGAAAAAATCATAGATCTTGCTCTCGAAGCCCACCTCCTCAATTTGGGATGATTCGTTGTCTATTCATGTAATCCACAGATGCAGGGTATATCAAGTTGATTGTGGAGCTTTAATCCGCTGTTTCTGAAACTGCTGGGAGAGATTTCCCTTTCTCTTTTTTGTTCTCACAGCTCCCAGGGGCTCAGCTTTGGATTTGGCCCTGCCTCTGCGTGTAGGTCGCTGGAGGGCGTCAGTTCTTCGCTCAGACAGGATGGGGTTAAAGGAGCCGCTGATTCGCGGGCTCTGGCGCACTCAGGCCGGGGGGAGGGAGGGGCACTGCGTGTGGGGCGGGCCTGCAGCAGCAGAGGCCGGCGTGACGTTGCACCAGCCTGAGGCCCGCCGTGCGTTCTCCCGGGGAAGTTGTCCCTGAATTCCGGGAACCTGGCAGTGGCGGGCTGCACAGGCTCCGCGGAAGAGGGGTGTGGATAGTGACCTGTGCTCGCACACAGGCCCCTTGGTGGCGGCAGCAGCAGCCTTAGCGTCTCCCGCCCGTCTCTGGGGTTCGCGCTTTTAGCCACGGCTCGCGCCCGTCTCTGGAGCTCCTTTAAGCAGCGCTCTTAAACCCTTCTCCTCGCGCACCAGGAAACAAAGAGGTAAGAAAAGGTCTCTTGCCTCTTCGGCAGGTGCAGACTTTTCCCCGGACTCCCTCCCGGCCAGCCGTGGTGCACCAACCCCTTCAGGCTATGTTCAAGCCGCCAACCCCAGTCCTCTCCCTGCGCTCCGACTGAAACCCGAGCCTTAGCTCGCAGCCCCGCCCCCCCCGGCGGGTGAACAGACAAGCCTCTCGGGCTGGTGAGTGCCGGTCAGCACCGATCCTCTGTGCGGGAATCTCCCCGCTTTGCCCTCTGCACCCCTGTTGCTCTGCTCTCCTCCGCGGCATCGAAGCTCTCCCTTCCGCCTCCCGCAGTCTTCGCCCGCGAAGGGGCTTCCTAGTGTGTGGATACTTTTCCTCCTTCACAGCTCCCTCCCACTGGTGCAGGTGCCGTCCTTATTCTTTTGTCTCTGTTTTTTCTTTTACCCTACCCAGGTACGTGGGGAATTTCTTGCCTTTTGGGAGGTCTGAGGTCTTCTGCCAGCATTCAGTGGATGTTCTATAGGAGTTGTTCCACGTGTAGAAGTATTTCTGGTGTATCTGTGGGGAGGAAGGTGATCTCTGCGTCTGACTCTTCCGCCGTCTTCCCAGCACCTCCCATAGGATTTGGATCATCATGTTTTCATTGTCATTTGTCTCTAGGTATTTTTTGATTTCTTCTCTGATTTCTTCAGTAATCTCTTGGTTATTTAGTAACGTATTGTTTAGCCTCCATGTGTTTGTGTTTTTTATGTTTTTTTCCCTGTAATTGATTTCTGATCTCATAGCATAGTGGTCAGAAAAGATGTTTGATATGATTTCAATTTTTTTAAATTTACTGAGGCTTGATGTGTGACCCAAGATGTGATCTATCCTGGAGAACATTCTGCGTGCACTTGAGAAGAAAGGGTAATCTGCTGTTTTTGGATGGAATGTCCTATAAATATCAATTAAATCTAGCTGGTCTACTGTGTCATTTAAAGTTTGTGTTTCCTTATTAATTTTCTCTCTGGATGATCTGTCCATTGGTGTAAGTGAGGTGTTAAAGTCCCCCACTATTACTGTCAATTTCCTTTTTTATACCTGTTAGCATTTGCCTTATGTATTGAGGTGCTCCTATGTTGGGTGCATAAATATTTACAACTGTTGTATCTTCTTCTTAGATGATCCCTTGATCATTATGTGGTGTCCTTCCTTGTCTCTTGTCACATTCTTAATTTTAAAGTCTATTTTATCTGATATGAGTATTGCTACTCCAGCTTCCTTTTGATTTCCATTTGCATGGAATATCTTTTTCCATCCCCTCACTTTCAGTCTGTCCCTAGGTCTGAAGTGGGTCTCTTGTAGACAGCACATATACGGGTCTTGTTTTTGTATCCATTCAGCCAGTCTGTGTCATTTGGTTGGAGCATTTAATCCATTTACATTTAAGGTAATTATTGATATGTATGTTCCTATTAGTATTTTCTTAATTGTTTTGGGTTTGTTATTGTAGGTCTTTTCCTTCTCTTGTGTTTCCTGCCTAGACAAGTTCCTTTAGCATTTGTTGTAGATCTGCTTTGGTGATGCTGAATTCTCTTAGCTTTTGCTTGTCTGTAATGCTTTTGATTTCTCCATCAATTCTGAATGAGATCTTTGCTGAGTAGAGTAATCTTGGTTGTAGGTTCTTCCCTTTCATCACTTTAAATATATCGTGTCACTCCCTTCTGGCTTGTAGAGTTTCTGCTGAGAAATCAGCTGTTAACCTTATGGGAGTTCCCTTGTATGTTATTTGTCGTTTTTCCCTTGTTGCTTTTAATAATTTTTCTTTGTTTTTAATTTTTATCAATTCAGTTACTATGTGTCCAAGTGTGTTTCTCCTTAGGTTTATCCTGCCTGAGACTCTCTGCATTTCCTGGACTTGCGTGGCTATTTCCTTTCCCATGTTAGGGAAGTTTTTGGCAATAATCTCTTCAAATATTTTCTTGGGTCCTTTCTCTCTCTCTTCTCCTGCTGGGACCCCTATAATGCAAATGTTGGTGTGTTTAATGTTGTCCCAGAGATCTCTTAGTCTGTCTTCATTTCTTTTCATTCTTTTTTTTTTATTCTGTTCCATGGCAGTGAATTCCACCATTCTGTCTTCCAGGTCACTTATCCATTCTTCTGCCTCAGTTATTCTGCTATTGATTCCTTCTAGTGTATTTTTCATTTCATTTATTGTATTGTTCATCTCTGTTTGTTTGTTCTTTAATTCTTCTAGGTGTTTGTTTTGTAATTCTTCTAGACCTTTGTTAATCATTTCTTGCATCTTTTCGATCTTTGCCTCCATTCTTTTTCCGATGTCCTGGATCATCTTCACTGTCATTATTCTGAATTCTTTTTCTGGAAGGTTGCCTATCTCCACTTCATTTAGTTGTTTTTCTGGGATCTTATCTTGTTCCTTCATCTGGTACATAGGCCTCTGCCTTTTCATTTTGTCTATCTTTCTGTGAATGTGGTTTTTGTTCCACATGCTGCAGGATTGTAGTTCTTCTTGCTTCTGCTGTCTGCCCACTGGTGAATGAGGCTATCTAAGAGGCTTGTGCAAGCTTCCTGATGGGAGGGACTCGTGGTGGGTAGAGCTGGGTGTTTCCCTGGTGGGCAGAGCTCAGTAAAACTTTAATATGCTTGTTTGCTGATGGGTGGGGCTGAGTTTCCTCCCTGTTGGTTGTTTGGCCTGAGGCAACCCAGCACTGGAGGCTACAGGCTGTTTGGTGGGGTTAATGGCAGACTCCAGGAAGGCTCATGCCAAGGAGTACGTCCCAGAACTTCGGCTGCCAGTGTCCTTGTCCCCGCAGTGAGCCACAGACACCCCCTGCCTCTGCAGGAGACTCCCAACACTAGCAGGTAGGTCTGGTTTAGTCTTCTATGGGGTCACTGCTCCTTCTCCTGGGTCCTGATGTGCGCACTACTTTGTGTGTGCCCTCCAAGAGTGTAGTTTCTGTTTCCCCCAGTCCTGTCGAAGTTCTGCAATCAAATCCCACTAGGTTTCAAGGTCTGATTCTCCGGGAATTCCTCCTCCCATTGCTGGACCCCCAGTTTGGGAAGCCTGACATGGGGCTCAGAACCGTCACTTCAGTGGGTGGACTTCTGTGGTATAGTTGTCCTCCAGTTTGTGAGTCACCCATCCAGCAGTTATGGGATTTGATTTTATTGTGATTCGCCCCTCCTACTGTCTCATTGAAGCTTCTCCTTTGTCTCTGGATGTGGGTTATCTTTTTTGGTGATTTCCAGTGTCTTCCTGTTGATGACTAATTGTTCAGCAGTTAGTTATGACTTTAGTGCTCTCACAAGAGGGAATCTAGAATCTTAATAATAGCTAAAGTGGCAGGTAAAATTATTGTATCCAATAATTCCTGAACATAAGGGCCATTTTAAATTTTATTTCCACTGGCAGTAGGGAAGCCACATTGCTTAAACAGCATTCCAAAATCATGAGCTACTCCAAAAGCATATCTACTACCAATATAAATATTAGCAGTCTTGCCCTTGGCTAAATTATAAGCCCATGTAAGAGCAAATATTCATCCTTTTGGGCCAAAGTAGCCATAGGTAAATGTGCTGCCTCAACAATATCAAGAGGATTTGCAATAGCATACTTAGCACAATGTTTGCCATTGTCACCTTTTAAATAAGAAGCATCCGTTAAACATGAGAAGTCAGCAGTATCCAAAGAATTTCCCTCAGATCATCATGAGGAGTTAGGAGGTGGTCCATCCGTGTTAAAGTGTTGTGACAGACTTTGTCAGAGACAGAGGGGAGAACAGTAGCTGGGTTAAGGTTATTACAACATAAAAGAGTTACGAGAGGAGCAGTTAACAAAAGGACTTGCTCAGGAGAGCTTCTACTGCACAAAGTACAAAAGTGGTTAAAGGGAATCCACAATGATTTTCTTGGTGGCCTTAACCAAAAGGTCAATGGCCGTGATGGCTCTAAGGCAAGGGGGTATCTCCATAACACATGGTCCATGTCTGGCTATAATATGCTATGGGTCAATGATGGTCCCCATATTTTGGGTGAGTATCCCATGGGTGTTCCCTTCCTCTTCATATACAAAAAGGAAAAAGGGAATCTGATCATTGGGATGCCCAAGGGAAGATGGGTTCATCCAACTCTCCTTTAAAGCCTTGAAGTTTATGTAGTCTGATTCTTCCCCCAAAATTGGGTCAGAGTTGGTGTTTTGTAGTAAAACATACAGAAGTTTGGCCATTTGGAATCCAATTTTGGTGATAATCAACCAGCCTGAGAAAACCTCACAGTTGGCACTTACTTTTGGCTTTTGGAAAACTTAGGACACCATAAAGACTATCTGGATCAAGATGTAGCACTTGTTCTGATATCAGGTGCTCTAAATATCAAACCTGGGTTGGGCAAAATGCAATTTTTCTTTGTTGACTATGTCCCTTTAAGACTAAAAGCTTTAGCAAGTGGATGCTGTCTTCCTGTGAGGAGGCTTGAGAAGGAGATCAAAGAAGCAAATAATCAACATATTGCAACAAAGTAGAACCCCTAGGATGATTTTATATCATCCAGATCAGTCTTCAGGATTTATGAGAAATAAGAAGGACTCTCAATAAAATCCTGAGACATTACTGTCCAGGTGAATTGTTTTTCTCTCCAAGTGAAAGTTAAAAGGTATTGGCTAGCTTCATCCTTTGGAATACTAAAGAATACACTGAATAAATCAATTATAATGAAGAATTTGCTTCCAGAGGGCATGGATGTTAGTAGTGTATGAAGGTTAGAAGTAATGGTGTCGAGGGATAATAGTGTTGTTTGTTGTTCAGAAGTCCCAGACAAACCTTCACCGTTTGCCCTGAGGTTTTCTCATGGGTAAAATGGGAGTGTCACAGGGACTAGTACAAGGGATAATGAGGCAGGAGTGAACAAGATGGCAGAGTAGGAAGCCTCTGCGCTCCCCTCCGCCAATGGGCACACCAAAATTACAACTCTTTACAGGGCAACTATTGATAAGAACAACCTGAATACTAGCAGAAAAGACTTTCCAGAGCTAGAGGTACAAAGAAGGAATCACAATGGGATGGGTAGGAGGGGCAGAGTCATAGTATAGTCAAGACACAACCCGGTTCCTAAGAGGAAGGAAAATCCTAAACCCAACTACTAAATAATGTAAAAATGGAAATTCAGGGAGGCTAAGTGACATGCTCAGGGTTATCTTCCGAGCCAGCAGTGTTGCTGAGCAAACTCCAGGAGCCTCCTACGTCCTTTCCCAGTACTCTAGTTTACAATATGATTCCATGGCTAAGTGCCCAATTATACTCATAGAAAAACACCAGAGAAGCATATTTTTGTATTGTATTTCTCTCTTTTGAAGGGAATAGTTTTTGTTATCAGAAGCCTGTCACTTTCTTCTAATAATCGAGTCCCTAATACATTTTCAAGTAGAATTTCTTTTAAAGAAGCCTTGTGCATGGCAGTTTTATTGTTTGGAAGCTCAATTTGTTCCAGAGATAAACCTCTGAGTAAAACAAATGGTATGTTCTGTGCAAAACCTCACAGCTATAGTTTTTCTTCCTGCTTATGTCAAAAGAGATAAAACTAGAGAAATACGCAGGAAGATAACCTAGTTAAGATGCATTGGAAATCTCAACATTCAATGTTATTTACAACTAGCAATGGGATGAAATACACCCAAAAATATACTAAGGAGGAATAATTAAATTGAAGGGTGAGATGGTAGGAAGAGATGAAGAAAGAGAGAAAGAAGAAAGGAAAGAAAGAAAGGAAAAGGGAAAAGAAACTCAGTTTTTACATAACTACATCAAAAGGCTAAGCACC
Organism: Aethalodelphis obliquidens; assembly: GCF_003676395.1. Lineage (NCBI taxonomy): Eukaryota > Metazoa > Chordata > Mammalia > Artiodactyla > Delphinidae > Aethalodelphis > Aethalodelphis obliquidens. The sequence continues at coordinate 34,150,255 of NW_020837957.1, read as the reverse complement.
TTGTCCTAGATTAGTATAGTCCATGGAAGCTTTGAAATTACAGAAGTGAGTTTTACTATAGTTCTCACTATTGAGTATCTACTAGGTGCTGAGAGCTTTAAGTGTATTAGCTTTGATCTTCACAACAACATTGCAAGTTAATTATTATTATCTCTACTTTTATATAAGGATACTAAGACTGAAACAGGCCAAGTAACTTTCCCATAGCCACAGAGCTAACAAGTGTTGGAGATGAGTCAATCCTTTTTCCTGTTTTGTTCCAGAACCCAAGACTTTTTTTCCTTATGCTGTGCAGCCTCTGGAAACTGCCTCAAATGTGAATACATCTGCTAAAATCAGCCACAGGAACTTGTCTTTTGTGTACGACATTAAAATACACAAATCAACTACTCACATCCCATCTCCAGGAGATGTCTCTTTTCAGGTCGTTTTTGTGTATTCACTACCTCTATCTCTTATGAACAGCCCTTACCTGGGCTACCATTAGGAAATATAACACAGAAGCGTAAATTTAACTATCACTTTCAATGCCTGGATGGGGAGCTACTTTCTCTTAGATAAGAAATACATTGCTGTCAGTCATTACCAGGAAAGATAACTGACTCAGGATGGCAGACACCTTGCAAAAGGCCTGGGACACCATAAGAGATAGTCAACCAGGTAGAAAGTGGTGGCAACTTCTAATCCTAATCACTTTCATTCACAGAATATGAAAGTTTCAGAACTGCAAATTCAAAGAAGCTTTTGGGGTAGTAAAAATAAGATCACCAACATAAACCGTGGATTGCTGTCCAGAGTGAACTCATATAATTCTGTAAACTGGCATTATATGAGTAAAAAAATATTTCTTTGGCAAAATATTTCTGCCCTATTACCATACTCATAATTGCATTTTTTTCTTTCTATCACATGTGTGCTTTTTTTTTTTTTCCTGTTTTTTTGTTTTTTTTGGTACGCGGGCCTCTCACTGTTGTGGCCTCTCCCTTTGCGGAGCACAGGCTCCGTTCGCGCAGGCTCAGCAGCCATGGCTCACGGGCCCAGCCGCTCCGCGGCATGTGGGATCTTCCTGGGCCGGGGCATGAACCCATGTCCCCTGCATTGGCAGGCAGACTCTCAACCACTGCGCCACCAGGGAAGCCCACATGTGTGCTTTTTAAAATGTTGACCTATTTCTGGTATGTATTTTATAAATGGAAAGAAAACTCAAGTTGATGTAATAGTAGCATCTGGTTTTCCAGAATAAATAGTTTATACTTATTAGCTTGATATTTTCCCCTTCTTTTTCTTTTTCATTATTAGTAAGAGAAGCCCTTTAAGGTATGTTTTGATTTTAAATATTAGGTCAATATATTTTGAATCACATTTCTAAAATCAAATTTTCATCCCTGAAGCAAGTTATCTATTCCAATTGCTAAGACAAATTCAGCTGTTTCTGAATTAGAAATAAAAAATATAGAGAGAATTAGGTTTAAATATTTTATTTAATCAAATATTTTCTGTGATAAGATTTAGTAAAAATATTTGTGAAGCCTGTATTCGGTGGTTGTAGTTTTTGTTTCAAGGAACTTTGAAAGCATTGAGTTCAATTTCTTATTTTCACCAGATAAGGAACAGTTAAATTTCCCAAAATCTACTGTAGTTGAATATATGAGTTAATATGTATCCCTTAGAATTTGTCTAAGTGTTGTTATTTTTCAAACTAAACAGAATGTAGTTTGAGGGAAGAAATGAGGCATAGTGATAAAAAATGATATTTTAGAGACTTCCCTGTCAGTGATGTAAGAAAAATAAAATCTTGGTGTATAATTACAGACACACACACACACAAGCACACTCATACACACTCCTGATTTCGAAAAAAATGAAAATCAACTCAATTGCCTCTGAAATTGACCAACAAAAAAAAATTCTCAGTGATTAAAAATAATAAGAAAGAAAATAAGGATATTTGACCACCTAAGCTAGGGATGTTCAAAGAATTTTTCTGTCTTTTAATATATTCACCAGGTTATTATTATTTTTTATTTGAAAATCTTTATTGGAGAATAATTGCTTTACAGTGGTGTGTTAGTTTCTGCTTTATAACAAAGTGAATCAGCTATACATATATCCCATATCTCCTTCCTCTTGCATCTCCCTCCCTCCCACCCTCCCTATCCCACCCCTCTAGGTGGTCACAAAGCACCGAGCTGATTTCCCTCTGCTATGCGGCTGCTTCCTACTAGCTATCTATTTTACATTTGGTAGTGTATATATGTCCATGCCACTCTCTCACTTTGTACCAGCTTACCCGTCCCCCTCCCCGTGTCTTCAAGTCCATTCTCTACGTCTGCATCTTTATTCCTGTCCTGCCCCTAGGTTCTTCAGAACCTTTTTTTTTTTAATATTCCATACGTATATGTTAGCATACAGTGTTTGTTTTTCTCTTTCTGACTTACTTCACTCTGTATGACAGTCTCTAGGTCCATCCACCTCACTACAAATGACTCAATTTCGTTTCTTTTTATGGCTGAGTAATATTCCATTGTATATATGTGCCACATCTTCTTTATCCATTCATCTGTCGATGGACACTTAGGTTGCTTCCATGTCCTGGCTATTGTAAATAGAGCTGCAATGAACATTGTGATACATGACTCTTTTTGAATTACGGTTTTCTCAGGGTATATGACCAGTAGTGGGATTGCTGGGTCATATGGTAGTTCTATTTTTAGTTTTTTAAGGAACTTCCATACTGTTCTCCATAGTGGCTGTATCAATTTACATTCCCACCAACAGTGCAAGAGGGTTCAGTTTTCTCCACACCCTCTCCAGCATTTATTGTTTGTAGATTTTTTGATGATGGCCATTCTGACTGGTATGAGGTGATACCTCATTGTAGTTTTGATTTGCATTTCTCTAATTATTAGTGATGTTGAGCATCCTTTCATGTGTTTGTTGGCAATCTGTATATCTTCTTTGGAGAAATGTGGAGGGAAAATAGAAATGTCTAGTTTATATTTTAAAATAAGTCCTGCATTGTATATTTTTTACATATATACTCATTTAGCAAGAAAATACCTCAGCATAAACTTTGAAATATAAAGAACTCAAATGTCAAATTCTATTATGAAAACACAGAAAATTTAAAAAATTATATATGTGAGAATATTTTTTCTTTGAAAAACCTCAAGGTTTTTCATTCTTTTTGTGTATGTGGAATTAATCATTATATTATGAGAACTGGACTAGTTTTATTGAGTTTATCTGATAAATTCCATTGATATTAGTAAGATTTTATCAGGAAAAAGTTTTAATAATGCTATTTTAAAATATGAATAAACAATAGAAATTCAATAATAATTGTTATATCCACTTTTATTGGAACCAACTAGACTTCAGAAGTTTAACAAACATTATTTTTCTTTAGTCTTGACAGAAATTCCCCAAGGTAGGTATTAACCTTATTTTACAAATGAGAAGAGTAAACATGCTGAAGTTAAGTAACTAGCCAAGTCACGCAATTTGTGAATCAACCCCAAGACTGATTTCAAAGCCTGTGCTTTTGCCACTAAACTGTCTTTCCTGTCAACAAAATGCTTATTTTCTGCCACTGCCAACACTTTTAGTGTCAATTTTAGGTTACATTGCATCTGCTTATGGTCTCTTCTCTACTTAGATCAGTCAAGAGAGCCTAGGATTTGCCGTGGTAACAATTTTAACTCTGAAATGTCCATGACTTTATATAACCGAGATTTATTTCTCAATCACCTGCATGCACTGTTGGGTTGGTGGCATGAGCTATGTGCTCCACGGGTCACTAAAGGTCCCAGGGTGACGGAGGCTCTTCCATGTGTAATCTCACGTGCCACATAAGATGGAGAGAGGGACTAGAGCACGGCACAGACTTCTCGGTGCCTTAACCTGGAATGACACAGATCACTTCTGCTCACATCTCATTGGCCAGGACTAGTCCTAGGACCCCACCTAACTGCAAGGTTTTGGGGAAGTCCAGCTTTTCTTTTGTAGGGAAAACAAGAAAAACTCTTTATTGGTGAACACTAGTAATGTCAACTGTAACCTTCTTATTATATGCTAATTTGATTAGCATTAAGGACTCTTTTAGGTATTCATTAATATAATGAAAAAAAGAATTCCTTCCAAATTATTAAGGAAAAGCATATAGACAATATGGCAAATGATAGAATATGAAAGGAGCAGTAAGGAAGCAAGCGCAACAGCCAAAAAATAAGCAAAAAGAATAGAATACATGAGGAAATAAAGCAAACATAATTGTGTAAAAATATTGATTAAAAAGTAACATCAAGCCAGAATTAAATATTTTTTAAAAACCAGTTCAACTTAAAAAAAAAAAAAGAAGGCAGCTACAATCCATGCTGTGTGAATGAGTCACACCTAAATCTAGTTAAAGGATGAGTAATTCTGTATGACTCAAATACAGACAAAAAGATAGAGGGGGATGAAATCAAAGATGTACACAGAGTAGCATACATTATCTTAGATAGGTTCACTACAAAATATGAAAGAATTAAAATCAGTTAAACATCTAACCCAAGTAACTAGGAAAGATTACCAAAACATATATGAGGGAAACGGAATGATTTGATAAAAATATTAAGGAATTTTGGAATAACAGGAAAAGAAAGTAGAATCAATCACAAATTCCCCAGATGTGGTTTATGGAAACGGCAGCAGCAGCAACTGCAAGAGTGAGAATGAATTTGATAATCCAAGTAAAGAAAAAGCAAAACCCACACATACTCCCAATTCATAACAAGAAAATTAAGTCATGAAACATATCAGGAAAATTAAAGAGAATTAGGAAATCGTACTTCTCCCAACTAAGTAACAATATCTGAAGTCCAGGATGAAATGGTATTGTTGGTAAAATTTAAATTGTGTAATTTGACCCAAGAAGAGAATATATCTAGAGTCTAATAACTGTAAAATAAATTGAGAAAGTTGTCAAGAGATACCTTTGAACAATATTTCAAATGCAGGTAATTTCAGCATGAAATCTTTTAAAACACCAATAGAAATAGAGACATTCTGTTATTTAAACTGTGCCTAATCTCAGAAAAAGAAGGAAATCTTTCCAACTATTCTGTGCATTGAAAATTACACATACATTGGAATCTGACAAAGATAACATAGAGTTTAAAAAAACCAAATTTGCCTATGAATATTAGTGCAGAAATATGACGAACTCTCCAAATTGCTAATACAATATAATAACATATTTAAAATTTTTGCTCCTGATAAGAAAAAAAAAGTGGAATTATCCTTAGAATGAAGGAATAGTTCAACATCAGGAATCTATTGATATGATTAGTTGTTTTAAGAAGTATAATATGCATAAACACAGATAATCTACAAGTTTTATTAAAAGATATAAAAGAAGATTTGAATAAACACAGATATCTTCTATTCTTCATTTGGGCTACTTAAATCTGAAAGAATTAAGATGTTGGGCTACAGCATCTGAAAGATGTTGACTCCACTAAATTAATGTAAACATTCAATGCAATCCCACCAAGATGTTTGGAACTTTATTAAACAATTCTAAAGTTCATCTGGAAGAACAATCATGGGGAAATTTTGAAACATTACAGTAATATACTATGTGGTAATAAGGCCGTGTAATACTGTCCCCAAATGGGCAAAGCAATAGAAAGGACCAGAAGCAATAGATAAAACAAAGTCTATATGGCATAATTTTATCATAAAGTATATGATAAAAATAGCATTTCAAATCAATGACAAATAGATTATTCAGTAAATAGCACTGAGATAGTTAGCCTAATAGAAAACAGAGTCTATAATAGCATATACCCAAAGCCTATTGATTTGCCTTCCTGGGTTTCTTTCCACTTCTTCTTCTTCTCCCTTATTTACTGCCAGTATGTAAGTGAAGCCATCACCACCTCTCTCCTGAACTGTTACGACAGTCTTCTGACTACTCGCCCGAATTCCAGCTTCTGTATTAGTTTATATTTAAATAAACATCAAAATGAACTAAGAGTTTAAAAAGGTGGACATTCAAAGTAAGAAGTTTATATTAGTAGGAATTTTTAGGAAAGTGTCCTGAGACATGTTAGTCATTCCTTAATTTTGTTTATGAATATATTATAAGGGCAATATTTTAAACAACATCTCATTGATTACATGATTTCAGACTTAGAATGAAAATTTGGAATGTGATATAGAAAAGCTTCTGTGTTAAAATACAGTCACCTCTTTATTATTCTCTGAGTTCACAATCAGAAATAGCTTTACTGTGAATAACATAAATAGTAGATGATACAGGGGCATTTACCTTGGTTTGGAATAAATTATATGATATTCTGGGAAGTAGGGGTTTTTTTTTTTGGTGATAATCACCTTTTACATAGGTTCAAATTAAAATGTATAACATTTTCTGGGAAACGAATTAGACCTTGGAACTCACAAAGTATGGTCCTCTGACCAGCTGTATCATCATTTCCTGGAGACTTGTGGGACAGGCAGAATCCCAAGCAACACCTCAGATCTACTGAATCAGAATTTGAATTTTAGCAAAATTTTTATACATTCTTGAGAACATTAATATTTAAGAAGTAAATATTAATTTAACCTAAAATTAATTTAATGTAAGATTATTTTCTGGGATAATCCCAGCTCAATCTGTGATTTGAAATTTTTGTTCCACAGCACATAAAATCACAGGGGATACTTAACTTGGTCATCTGTCTGTCTACATCTTTTCTTCTCTACCCCTTTGCCAAATGTAGGAATTAATACTTATCACAGGAAAGGAGAATTGACAGAGAAAAGTTCCCCTCTTTTTCTTTTTCTATCATACCAAGCTTTATCAAGCATCTGCTGTAATCACCCAAAATACAAATGACTATATCACGGGAAGCAGTATATTTTTCTTCTTTCTAGAAGAAACTATATTTTGCTTTTAATCATTTCAAGCTATATTTCATTGCTAACTCTGGACTATGTTTTTCTATTGCCAAGGGCACTATTTTTAAAAAAATTTTATAACGCAAAGCATTGTGCAAACATGAAAATATTGGAACAGTTTGTTTCAGTATGTTTATGTTACTCTCTATTATATCTGTAATTTCTATTGGCAACTATTTTCACAGTTTATAAATGACCTTGAAAGTAGTATAAATTTGAATCATAGGTCCCAAATTCTGAGAATGTGTCTCTAAATTTGTCTATTTTGTATATATATTTTTTCTTTTTCTCTCTCTCTCCCAGAGGAGACATTTTTATCATCTCGTTTTATCCCTTCAGTCAAAGTAAACTTGGACAATAATTATGGGTGTGCTTTTTGAAGGATAAGCATTTTCTAATCTTTCTACTCTTGTCACAGCAGGAAATTGCTTATTGGTATCATGTATTTCTTTTAAAAGCAGATGATCTATTCAATAAGATAAATCTCGGCCATATGTTGGTAGCCTGAAAAAAATGCCATAAGCAGAAAATATATTGTGAAAATAAAGTGCTTACAAAATTGTCCAGGCTGTCATTATTTTATGGGTTTAGTAGAAGGTAAACATAAGATGCATATATGTTGTTATTCTGGATCTTGAAGTGCACAATAATTTTACTTCTTACAACAATATCTCTTTTCAACTACTGGAGGGTTTTCTCAGTGTGTTTTCTTAGACTATGAAAGAGGGAAGATTATCTTTTTGTTCCAAAGAGATACCTTAGATTGAATAATTCCTGGAAAGGAGGCATAGGGCCTTTATGGAGTGCGGGAGGGAGCTAGTGTTACAGGTCCCCAGTCACAGTGTGGGGTCCCCGGGTGAGTCCAGGGTAGGAAACGGCATCACACACACGCAGTCAGTGCTTTGAGGCCACATGGACAACGGGACCATCCCACGGTTACACTCTACCCGCATTTACTCATTCATTCTTTCAGCACCTGTGTACTGAGCACCTGCACAATTCTAGGTGCTGTTCTAGGCATTCACGACAAAGCACAGAGCAAGATAAAATTGTCCTCAAGAAGCTGTCGTTCTCGTGGAAGAATACAAACACAAATAAATTGACAGTCACAAAATATATGGAATATTAGATAATGAGTATTATGGGACAAAAAGTAAAGCAGGAAAGGAGTATGGGCAGTATTAGGAGGGGTCTCTCTAAATATGGCGGTCTGTTGCACTTCAAAAATCAGTTTGACACTGAGTCTCAGAGTTCCTCTCTATTTTGTTACAGGATGCTGACAAAATGAGAGACACAGGGACCTGTGTTTCAAGACTAACTTCTTTTTCAATTTTTTGTTCATTTATCCTTCATTCAGCTTTATATATATATATATATATATATATATATATATATATATATATATATATTCTTGATTGTGTAATGCTTCTCTTCACAACCCATTTAGAGTTTACTATATTTCTTAGTGTAAAATCCAAAATTCTTACCACGGCCTACAAGATCACTACCTGATCTGGTCTGACCCTCCCTGTCTGGCATTATCACCTACCATTCTCCTTGTTCTCTCAGTTCCAGCCACCATGGCCTCTCTGCTACTCCTCAGACACACGAACTCTTATCTGAGGGCTTTTGCAGGGCTGCTCCCTTTACCTTGGCAGTTCATCCTCCAGGTATCTAAATGCCTTGTTTTCTTAGTGTTGGTCTATAAAAATTAACAAAAAAAATTCTCAAATAAAAATGGAGAAACCTCAATTGCAATAGAGTCGAGAGGCCAGAAGGGGGAGCTCTCATACCTTACAACGATAGCAGAGCCCAAGAGCGAGAAGGAAGACTTCCTCTTTTGCCTGGCAAGAGCTCACCCAATGAGAGACTGTCACAACTCAGCCAATGAAAAGTCACTGTACTTTGAACTCTCAATTCTTACAATGGACTCCTCATTTACTGTACCTCTCCCAACTTCCTTTTCCCCTCTGGAAAATAGTTCTCCTCTCCTTGTCCTATAGGATTTGCTCGTGGTTCACCATGGCTGCAGACCCCAAATTGCAGTTCTTTCCTGATCCCAAATAAACCCAGTGTTGCTGGAAAAATAAATGGCAATCTATTTGTTTAAGGTCAACAGGTCTTTCTTCAATGTGACATCTTCAGAGAAGTCTTCCTTAAACCCCCTAACTAAAAAAAGCACCCCAATCCCCATCAATCTGTCCTCTTGCTGAACCTCAACTTTATTAATAGAGACTGAGTATTTTCATCCTTAGATTGGATGGTCCATGTAGGACCTCTCAGTGTAGGTGACACTTAGGCTGAGAATCAAATGACAAAACTAGATTCAGTCATGTGAAAATTAGGAGGAATGTCTTCTAGGCAAATTGATGTAAAAAGTCTAAAGCGTGAGAAGTTTGAATTACTAAAAACATTAATGTGGCTGGAGCAAGGAGGATGAAGGGGAACAAGTTTTTAGATGAAGTTATGTGATATTGTGTTTTATAAGAATGACCAAAATATATATCTCATATGTATTTGTTCTCTATCCATGGTTCCTGGTTCATACCTCCCCAAACCCTTGGAATTTCCTGAGTGATAAGAGCAACGTGAGCATCTTTTGTTAGAATATTTGGTCTTGTCCTCAGTTCCTGAAATCTGTCTCAGAGCCATAAATGTAAAATGGGTGTCTTGTTACTCATAACAAGCCCCTGTTCACCACAACTGGGTTTAAGTTAATGAGGTGAATTTTGGAAAGCACCTAAGGAGCGGGGCCGGTTGCCAGGGGAACCAACCTAGAATAGTGGTGTGGAACTTTCAGTCCCAACCCCTGATTTCCTGCGGTGGGGAGGGGCTGGAGGCTGAATCGATTGCCAATGGCCAATGATTTAATCAACCATGCCTATGTAATGAAGTCTCCATAAAAACCCAAAGGACTGGGTTCGGGGAGCTTCTGGGTTGGTAAAAACATGGAGGTGCTGGGAAAATGGTCCTCCTGGAGAGGACATTGAAGCTCCATGGCCTTTCCCCATACCTTGCCCTATGCATCTCTTCCATCTGATTGTTCCTGAGTTGTATCTTTTTTAAATAAACTGGTGATCTAATAAGTAAAATGTTTCTCTGAGTTGTGTAAGAACCACTCTAGCAAACTAACTGAACCCAAGGTAGGGGTCTTGGGAACCTCTGATTTATAGCCAGTTGGTCAGAAGTACAAGTAACAATCCGGACTTGCAACTGGCATCTGAAATTGGGGGCAGTCTTGTAGGACTGAACCCTTAACCTGTGGAATTGATGCATCTCCAGATAGTGTCAGAATTCAGTTGAATTTAGTTAAATTCTTGGACACCCTACTGGTGTTCTGTGGAAAACACCTCCCCCCCCACACACACACTGAGAGTCCAGGAACCCAATTTAGGTTGGAAACATGCGCAAGAATCAAATCAAGTGAGAATTCTGGTTTACAGTAAAGAGTTTAGGTGTTTTGTACATCTGATGGGAAGACATCATAGAATTTTAAGCAGGATAGTAGTATTTTAAAAAGATTACTTTGGTCACCATGTAGTGCCTTTTACAGAGATGACTTAAAACTGTAATGATTATTATCAATGAACACTCCTGAGTACCATGAAGACCTTTGAGGGCCCTAATCTAATCTGTGTCATCAGGTAAAATTTCTGTTCTCAAGTGTCAGTTGAAGGAAGAGAATCTGAATAAAGAGCGGGAAGAGAAGATGGGTTTGGGGTGGAGAGAAGGTCATTGCATGCAGAGAAATGTGTGTGCAGCCCCTGAACTGGTGGAAGCTTGGTGCACTTGAGGATTGAGAGAAAGCCATCATAATTGGAGGGCAGAGATGCCTCACTAGAGGAGGAGAGTCAGGTAAAGGTCAGCCTAACAGGGGCTTATAAGCCATGTTAAGAGCCCTGGAAAATCAATGAAGAATTTTAAACAGGGAATTTCATGATCAGATTCTCATGTCTTTAAGGTGCTTATGTATAAGCCATTATGTATGGCTCTTATGTATACAATAGGTTTAGGTGAGTGAGAATAGGGCAGTTTGGGTGGGTGTTGGAGGTTCTTATATTGCCAGAACCTATGGCCCTCTCTTATATGGATATTTTATATACACTAGGAGGCCAGAGGATAGAATGGAGTGGAATGCTTGTGGTGGGGATGTAGAGAAGTATATAAGTTCAAGATTACAGATGTATTCAATAGATAGATGGATAGATCATTTTAAATAATCCAGACTTGGTGGTACATTACACAAAAGCTTGAGAAGATGGGAACATCAAAGAGGACTACTAGGCCCCTGGTTTGTGCAATCAGAGGTTGACGATACCCTTCACTAAGATAGGGCATTTAGTCATATCACGTTGGTTTCAGTATGATATGTTGTCCTAGTCAGTTGTAAAGTGACCTTGTAAAGTCAAATAAAGGCTTAAAGACCATACTATATTAGAGGTATTACCTCATTTTTGAGGACTTTACGTTTTAGATACAGTTTTTGCATTTAAGCCAGGAATATTCTCTATAAACTGAAACTCTTTTAAACACTGGTTGATTTTACATACTTATATGATATGTTTAGCAAGTTAATCTTGTAAATTTTTCTCACAAAGACATATTTAGCAATACAGTCTTACCATGAAAATCTTCTTCCTAGCTAATAATTATGATTGATGAAGACTAATTCTGTTTGCCTCAGTTCTAATCTTCTGTTTTCCCACTCTGTAAGTCATTTTTGTCCCTTGGAGAGCAAAGGGGGAATTTTATTCAATGGGTGGCACACATTTCCAGGTTTCTTACATTAATCTCTAGATAATGAAAATTTAAGAATGCCAAGATTGTTTCTTCCATCTCACTTTTTCACATTATTTCCTGATAGCAAGTCTTTTTTTTTTTGAAAAGTAAAATTAACATAACACAAGACTAACCATTTTAAAATGTAAAATTCAGTGGCATTTAGTATATTCACAATGTTGTGCAAACATCACCTCTATCAAGTTCAAAATCATTTCATCACCCCAAAAGAAATCCCCATAGGGATTAAGCAGTTACCCCCTGTTTCTTCTTCCTCCCAGCCTCTGGCATCCACTAATCTGCTTTCTTTCAATAACATGTTATTATTATTTTCTTAATTTACAAAGAAAAAATATTTATTATTATCTGTAAATTGTGTACTACATATCTTTTATATCAGGAAAATATACATTATATATGCGTGTGTATCTATGTGTGTGTGTCTATACACACACACATTTTTCTTTTCAGAGTGCCAATTGTTAAACACTTACAGGCACACCACTGGACATACAGCTTTTGCTCAGGAATGAGTAAGGAACAAGGAAATCTGACTAGAGAAATTTAGGCAAAATGATCCCTCAGGAGCCTGCATTCTTAGAATGACTTCTACCCTCCCCTCTGCTCTTTTTTTTTTTCTAATAATAATAGTAATAATAACCTTTATAATAAAGACAATACAATTCTGAGCACTTAGTATGTGCAAAGCCCTTAGAATTATGACTACTTAATTCAATCCTTACAACTACCTGGAATTTTGGTATTATTATTATTATTTATTTACTTTTTAACATTTTTATTGGAGTATAATTGCTTTACAATGGTGTGTTAGTTTCAGCTTTATAACAAAGTGAATCAGCTATACATATACACATGTCCCCATATCTCCTCCCTCTTGCGTATCCTTCCCACCCTCCCTATCCCACCCCTCTAGGTGGTCACAAAGCAACCGAGCTGATCTCCCTGTTCTATGCAGATGCTTCCCTCTAGATATCTATTTTACATTTGGTAGTGTATATATGTTCATGCCACTCTCTCACTTTGTCCCAGCTTACCCTTCCCCTTCACCGTCTCCTCAAGCCCATACTCTACATCTGCATCTTTATTCCTGTCATGCCCCTAGGTTCTTCAGAACCATTTTTTTTTTTAGATTCCATATATATGAGTTCGCATATGGTATTTGTTTTTCTGTTTCTGACTTACTTCACTCTGTATGACAGACTCTAGGTCCATCCACCTCACTACAGATAACTCAGATTTGTTTCTTTTTATGGCTGAGTAATATTCCATTGTATATATGTGCCACATCTTCTTTATCCATTCATATGTTGATGGACACTTAGGTTGCTTCCATGTCCTGGCTATTGTAAATAGAGCTGCAGTGAACATTGTGGTACATGACTCTTTTTGAATTATGGTTTTCTCAGGGTATAGGCCCAGTAGTGGGATTGCTGGGTCATATGGTAGTTCTATTTTTAGTTTTTTAAGGAAGCTCCATATTGTTCTCCATAGTGGCTGTTTCAATTTACATTCCCACCAACAGTGCAAGAGGGTTCAGTTTTCTCCACACCCTCTCCAGCATTTATTGTTTGTAGATTCTTTGATGACGGTCATTCTGACTGGTGTGAAGTGATACCTCATTGCAGTTTTGAGTTGCATTTCTCTAATGGTTAGTGATGTTGAACATCCTCTCATGTGTTTGTTGGCAATCTGTATATCTTCTTTGGAGAAATGTCTATTTAGGTCTTCTGCACATTTTTGGATTGGATTATTTGTTTGTTTGTTTGTTTTGATATTGAGATTCATGAGCTGCTTGTAAATTTTGGAGATTAATCCTTTGTCAGTTGCTTCATTTGCAAATATTTTCTCCCATTCTGAGGGTTGTCTTTTAATGTTGTTTATGGTTTCCTTTGCTGTGGAAAAGCTTTTGTTTCATCAGGTCCCATTTGTTTATTTTTGTTTTTATTTCTATTTCTCTAGGAGGTGGGTCAAAAAGGATCTTGCTGTGATTTATGTCATAGAGTGTTCTGCCTATGTTTTCCTCTAAGAGTTTTATAGTGTCTGGCCTTACATTTAGGTCTCTAATCCATTTTGGGTTTATTTTTGTGTATGGTGTTAGGGAGTGTTCTAATTTCATTCTTTTACATGTAGCTGTCCAGTTTTCCCAGCACCACTTATTGAAGAGACTGTCCTTTCTCCATTGTATATCCTTGCCTCCTTTGTCATAAATTAGTTGACCATAGGTGCATGGGTTTATCTCTGGTCTTTCTATCCTGTTCCATTGATCTATATGTCTGTTTTTGAGCCAGTACCGTAGTGTCTTGATTACTGTAGATTTGTAGTATAGTCTGAAGTTTGGGAGCCTGATTCCTCCAGCTCTGTCTTTCTTTCTCAAGATTGCTTTGGCTATTTTGGGTCTTCTGTGTTTCCATACAAATTGTGAAATTTTTGGTTCTAGTTCTGTGAAAAATGCCAGTGGTAGTTTGATAGGGATTGCATTGAATCTGTAGATTGCTTTGGGTAGTAGAGTCATTTTCACAATGTTGATTCTTCCAATCCAAGAACATGGTATATCTCTCCATCTATTTGTATCATTTTTAATTTCTTTCATCAGTGTCTTATAGTTTTCTGCATACAGGTCTTTTGTCTCCTTAGGTAGGTTTATTCCTAGGTATTTTATTCTTTTTATTGCAGTGGTAAATGGGAGTGTTTCCTTAATTTCCATTTCAGATTTTTCATCATTAGTGTATAGGAATGCCAGAGATTTCTGTGCATTAATTTTGTATCCTGCTACTTTACCACATTCATTGATTAGCTCTAGTAGTTTTCTGGTAGCATCGTTAGGATTCTCTATGTATAGTATCATGTCATCTGCAAACAGTGAGAGCTTTACTTCTTCTCTTCTGATTTGGATTCTTTTTATTTCTTTTTCTTCTCTGATTGCTGTGGCTAAAACTTCCAAAACTATGTTGAATAATATTGGTGACAGTGGACCACCTTGTCTTGTTCCTGATCTTAGAGAAAATGGTTTTAGTTTTTCACCATTGAGAGCGATGTTGGCTGTGGGTTAGTCATATATGGCCTTTATTATGTTGAGGTAAGTTCCCTCTATGCCTACTTTCTGGAGGGTTTTTATCATAAATTGGTGTTGAATTTTTTCAAAAGCTTTTTCTGCATCTATTGAGATGATCATATGGTTTTTTCCCCTTCGGTTTGTAAATATGGTTTATTACATTGATTGATTTATGTATATTGAAGAATCCTTGCATTCCTGGGATAAACTCCACTTGATCATGGTGTATGATTCTTTTAATGTGCTGTTGGATTCTGTTTGCTAGTATTTTGTTGAGGATTTTTGCATCTGTGTTCATCAGTGATATTGGCCTGTAATTTTCTTTCTTTGTGACAACTTTGTCTGGTTTTGGTTTTCAGGTTGATGGTGGCCTTGTAGAATGTGTTTGGGAGTGTTTCCCCCTCTGCTACATTTTGGAAGAGTTTGAGAAGGATAGGTGTTAGCTCTTCTCTAAATGTTTGATAGATTTTGCCTGTGAAGCCATCTGCTGCTGGGCTTTTGTTTGCTGGAAAATTTTTAATCACAGTCTCAATTTCAGTGCTTGTGATTGGTCTGTTTATATTTTCTATTTCTTCCTGGTTCAGTCTCAGAAGGTTTTGCATTTCTAAGAATTTGTCTGTTTCTTTCAGGTTGCCCATTTTATTGGCATATAGTTGCTTGTAGTAATCTCTCATGATCCTTTGTATTTCTGCAGTGTCAGTTTTTTTAATTGTTCTCATTAACACAACTTTTAAATATAAAAATAGTATGTTTCTTCAGAATATACTTAACATTTCTTAATATGTTAATTTTGCTATATGAAATGTGAAAACCTCACCAGCATAAAATTAGTGTTAAGATCTAAGCTGAAATTTGTAATTGAATACACAAACTTATCTCCCAATTGTTTTAAATATTCAAATTAATTCAATAAATATTAACTGATACCTTGTATATGTTCATGATTGTAAGGATTAAAAATATATATGATATGTGATCCTTCCATTCAGGGAATTAATTTTAGTAAGTTTACTTTGAGTCATCATTCATCAGTATGATCAGTAGATCGTAAGGAAAAGGAAAGTTGTAGAAGTTTCCATGATGGGGAAAGAGATTGAGATAGGCCTTTAAAACACAGGGATTCAAATCGATGGCAAAAGAGGAAATACAACTCCAGACAAAGTGAAGAGTATGAGCAAAAATTAATCAGGGAGATGTAGAGACACAGAGGTATAAAGAACTTTCCTACAGCATCCTCCAATCACACCCTCCATCTCCAGTTTTTAATCAATGCTTTTCTTTTTCAAGAAAAGTACCTAGGGTTGAGTGGGAGAAAAGTGAGTAGGGTCAAGAGTCAGAAAATCAGGGCTTACTTATGGTTATGCTATGTACTGGATTAATATTTGCCAAACTATTAACCCCTATAAACTTCATTGTTCTTATTTGCAAAAGGGATCTTATAATAACACCTGATTTATAAGGCTGCCATTATAGAGCTTTCACCCAGTAGGAAAGTAGAGACAATGAAAAAAATGAACAAATACATATAAATCATGCTAAATGATGATAAGGCCTGTCAGACAAAGGAGAGTAAAGGTGTTTTGGTTGGACAGAGCAGTGGACGGAGTGTGCCTTTTTACATATATTGATCAGAGAGGGCCTCTGATAAAAATGGCATTTGAGCAAAGACTTGAACGAGATGATAGACCAAGCCATGCAGTTTTCTAGGGGAAGAATGTTTCAGGCAAGGGAAAAGCAAATACAAAGATACTGAAGTGGGAGAACACTTGGTGTAATTGAATATTACTGTAAGGAAAACCAGAGTAGCTGAAGTAGAAAGACCAAAGATTGAAAATAGTACAAGAGAGGAAGTTGACCTGAGGATGGGGGGACAGATAAAGGCGGGTCTTATCAGCTGTGGCAAGGATTTTGCATTTTACCATGAAAAATACGAAAAACCATTGGAAGGTTTTGAGAAGTGACTTAAAATGACTTATTTCTATGGAGACTAGATGGCAAGGGGTCATGAGTAGAAGTGAGGAAACCCATTGAAAGGTTAGTGCTAGAGTTTAGGTGAAATACAGTACTGCTCTATAAATTTTACTTGTAAACTGTCATATAAATATTTACTATTATATTTTCCATTTCCTCCGTTCCAACCCAAGAAACTCATCTTAGCTCTGAATACTTCCCCCTATTTCTTGCTACATCCAAGAAGAAAAGGGGAAGTGAGGATTGGCTGACAAAATGTAATTCACATTAAAATGAACTTTTATGATCTACTTCTCATAATTATCCAGGCTCTGGTCTGTCTTACTTGATAATGAGGCATAGTTGTTACTGCTTGTAAATAACTGAGGTGTCAGAAATCACAAGGAGGTATTTTGAAATTTGCCTTTTTACTTCACAAATGCAAAGTTTTCTTTACCATATAGAGGCAAGTAAGAAACATAATTTCTCCTGGCCCAGATTTCTTTTATGCATGCATCTGTAATGAAAAGAACCTTGCTTAGGGAGGGCTGTTACATCAGAAAACTAGAAAAAAAGCTGGATTAAAGAACATTTTATTACAGACTTTATGAAAACATTACCAGTTTAATAAAAATACAATATAAGCCAATAATTTTAAAGTAGCATATTAGTACTTGCACTATATGGTCTTGATACGTTATTGTTGTCGACACGATCATAAGTACATAGTAGCCATAAGCTATTGTGCTGAGGCTGATTAATGTATTCAGATTTCAAAGTATGACAACGCTTTATAAAACTTTGCTCCTTCTTCTTGCCTGTAAATACTTATTTTACTGCTCAGTGTTTTGCAAAAGTGAACAATGAAAGGATTCTTTAGTTGTTTCTCTTTCTACCCTCAACATAAATCTGATTTAGTGCAAAAGCTTTGATCCAGGACTGGCTTAAATGCCACATATACCCAAACTCAGGATCATCTAAAGTCCCTGGTTTAGAGAATGCAGCAGTGAGGAATATTATTTCAGACACAGTTGAAAAAAAAAAACCTGCACATAGTTCTGTTGTGACAAAGCAAACAGTCACCTTATTTGCCCTTCATTTTAAAAGAAGCTGGTGATGATTTTAGAAGTGTTATTTTCCATAGCCACTCACCTCTCATTGGCATTCCTCCTGCCACCTCATCTTACAATATTCGCCTCCACCATACAGACGTCTATGTTACAGGAACCACACTTCCATAAAAATGGCCATTTCCCAAATTTCAGTAAAATGACTCAGATACTGCCTGGTTTTCTGATTTTGTTGCCAAAATACTCTCATATCTCTACAAATTCCCTTTTGAAAAAAGTTTAGAGCTGCATGTATTCCATTTCTAGCTGTATTTCTTGTCTAGCAGTTTTTTTTTGAATAGACAATTATCGCTCCAGGTGCTCCACAGTATTTTCAGTAAATAAAACTATAGATTATATAAGTATAGATTTGGGTATGGGGGGAGTAAGATTATATAAATAGGAATCAAGATAGAGTTAGAGATCAGTAGAAGAATCAGTATAGGTGTGCAAATTTCTATTACTCTATTTCCTGAGAAAAATTACCCTAGAAAACTAATCTGTTTTCCAATAAACGCAGCACCCAAAACTTGACGAAAAACACAACTGAAAATACAGAATATATTTTCCATTCTTTGGAAGGCTTTATGAGTAACAAAGGCCAATGCTATGTTAAATTATCTTCATGTGTATAACTTATGCATGTTATTGGATCTATTTGCTTGTCCTAAAGATTTCTGGGTAGGAAAAAAGTATAGGAGTAGAGTCCAAAGATGTGAGTTTAAGTTTAGTTGTATGACTTTGGTCAGTCATTTAAATTTTTAAGGCTTCTTGGTTTTCTTTTATTTTTAAACATATATAAACTTAATACCTTATATGTATATTATATGATATAATACATATCACACATATTGTACATTATGTATTATTATATACATGTGATATATATATATATATATATATCATAGGATTGATATAAGTATTCAATGGATTACAAATGTAAATGCTGTTGGAAATCAGCATTTATTATTTATTTATTTTTACCTTTTAAGAAAACTAACAAACGACCTCCAGAAAGGAAGAGCAGAATTATCAGAATTTAGGAGAACAGAAATGTTATACAAAGTCTTCTGGATTCAATTGTGTACTCTGTCTACAATTTATTTTACTTCTATCTAGCATTTTTCACTTAAAGTAAGCTTTCTTAAACTAAGGCTCTTTTTAAAAAAGAGCTCTATACATCGGTTGTGGACGGAAGAGGAAAGGTAAAAGGCAAGCCTCTTGGTGAACTATTGTTCACATTAGCTGCATCTGAAGCTGTGACATAGCTTGATATTTCCAGGTGTTATATATTATTGTTTGACCATTACTTCTTCCCCATACCCAAGACCTCTATGGGGGTAGAGGACAGTACTTCCTTGACCCCCAGATGTTGCCCTAGCCATGGTACTTGTTTTGTCCAATAGGTAAGAGTGAGAGGGTCCAGTTCCAAACTTAGTCCTTAATGGACAACAGCGCTCCCATTGGCATTTCTGGGAGCTTCTGATGTTCAGTATGAGAAGGCTATGCCCCAGGTATTCACTGCGCCTCCTGCCTGGGCCCCAGAATGTGACACAGAAAGTACCGCACCTTCCCCAGCCTACCTGCAGATCTGTGAGCAAGACACTAAATGGCTGTTGTTTCATGCTACTGATTTTGAGGGTGTTTGTTAGGTTGCATTATTATGATAAGAGCTAGTTGTCCTTACTACTAAGACTTACTGAGAAAACTTTTGGAGAATATGAGACCCAAATGTCTCTGCTACTCCTTCTCCCCAATCTAGTCTTTGGAAGAGCCCGCCCGAGGGAAATGCTGTTTCCAGAGCAGGGCACTAGTACCCAGATCATTTATCCAGTGGGGGTGGGAGTGGGGCAAGAGGCAGAGGGAACAAAGACCATAGGATCTCAGTTTAGAATTTAAGATAGTTGAAATCCACCACATTGAGAGAAAAGTACCAGTCAACCCAGTTTAACCTTTGTGGGGAGGAATCAAGGGGTTGAAGCAAGAGGCTTTTCATGTTTAGGGACAATCCTTCTTCCTTAACTAGAAAATTAGAGATGAAAGTTACCCCTGACACACACACACACACACACACACACACACACACACACACCCCGGACTTAACTGTTAAGCAGGGAAGTCAGCAGCTTATCAGGAAGCCTTGCTTCTAACGGGGTTCAGGATTGCTACCCCAACATATGGCACCTTGGCATATCGAATACTTCAAGCCGAAGAAATTTGAGAAATGGCAGGTGCAGGGAGGATTTTTTTACTTTTTCTTGAAGCAGGTCATAAGATCCTCATGTGAGAGGTGTCCTTCCTATGCCCAGAGGAAAGGAGTATCCTCATCTCTAAAGATGGAGGGATGCAGAGGGGAATCTGAAGGAACAGGACTTGCTCGGTTTTCCCATTTACTGATACCTCTTTTTGTCCTATCCCATTTTTCCACGACTCTCCAATCTTCATCAAAGCTAGCAAAAAAATTCTCAGGTTTCCATAAGAAAAACATCAGAAAACCAACAGACAAAAAATTGAGGGACAAAATACCTGACCAGTCCTCCTCAAAACTTTCAAGGTATTAAAACCCAGGGACGTCTGAGAAATGTCACAGCCCAGAGGAGACTGGGACAGAAAAAGGATGTTAGGGGAAAACTAGGGAAATTCTAATAAAGTGGAGACTTTAGTTAATAATAATGTATCCATCTTGGTTCCTTAGTTGGATAAACATGTCACACTAATGTACTAAATTACTAACGTGTTGGAAATAGGGGTACTGGGTCGGGGTCCACGGCACTCTGTACACTCTGTACAGATCTTTGCAACTTTTTTGTAACTCTAAGCTATTCTAAAATTAAGCGAGTACTAAACAGAGATAAGAATGTTAAAAAAAAGTTCTCAGATTTCTTCATTTCCTTATGAAGTCCTTCCTGTTGCGTAAAATTTATGTTAAATAAATCTGTAGACTTTTCTCTTGCTGAGAACTTAGAAGGGTAGAGAGAAAAGATATTTCTCCTCCCTCACACATCCATCTTTATAAAGCCAACATGCTTCAAATTAAAATGCAGACCCTCTCCAGATCCTTCTAGTAGGCAGCAGAGATTTTACCCAGGAAGACTCTGAAATGAGTCATTACTGGATATTCATTAAACTGAATCCAAGTTAATGCTGTGCTCAAAGCCAAAAGTTTATTCTTTATTTATGTACTACTTCAAATTATGACTATCTTTTTGGTCCAACGTAGCAACGAAATTAAGATATTCCAATAATGACTAAAAACATCCTAGAGAGGCTGCAAAATTTCTGCTGTGAACCTGGTCAAATTACCAAATTCCCAGGGGGAAACTTTAAATCTCCTTCTAAGTCCAAAGTTAAAGTCTAAACATGAATCCAAGGCTGATATCAAATTCTCTTGTCTAATGAATAAAATGTTCGAAGAAATAAAAGCCTCAGATCCATCCTCAAAAATGTCTTATTCTGCTTAGGCTCAGCTGGGAAAGTTTTCCATGTTGGGTGAAATTGCGGTTCCCACAGCAGAAGCATCCTAGGACAGCCCCTTAATGGAATGGATGATTAAGTACCTAAAGAGTTACTGATAGTACACTAAAGAAGCCCAAAGATTTTCTAGCTGTGCTAACATATCCTCAAGATTTAAAAGTGAGTGAGTTTCCAGTCCCTGAAGAAGCTCTTCAGGGCAGCATTATGACACAGGATCCCTTTTGTACTCAGCTTTGATCACAGCAGTAGCAGAGTCTCAATGAGATCTGGATAAAGTGAATTGAGTGTGAGTTCTATCTACACACTGTATTTTCAGTCCTTTGCTGTCTGGCTGTGGCTGCTGACTTTTGCCCTGGACTTTCTCAGACATACGAAATTATCTCTTAGGAGGGTTTTCTCTTCATCTTTGCGTTTGGTCAAATGGAGAAATCCCCTCTGGATGTTTTTGAAACACGTGTCCCTGAGGGCTGAGAAGGGCCAATACCTCTGCCATATGCCTCACTAGATTATATAAAAGTTAGATTGGGGAAGACTGAAGCTGTGGTTAGAGCTTGCATAGTTACAGTTTGGGACCAGTCAGGGACCACATGGCAGGATGTGACTCTGGAGCCTCTGGACCAGTCACACTAATCTAAGATTCATCCATGCACAGGGCCATGGATGTAGAATGGGATTTGGAGCAATTTTCTAATGCCACCTCTCTAGGCCTAGCACTGGCAGTTACAGCCAAAAATTCACTAGTTAACAGGGACATCGACTGTTTTGTAATTAAAAGTAGCAAATGCTGCCTACCAATGCCTCCAAACTGTTGAATCCCACATCAGCCTCCCCTGTGATGCCAGGCCAAGCTGTTGTCAGGAACCTCAGGATCAAGCTGCAGCAGCCAAGGGCCTGAGAGCCCTCCCTGCTGTTTGGTTAAGATCACTTGCCTGCAAGCCCTCCTATAAGAGAAGCTACTCATTTATGGGCAAACCTGATATAACTTCCAGTGAGCCAGCAAGGTCAGAATCCTGCCTGGCTTAGCTGCTTAATGTCTCCCGGCTCAGGGCTATTGGCTTAGATTGCAGCGATTAATAGCCATGGATACACTGGAAAAATATGGTGTGATATACACCAGTGTCACCTGCTTGGGTCAAAACCCCACCTGGTCAGCATTGAGTCAAGCATGAGCAAAGCTTGAAGATCCCCACTCTACCTACACTAGAAGTTTAAATTTTTTTACGGTAAATGCCAGACCTTTTTGCTCTTTCAGATTGCTGTCCGTGCACCAAAACACTGCTTATTTATGAGACCACAGGTTTTCTACCACTAAACACCAACCACCCCCATCACCCCAAATTTGAAAGCCTCATCCCTCCAGTCACAAGGTCCAACCCAGACAACGGATGCCTGCTGGAGGGACTTAGTAATTACAAGTTTACTGCACGCTTGAGAGTAAACCAGAGACATGCTTCCTACAGACATGTCAATCCCAAGAAGAAAGGAGAGAGAAACAGGCAGAGCTAAACCCTGTTGTTCCCACCAGCCCACTACTGATGGAGAGAAGGCGCTGAGAGGCTAGAGCATCAGGGAACAGTCAGAAGGATGGAGGAGATGTATTACACATCCTCAGAGTAAGGGTCCAAGGCTATTAACTTTTTTCCAAGCATCTTTTATTTTAAAAACCACCTTCTCCTACTGACTTGAAGTGTCATTTCTTCAATTACTAAATTTACATTTATTCATGGGCCTGCAATTATCCATTCAATCACTACTCTCAAGCTAGTTACATTACAAAAGTGTTAAATAATGTATTTGTAAATATTTATAGGGTTATTCTCCTCTCTTGTTCTTTTCCCCACATTGTTTTAATAGATATTAATATGTTAATTTTCCCAGATTAAAAAAAACATTTTGTGGTATTCTTTTTGAGATTACATTATAGATTTGGCATAGAATTCTAATACAATAATCAAACATTTTATACCATTTACTTATTTGTACTTTTTTCTTCAACTTCTAGGTTTTGAACTCCAAAAGGACAAGAACCACTTATTTTTACTTCTGCATTTCATACAATAGTTTCTACATATGTTAAGTGATAGAAGCAAAGACATTTTCCAAATATATTGGGTTTTTTTACATCAATGCCTTTTTCCTTAAAAAAAATTATACCTTTTACTTAGATTCTCTTTCCCCACCTTCTCTGTCTGCCATATTCTGTTTATTCTTCCATATTCACCTTAAATGTAACCTCCTCTGGGAAGCCTGCACATATACCTGCCCAGGTAGAGTCTTAGTCTCTCCTCTGTGCTGCTGTATTACTACCTATAGGTCTATGTCCCTCATGACATTTTACTGTATATGTATTTATCTCTCTTCCTAGAAACACCAAGTTAGGCTTCTTAACAGAGGGATATTCTTTGTTTTTTCACCTTGTACATTTCCTGATATATAACCTGGTTTTCAACATGTGTTATAAATGCAATAAATGCAAATTGCTTCTGCTTAATATTTAGCACAATGGAAAGTAAATAAATACTTTTTTGTGTAATTCATTACATACTCCATTTAAAAAAAAAATTATTGGAGTATAGGTGATTTACAATGTTGTGTTAGTTTCTGCTGTACAGCAAAATGAATCAGTTATACACATACATATATCCACTTTTTTTATATTCTTTTCCTATATAAGTCATTACAGAGTATTGAGTAGAGTTCCCTGTGCTATACAGCAGGTCCTTATTAGTTATCTATTTTATATATAGCAGTGTGTATATGTGTCTTCCCCATTAGATAGTAAGCTTCATGGTCAGAAACCATGTCAGTCTTGTTTAACACTGTCTCCTTAGGGTGTGGCACAGAATAGCTCATTAATAAGTATCTATTGAATAAATTGATATTATTTCCTATTGTAAGTTAATAATATTATTATTCATATTGTGATGAGACCATAGCAAATGTTCAAATTGAAGTTTTGCATACAGAAATTGTATAGAGAAATACAAAAGATCAATAGACACTTCAGGAAAAGGAATAATATTGTCTTATGAGGTTTTCAAGATTTAAATTCCGTATTTTAAAAGTCATGAAAAGACTGACCACAGGAGATGTCCTTCAGCGAAGCAATATCTTTATTTTACTCTAAGTCAAAATATGATGAGTAATTTACCCATAAAGCATTTATATGGTGCATATAAATAGGCTGTTAGCGATAGAAACAGCAGCCAACAGGTTTACCCTGTCAATAGCAACTTATTAACATGACAAATAGATAAAATAACATGTAAAATGAGCCACAGTCCTGCTTCATTTTCATTTCAATGGTCACTCCAGAAGAAATTTTATTATCATTGCATTTAAGTGTTTCCTTATTGAATATTTACAGTTGTTTTTAATAAAGAAGTGTCTGCAGAGTCATCAAGAATTTTTTTAAATGACAGTGAAATATATCTAGAGTGGCACCCTTTTGAAGGGAAAATAATTCTGAAGATATCGAAATTACAGTCTCTCCATGAACATGACAGAAAAGATAAAGATGCCATTACTGAATAATGGACTCACCATGAGTCATTAGTAAGTCGCTGTTGTTAATATATTATGTATTCTACTTAATATATGATCATATACATTATGCTTGTGTGAATAACTGCAAGCATAGATCTTAATAGTAACCTCGCAGTAAACATTTAATTTAAAATAAATCTTTATAGATCCCATTACGAATCAATTTTAAAGCTTAATTGTACACCCTCTTTGGAAAACTTGGTTAAGATTATTAGTTCTAATAATAGCTAATATTTATTGAGAATTCACTACGCATCAGGCACTGTTCAAAGCAATCTATACATATCGCCTCATTATTTGATCTTTTTAATGACCTATGAAGTAGGTACTGTTATTATTACGATTTGATTAAAAAGGGATCTAAGGCTAACAGTGGTCAATGACAAGGCCTATGTTACCAAAGTCAGCAGTGACAGAGCTGGGACTTGAAATCCAGTTACAAATCCACAGTTTTGTCTGTGCAGTGGATTTTAACCACTGTGCTCTATTCTGTACAGCAAACTGGAAGTATAAAGAACAGATCTGGCTAAAATCTTGGTCAGGAGACTATTACAAATACATTTGAATTTGAATATATTTTGGCATGGCATCACTTTACAGCTCTTTGCATTTCTGCCTTTCTCATTACTCTCTATTGCCTGATTACCCCTCTTGGTGCAGTTAGTTGACCTCTCAGAAGACATTCGATTTTGAGATTCTTGTTTAATCACATCAAAGACATAGAATAGAATAGTAAATATTGAAGTCTGGGGGCAAAAATGAAAAGGTCTAGGATCAATAAGACTAGTTGAAGATCCAGCTAAAGTGTACCTCTAAGGTTCTAAATAACATCTGTGTCTGTGTTGGCATCTTTCTATCAACCTCTCCATTGGAACTGGATTTTAGTGCAGACCTCATTTAGCTTTGACATCAGGTATGTAGCAATGTTTATACGCAGATACTTCCATTTGGGATTACAGAAGATGGAACTGATTTAGAGGACACAGATCTTGCCCACAGGCATTTTATTATCTAGATTAGGAGACATCTGGTAGGAAGTAACTGAATAAAAGCACTCTAATAAGAAATGTGAGTATAATTTGAGATACAGAGATTTATAATAGAAAGAGCCCAGGCTTTGGTGTCAGAATGACCTGAATAAAAATCTCAGAGTTTCTATTTAATAACTCTCACCTCTGGAAAACACATTAACCATTCTGTTTTACTTTTGGCCTATCTAGGATGAGAGTGGCAGTGCATTCCTCCCTTTCTCGGAAGAGATTTTGGAGCTCTGAAATTAGTTCATTTAACTTTTTTGTACCTTAACTTTCTGATGGGTATAAAACCCATGATATTTCTACAGTTCACAGGTCTTTTCTTTTGAATTGTGCTTTCAGCTTTTAGGAACATGAAATGACTTTCATTTTTAATATTGTATTTTTCAGTTCTAGAATTGTCATTTGTAGTTTTGCACTGTTAATTTTTTGCTAAAATTTCCTATCTCATTATCCACCTTTTCTGCTAAACATGTTAACATGTTTATAACAGTTATTTTAAAATTCTTGTCTGTTAATTCTAATCTCTGGAATACTTTTGGGTCTGTTTTTATTGACCATCTTTTCTTTTTTAAAATTAAAAAAAAAAAAAATTTTTGGTCATGCCATGGTAGCATGTGTGATCTTAGTTCCCCAACCAGGGATCGAACCCACACCCCCTGCAGTGGAAGTGCAGAGTCTTAATCACTGGACCACCAGGGAAGTCCATGACCAGCCTTTCTTTTGAGGATAGGTCATGTTTTTGTGCTTCTTCGCCTGTCTTGTAATTTGTATTCTGGATATTGGTATAAAAGAATAATGGATATTGAAGTAAATGATATTTATTCCCATTAAAGGTCATGATCCTTCCTATAATTTATAGTTGAACTGATTCTAGAAGGGATTGAAGTTTGGTTTAATTTCAGAACACCACTGGTTCCAAATAATTTCAGAGTCCCGTGAGGACTCTCCTTTAAGCAGGACTTGGGATTTAAGCACCAATAAAAATCTTGAGATGTCTCACGGTTTTACAGTCCTGCTTTTTAGGTCATCAGAAAGCTTTCACTGCACTCCAGCCCTACTCCCAGCTTTCATAATTTCAGCGATCTCTATCTGACCTCTTTCTCTGCTCTTAGCCCTTAGTGAGCTCTGCCATGCACACACTATAGCCTCCATGAACTTTGTGGGATTTCTTTCAGCTCTCCTGCTATTTTCCCAGCCTTTGCCCTGTGTGCTGGTGAAGATCCCATAAAAGAATTGGCAGATGGGTGCAGACTTGTTCTACATCTGGAGGTCCTCAAGATTCTAATCTGCCTTATCAATCTCTGTGAGACCTTTAAAAGTTTCTCCTTACTTTGCAACCTCACCATTTATGTTGGGCATGCATTGTCTCCCACCATGTTTCCAAAGGTGAACACAGCCGGCAACATAGGAGGACATTGTAAAGCTCTGAAATTTAATTCCATTAATTTTTTTGTGTACCTCACCTCTCTGTGGGGTATTATAAACTCTAATTTTTGCAGTCTATCCATCTTTTCAGTTGGTCCACTGGGAGCAATAATCTCTTGTGATTTTCTACATTCTAACGGAGTGAGGAAATCTTACTTTAACCATTCTCAGTCACTATTTTGTCATCTCTGAAAAGGGAAACTTCGTGTAGATTTAGGATAGCATGTGAAAATTACTTAGCATGATGCCTGACATTGGTAGGTGCTTAATAAATACTAATGTATCCTGTCTCCATTATGTTGGCTATCAAGGGATGTCCAGTAAAAAAATAAACAGCTGTGTGGGTTTTGCCGGAATAGCATTTGGAAGGGGTTAAGTTTTGAAGACAGAGCACAGATGGGCAGAAAGGAATAAGAAAAGCAAGTCTTTGTATGTCTTGTTTATTTCTTTCAACTAATATTTACAGAATGTTTACTTATTGACTGTGCTTATAAGGATTGTTCTTAAGGAGACTTCTAAATCAAAGGTCATGTGCTCACCTATTAATTTTTTTAACCCTATTAATGTATCCACTATATTCTACAGAAACAAACATGGTTATTTGCACTTAGGGGTTTGTTTAAAAGGGAATGGGAGATGAAGTGGAAGTTGTGGAAACATAATGGATTCTGATAAAAGGAAAACTAAATTAAGGGGCAAAAGAAGTACAATGGGTAACAAATTAAAAGAGGAGGAAAACTCTTCCCAATCAAGGACAGCAGACAATGGCTGAGAGTGTTTATGTCTCAAGGAAGGAAATTAATTTATAAACAACTCCTTGTTATATATCAGAAAAGAGCTATAGATCATTGCTAGGATTCACACCTGGAAGGATGAATTGGATTACTGGGGGGTGGGGAAAAGATCAAAAAGGGAAGCTGCACTGTCAGTTACAGTTAACCTTGCTAGAGTTTTCTCTTGATGGTTTGCATTTACTCAGACCAAAAAGAGTCTTTTTGCTCAAACTGCTTTTCCCTCACCAGGAGAACCAGATGGGTTACCCCAATAGGAAAATGAAGTAAACCTTTACGTATTAAGATTGTTATTGAACAGAATAATTACATTTTGGGGGATGTGAATTTTCATATCTTCCAATTTCATCGTGAATCCATGATTCATAGAAACAATAGAAAGACAGGAAATTAAAGCCAAAAAATCAAAGGAAAGAATAAGAAAAGAGTCTCTTGCACATTTTATTTGGGTCGGTAACAAATTAAAACCTCAGTGAATTGAAATCCTGTGGGAGTGGAAGCAGGAGTGAATTTCTCCATTTGTGATCTTGACCTATCAGCTATTACATGAGGTTTCCCAGATGCTGGCAAAATCGGTCCTTGTTCTCTGGGCTCTCATCATCCCCTCTACAGTTTCCTGCTTAATCTGGGAGAATTTGATTAAAAAAAAAAAAATCTAACAAACCTTAAAGTCTCTATACTGGCCAGACTAAGAACTATACTGTGTCATCGGGCACAGCAGTCATTTTATATCCTTTCTCTCTTCCTTTCCTGTATCTCTGTGGAGGGAAATATTCCATCAGACGTCTGTATCTTTATGCAACTCTCTAAAACTGGGCATTAAGAGCCTCTTGATTATATGATTTTCTTTGCTGAATATCACACTATATATATATATATATATATATATATATTTATTTATTTATTTATTTATTAATTACACATATTATTCTTGCCATTCTGTTTATGGCAGTCAGTACTCTAGGAAACAAAAATACTTTCTGAGTGTTTAACTTATAAGTCACTGACCTTGCTATCTATTTCATAACTTACCCTCCTCAGTCTATTTGAAACCAAAACCACAGTACTGTGGGCTACATGCATCCTAACACTTAGCACATTATATTTTAATTAGGAGATGTGATGGTATAGTAAAAAGTACACGGGCCTTGTTATCAGCATACTAGCTCTAATACTAGTTGTTTGACATTGGGTGAGTTACTCTAAAATTCACTCCCTTTACTTGTGAAATGGGCATAAGAATTAGAAGCTTTTTGTTGTACATTTTCAGCTCTTGTACATTTTCATGCAGTTATTGCCAAGCAGAAGTAGATAACACTAGACTGTCTACTTGAAGATTTTTTTTTCTGCTTTTCTTGATTCAGATTCTTTCCCATATCAATTCATCAATTTCTAAGCCTTTGGGGTCAAACAGAGCATGATAGTTGCACTAATCTTTCAGGATTCATGTGGTATATCCACTGTCTCTCTGATGTACACCTTTCTTATTTCTCAGATTGATTCTGGTTTAAAAACTTCAAAAGCCCCAATCTCTGGAATTTAGCAGGACAAAAGAGCCAATCTCTGTGGCCTGTGAGGCTTGACTGAGAGACATCTGAGAGGACATTCTGCTTTATTTCCCAATTTAGGGTCTTTGGTGGATATTAAATAATCCCTGATGATAGCTGTGACTATTAGAAACCCAAAGGGAAGAAATGGTAAAATTTATCAATTTCCAAATGAACATGTAAAGGAGAACAAAACTCTTGCTACCTAAGGAATCTATTTTTTTCTTAAACAAAGTTAAGTTGAAGGGAAAACTAAACAAAATAATCACAAATTCAAAAGACCCCAAACTCTACACCTATAGAATTTGGTCTACCATTTCAGTGAAAATGCTGTGAAAATCTGCCCTCTTCCCAGAGAATCTCAGTCTCTCTAGTGAAAATTTACCAATCAGATATCACATCCTGTTCATGCCAATATGGTCTGTCCTATTCAGTCCATCTTTAAATAGCACTTACAAAGGAAATGATAGGTGCTAACTAAGAGAGCAAGAGTTCTTAAAGGAAATCAGGACCCTGAAGAAACACAATTGGGCTTAAACAGCCACTACATCGTAAAGTTTCAGTTTCACGAAGGAGAGATACAGTGTTCATAGGGAACGATATTGACAAAGAAACGCTTTAAAACACTCTCCTACTGTCTTAAATTTGGGCCCCTCACTCCTATGTAGTTCTAGTTTTCTAAAGAGTTAATTTTTTTGCCTTTGAGAGTATAGATCCCCAACAAGTCAATGGCCTCCTCTGCCTTCCCTAAGTCTTGCATCTTACCACTCCAACAGCAAGGAAAAAGGAATCCAGGACACACACACCAGAGGGAAAAGAAAGAACACTGACCCCCATATTTAAGGTGAGCTGTCCTAGGCTGTCCTCCCCAGGCCTTCTTATACCGGGCAGCTGCAGTGACCCCAGTCCTGCATCACCTCACCAACTGTGAGTTTGAAAAACATCCTGTAAGTAAGCAATGGAAGGAAGTGTAAAGAAAGAGTAATGGTTTGCTAGACTTTCTTCCAAAAAGTAGCAACACTGACCCTACTTCTATACAAGCTCCAGGGAATACCTACATCTAAAAAGGGTTTTGGGGGCTCAAGTTTAATCTATTTCTCCTTTAAAAAAATCTATAATATGTAGTACATCTCCATTTTCTATTCCACATTATCTATTTTATCTCCAATCTTTTTTATTTCTGTATTCCAGAGAAGCATATCAAAATTTCCTCTTAATCAATGAGTTGCCTTCCTGGAGCTTCAGTTCTGCAGTTTATAACCTCAACTGTGAACTTAAGTTGTTCATATTTCATCTTAAGTTTTCTAGTACTTTAAAGTTATTTCAGTCTACTTACATTTACTTAGACATCATTCGTGAAATTCTCAATTATTTTTCAGCACTGATAGTGGTCCTTGACCAATTCTAATTGTGAGACTAAATAGTTGTGGTAGGTAATTACTTAAAATTTGTTGATGACAAATTGATGTTATTCGTGAAAGTTACATATAATTTTAAGCATTTATGTGGACAAAAAGGGGCATTGTAACTTATGTATCTTGTTGCCTCAATATGATGTTTTTACAGTACAAAAATACTAAATGAGATGATAAAATCTCCCAGAATGTAAAGCACAAAGACAAAAGTGTAAAAAATATAAAAGAGAGTGATGAGACATGGAAAATCAAATAAAGTCAAACATACATTAAAAAGTATTTCCAGGGAAAGATAGGAGAGACATTAGTCAAAGAAATAATATGAGTTTTTTACCAAAGTTAAGGAAAAAATAAGTCCTAAGATTAAGTGTCGAGCAATATAAGTGAAAAAGGCCCACACTTAGGCATACAATCCTAAAGTTTTTCAAACCAGGAATAGAGAGAAGATTCTAAAAGTTTACAAGAAGAGAAAAGAATAAAATTGACTATCTACACAGAAGTGAGAAATGAAATTACACTATGTTTTTCAATAACAAAGGCTGATAAAAGGCAACAGGATATATATACTTCATTGAAAAAGTTTCATAATATTAGAGAAATGAAACTTACACAAGAGTGAGCATAAAATCATAACATTAACTTAGCTAAGCATCAGCTTCAAGACAATGTTTTCAACTGAGTTCCTAATGAACAATTGACTTTACTGTTAATAGGTGAGAAATAAAATTCCGCTCATTTACTTGAGTATACTGGAGAGAATGTAGCCACACAGATAATATATGGACTGTAGCTCAGCCAGAAGATGAACACCCCCTCACCAAGAGCTCAGATCAAAAGGGAAAAGATCAAGAGTTGCTGCATCACAAGACCTATTCTCAGTTAAGTAAAAATCAGAATGTTGGGTCTTCCCTGGTGGCGCAGTGGTTGGGGGTCTGCCTGCCGATGCAGGGGACACGGGTTCGTGCCCCAGTCCGGGAGGATCCCACATGCCGCGGAGCGGCTGGGCCCGTGAGCCACGGCCGCTGAGTCTGCGTGTCCAGAGCCTGTAACGGGAGAGGCCACAACAGTGAGAGGCCCGCGTACCGCAAAAAAAAAAAAAAAAAAAAAAAAAAATCAGAATGTTGGAGGAAAGCAAAGCTTTTCATAGATTTTCTGTATGGAATTCATCACAAATGTGTAAGCAAAATCACAAAAGTTTTAATCGTCCCAAACCGAGGTGACATCCACCATATGATGGTTAGGGATGAGACTGATAGCACATAAGAAGAAGAGAAACAAGAAAGCCAGAGCACCTCCAAGTTTTGAGGATCCCAAGTAATCTGGGTAGAGTTTCCCTTAGAACTCTGAGTAATTTCATAGATGCCAAATAATTCATGCTTAAGATAATGTGTGATAAACTTATTAGTTCATAGTCTGTATGAATTGAAGAAACCTGGAAGAATATATACCAAAATGCTAATAAGAATTATCTTTAAACTGTAAGATTATGAATTATTTTCACTTTCTTCTTTACATGTATTTATAAAGAGAAGTAAATACTTTTATATTCAGAAAAAATAAAGCAATTTTTTCAATTGATAAAATAGAAATTAGAACCATTCTAATAATGGCAAAACTATGCTATATAAATTCAGGCTGCTATGATTAGTATACTGCTTAAAATAGCTAGAAGAGCTAAGACTTGTCCAGTTTAGCTCAAAAGATAGCTGAAGTGATCAGTAATAACATACAGTGCTTTTTTTATCTTTACAAAGTGACGTAGCTAAGTTTATCTTGTAGTTTCTGTTCCTATTGAGAAAAAAAATGCTGTGGCAGCATGTATATACGACCACAGTTCTGAAACGTACAGTAAGATTCTCTGAGTCACTGTGAAGTGCCCATTGTATACTGCTGGACATCACCAACACTATTCCACTTTTTAGGTTGGGCTACTGAATTTATGCAAAGCCTAAAGACATGGCTAGAGTTTCCAACATAGTATTTGCTGAAAACCCAGGTTCACAGATTCTGAATTAAGCTCTGCAAAGGAAAAAAAAAAAAATCCATCTGTTTATTCAGACAGGGATGATTGGTCCCCCAACTTCTTCCATATGTAAATAGAAGTTTCAGAAGGGCACATTTCCCAGATTCCTAAGCACCTAGGTGTGGCCTTTTTATTGTGTTCTAGTCAATACTGAATTGATATGCACATTTCCTCTGTGGGAGAGGACACCTCCTTCTACTCCTTTCCTCCTTCCTGTTTCCTAGAAAGCAGACATAGTGGAAATGAGCCATACTGGACTATGTAGATGAGGAAAATGCCTGGATGACAGAGCAACGTGATAGAAGGAACCTGGATCTTCAACACCATGCAGCTGCCTTATCTGCCCCACACCATGTACACCTGGACTATTACTTAAGTGGGAAATTAATTTTTGTTTTTTTAAGCTACTGTGATTTTAGTCCTCTATTACACATCTGAAAAGTATCCTAAATAAAGCAATTTCAAAACTGATGGGGTAACAAGGGAATTGCCTATTCGTAGGATGGTCAGTTTAAACACACATTCAAGGACTCACTACGAAATCAGTAGCTTTTATTTTTTTACATGCTGCTCCCTCATCTTCCAGAAAGCTGCCATATTCACCTATTATTTTAAAGTCTCACAAACCTCAATATTTAAAAGTAAAGATTAGAGCTTGACAAAGAGGAGATTTTTTTATATTCATGTTATTTTTTCCTTTCACTCTCTTTCTTCAAGAAAATGCATGTAAGCTACCAGTTAAATTACTGTGGGTTGGTAAAAAGATAACCTAACCAAATATTCCCTGAAATTATACAAACCCATTATGACAGTACCCTAGGGCACACAAGGTTCTTGGCATTATGGAAGATTTTAATATCATTTTGTGAAATTCTTCAATAGAAGCTGCAATTGATAATCAATGAAGTATTTTCTTGTAGAGGGTGAGTTCATATATATGCACTGCTTGAGGCACAAGGGGACAATTAATGTAAATCAATTAATACAGAATAAGGTATTAAAACAATATATAAATGGTAATAAAATGTAGAATCATATTGTGGGGATCTCTGGCAATAATAGAATAGCATTGGTGAAACTTAATTATATTAATTTTGCTTTAAAAAAATCTGAATTTTTCTGCAGATATTTACATACTTTAAGGACACAATAATATTACAAAAGTAGCAATAATGTCCAGTCCCCTCTTAATTTTTGCACTAATGATGAATAGATGTAGCAAAGTTAAGCAAAATTTTTGATTATCTTTAAATCATTTCTAATGGAATGTGTTATGTGGTTTCAGGGATAGAAAATACAACAGATTTACCTTCCTAATTATGTTTTTCTGAGACTAATATTAACATTAATTAGCATTCCATTTGCACCTACCAGGAAAATTATTCTAGAATTTAAATTTGCTATAGTTAAGTCATATTCAAATTGAGTAGATTTTTTCCATGTATATTAACATGTTTAAATTTCCCCTGAGTGGGGAAAAAACTTCCAAAATATATTACATTTGAATAATTCTTTCAACTTTTCAATCTGTTTTATAGCAATATAAAAATTTTTCCAAGATTATAAAGCTAGTAACTGTTCTTAAGATCCCCTCCAAAAAGTCTAATTATCTTTTCTTACCCCAAAACTGCTACTTAGATACCAGTTAGTCGCAAATATATATAGCTAAATAATGATTGAATTTAAAGTAGCATATGAGACCCCACTCTAATACCTTGGTAGCTCTTACCTAGTATATTAGCTTGCTAGAGCTGGGTGGCTCATATGACAGAAATTTATTTTCTCACACCTCTGGAGCCTAGAAGTCTGAGATTAAGTTGTTGGCAGCGATTCTTCTCCCTGTGTCTTCACATGTTCTTTCTGTGTGTGTCTGTGTCCTAATCTCCTTTTCTTATAAGAATACCAGCCATATTGTATGAGGTTCTACCCTAATGACATTATTTTAACTTAATTACCTCCTTAAAGGACCTATCTCCAAATATAGTCACATTCTGAGGTACTTGGAGATTAGGACTTCAACATAGGAATTTGGAGAAACACTGCTCATAACACCTAGAAAATATAATCTCCTCTTTTTCCTATCACAAAGATCCCACTTATAGTTCCACAGACAGAGGTTACTATCCATCTGTTTGATTAGGAGCTGAGCTCTGTAGTACAAGGTCCCATATCCTGAGACTGTTTTGAGTGGACAGTACTTATTAAGTCTTCTTCATACACAGTATTTCACATGATATTTCATTTGATCCTCAAAACAAACTTGTGTGGTAGGTATTATTACTACACTCATAAAATAGATGAAAAAACTGAGGATCAACAGGACTAAATGGCTTGCACAATGTTACACAGTGATTGACAAATCCAGGACTCAAGCACAGTCCTCAGACCACACCACCTGCAAGGAATTAACTAACCAAATTCTTTCCTTCCCCCTTCCCTCCTTTTTCCCTTCTTGTCTTTTTTTTTTAAATAAATTTATTTATTTATTTACTTATTTATTTATTTATGGCTGTGTTGTGTCCTCGTTTCTGCGCGAAGGCTTTCTCCAGTTGTGTTGAGCCGGGGCCACTCTTCATCGCGGTGCGCGGGCCTCTCACTATCGTGGCCTCTCCCGTTGCGGAGCATAGGCTCCAGACGCGCAGGCTCAGTAGTTGTGGGTCACGGGCCCAGTTGCTCCGCGGCATGTGGGATCTTCCCAGACAAGGGCTCGAACCCGTGTCCCCTGCATTGGCAGGTGGATTCTTAACCACTGCACCACCAGGGAAGCCCTCCCTTCTTGTCTTTTAATTTTTTTTCCTTCCTTTTTGTTTTGGGTGCTCTATTTAATTTTTTTTCAAATGCTATAAAATCAATGAGGATTGGTTTTTAAGATACATATGTAAATTTATATATTAATATTTATATACTTTAATATTATGTATAAAACCCCAAATACATAGAAGATATATTAAACCAAAAGAAATTGCTAATATTCAATGAGCTTTGACCTACAAAAGTGGCAACTTCCTACGATTCAATCAAGAAAAAACACACCATAAACTTCCAGTTTCCTATATGCATCTCCCTTGAATTATTTCCCTTGAGATTTACTCCCCCTTCCATCTCTCATTGGACCCCATCCCAAACCCAGCTGTTTGTCAGCCAGTTGTTCCCTTCAAGATACCAATCTGGGAACAAAGTGGAAAGGTCAGGGCAGAAGACATGGCGATGTGTCTCTTGAAAAGTGAATAAGTGAGTGGATCATGAGCAAAAACTAAATAACCATTTCCGAGAACAGCTTCTTATAATTCTATCCCACTGAGAAGTTAAAATGAGTTGACATTTACTGTTAGGTATTCCCTTCTCCAGGATAGATAATATTTCTTTACAAAGAAACTAACCCCCAATCCCCCCCAAAAAAACAAACAACATACCACTCATGATCACTGTTGTTATCTAATACACACGTGTATCACTGTTAATACTTGTGGTAATTATCTATTAGTGTGTAAAAAATTACCCCAAAGTTTGGCGGCTCAAGACAACACACGGTTATTACATTACAGCTTTTGGGGACAGGGAATCCAGAAGTGGTTTAGTTGGGCAGCTCTGGCTCAGGATCACTCTCATTGCTGCTGTCAGCACATGGCAGGAGCTGCAGTTACATGAAGGTTTGGCTGAGGATGGAAGATCCATTTCCAAGATGCCTTACTCACATGGCTATTGGCAGAAGGCCTCAGTTCCCCACTGACTTTTGGCGGGAGGCTAATATTCCTGCCACGTGGGCCTCTCCTCACAGTATGGAGCTAACTGGCTCCAGACTCAGCAACCTAAGAGCAAGCCAGCCAACAGGAGGACACAGTGCTTTTTATGACCAAATTTCTGAAGTCACCTGCCATCACTTCTGCTCTATTCCATGCACTAGAGACAAGTCACTAAGTCCAGGGGAGGGAAATTAAGCTCCACCTATTGCAAGGAGGAGCCTCAATGAATTTGTGGACATGTTCTAAGCCTGCTACACTACATCTATGTCGTGCATGCCAAGAAGCACTCAAGAAAGAGTCCATGGCTCTCAAACAGTAATTCGAGATCGAACAGGAAATTTGGGGCCTTAGTCGTGTACATATATAATAGAATACATTAAACACTTCTGAAAAATAGTTTAACATAACTGAACGTACCAGCAGAAAAGTTGTCTTGGCTTATTTAAAAGATCAAAACATTTTGATTCTAAAGCGTTGTGTTCATGTGTACAAAGGCCATTCCTTCCTGATTAGCTCACCTGTTGCTTCATATTATAGTTCTACTCAGTGTCTGACTTTATTTAAATCCCAAATCATTGATAACGTGCACAGACTTCAAATAAACTTAACCGAAATGTATTGGTTTTATGATGAGTATGACAAATTAGCATATAAAAGTTATCAAAAGTTTGTCCTTACCTTTGCTCCTGGTTTCCAAGAGAGGGCACCAAGAGCTGAAGAATGACATCTTCATTTTGGAAGGAAGATTCTGGCAACTTATACCAAGATGGAAAAGGTTGAAAATGATGCTGGCAATATGCCATCGCAGAATTAATCATTATTTTCCCTCTAGTTTAATAAAGACCACATTTCCTTTTTCATCACTCAGTCACTGTACATATTAAATTTCATGAAAGGTTACATTAGTTTATATTTAGAGAGGGAAGGGATAATGTTTGCAGCGTGCAGACATCTAAGGGCTACGTGACCCACAACTGAAGCAAGACCATGGCATCTAGCCATCTGCTTCTCTTTTCTGCATCTCTCTCTGTCTCTCTCTCTGTCTCATTCTCATCCTAAATTTTGGGGATCTCATATAATTTGTTTTTCATCATTGTCAATTTGGATTAGTCTTTTGTGGCAGAATTAATTCACAGACTTTTCTCCCAGGGCTTCTTTGAAGGTTCTTTGCAAGAAAACTCAGAACCCCCTCCTCCCTCTTCCACATGCCTTCAGCTCCCCCTCAAAGATGTCCCTCCCTGCACTGTCTTGCTGCTTGGATTTCCTAGCCTGACAAGGTGCTTTTCTTGAGTGTGGTGCTGGCAAGGAAGCCCAAAGCCCAGGTCCCTTCTCTCGTGTCAGCTCCACCCATGGGAAAATGAAACATCCTTTCCCTGTCAAACAATGGGTGTGCAGGCTACTTTTCAGTGACCCCTTGTCCCCAGCCTTACCATTTCTTGGCTAGTCTGTGCTGAAGGTGTAGAGTAAAATTGAAAACATGTGCACAGGGCTTCCCTGGTGGCGCAGTGGTTGAGAGTCCACCTGCCAATACAGGGGACGCGGGTTCGTGCCCCGGTCCGCGAAGATCCCACATGCTGTGGAGCGGCTGGGCCCGTGAGCCATGGCCGCTGAGCCTGTGTGTCCGGAGCCTGTGCCCCGCAACGGGAGAGGCCACAACAGTGAGAGGCCCGCGTACCGAAAAAAAAAAAAAAAAGAAAAACATGTGCACATAAAAAAATAATTAGAATATATAATTGTTATCACATAGATTTCTTACCATTATCTTCAAAATTAAACTATGTATTTTATCTATCTATAGAGAGAGATGGATGATAGATGGAAGTAAAATAAAATATTTTAAAATAAATTATATTAGTGAAATTCAATAAGATCACTGCATGTCATGAATCTCCAATAATTTAATCCATACAATGAAAACCTTATAAGCTAAGTGTAGCAGGAAGCAATCTTTGGTGAACAGGATGCTGCATGTAAGTAAAATTTTTGTAATTGTGAAACAATGCCTTTATTCCATGTAAGCTTCCCTATCCATAATAATCTCTTAAATTGTCGCATAACTTCTTGTATTTGTTACCATCACAGCTAAGCTACTACTGACATATTTTAAATGAGTGTAAGCCAGTGGGATATTAGAAAGTGGGGCAGAATGCAGGAACAATTCTTCATTATGTATAGAACTGTCCTGGGTACAGAAGAACATGTAGCATCCCTGGTCCTTGCCTTTGAAGGTCAAGAGAGGGTCCAACTCATTATAATGACTTAATTCCCATTTACAATTTCCAAATATCTCCTGAAGTAAGGCATTCTACTGAAAACTACTGAACTATGGGGAGAGAGGGGAAGAGGTTGGAATGGTTTGGCTCCTTCAATAGGAGGTAGACCCCAACTTCTAACAGCATCTGAACTTAGAATATGGGACATCACCTTTTGGGCCTGGTCATGATAG
Source organism: Aethalodelphis obliquidens (assembly GCF_003676395.1). Lineage (NCBI taxonomy): Eukaryota > Metazoa > Chordata > Mammalia > Artiodactyla > Delphinidae > Aethalodelphis > Aethalodelphis obliquidens. The sequence continues at coordinate 34,110,949 of NW_020837957.1, read as the reverse complement.
CACAACACAGGGGAAAAAGTCACACTTTATCACCACTTCAGCTTCATCTACAGATGAACATAGAAATTCAGATATTTCTTCTGTCTTTAATGAGTTGTTTACACACACATATTTTTGTATGTCATTCTCTGATGGTAATCCTAAATAAATATTTAATTTAGACTCTAAGGTTTTGACTCCGTAAGATTTTGCCTCCTTGACTATCTGAAGGAACTGAAACTATTTACTTATACCTTTTCATAAGGATCATAAACAAAATACATTAGTTAATAATTCTGTATACACATTTTCACTGTTTGACTCATGTTTACCTAATCAGGTGGTTTTCACATTAAGAATATTTTATTTTGTAAATTTTCCAAGCCAAGTGGTGAGGATAATAGGGAATGTTCTTGGAATTTGAGCTCCTGATCAAAGTTCAGGACCTCTTCCTCCTTCATCATGTTCCTTGGGTCAGGGGTGCCTTGTCATGTTATTGACAAGTGTTTACTGACAAGAGGTCATCTAAATAAGTGTCTAATATTATGGTAGAATTGAGTAGGGGCGTATCTTTCAGGCACAGAGCTGCAGTAGGAGGTGTGGTCATGGTGCCCAGTGAACTTCAATGCACTATTTCCATAGCCATATGCCTATCTCTGGGACAGATATAATCTAACATTAGATACCGGGTTATGCCTGCATCAGGATGGAAGTGGAAATGTTTGATGATCTCTCTCAAGCCAGAGGTAGCATTTAAAAAAGAAGGATCCCTGTGGATGCTATGTGTAATACAAGTGAAAAAATATTGATGTTTCTGACATTCCAAACAATAACTCAGGATGCAAATGTCAGTTCCTGTTAAAGACAAAGTTAGCTTTGTAATGAGAATTTATAGAGCTTCCACAGAGCATATAGCCATGAACAAGCTGATTTCAAAATCATTTTTTTCTTTCTCCTTATCCCAACAGACAAACATGTTTCCAAATCATCAAAGCCAAGAGTTTAGGAGCTACACAATTTTCCCCTGCTTCATCTTTGTAGAGGTAAGATTATTCTGAAAATTCGACCTTAGAATATGTATTAATCAAAAGAAATATGTTACCCCTTAAAAGTTACTCTATGTATCCTCCTCTGTAGACACTGAAGCTTTAACTATAGAAATCTGTAATGTCACAGGTGTATTTTCATCTGAAATGTTTCATGGTCATGGTGATTATGAACATGTGTTCCACATTTGTGTCACGTGCAAATGCCTTTCTAGATCTAGAGTTACAGTTTCATTACCTCATCAATGCATTTCCTTCTGTCTACCTCCACTTTCTGATATCCACCCCTCCCTCCGCAAGCTATTCCTTATCCCAGGACCTGTCAGCTTTGCTCTGGAACTCTATGTGTTGACTTCACTTAGTTGATTAATATAGCTATAGCTGACCCTAAATTAGCCAGCAAGCCTTGAGGCTAATGTCATGCAGTTCAGGACCTTCTGCCTCACTTTCTGCATCATCACCACTTACTTATTTTGGCTTCCTCCGCCTCATTTTTTTTTACTCACCTTCTTTTCCATCTCATGCTCTTATTTCATTATATTTATCAAGGATTATGAGGAAGTTGGGTTGATGGGAAGTTAGGGTACATCTCCAAGATTTTTGCATCACACAGCCAATGAAATAGTTCATGGGAGATTTAATGTGCATATGGATGAACTATTACTCACATTGGCCTTTTTAGATTGTGCGTGCATAAGAAACATACTCATAATGCATCAACTACGATGGAAAAGAGACCCCCAACTGAAACCTGTTTGGCCAGCCCAAATTACTGCTATATATTTACTTTTTTATTAAGTACATGTACAACATTAGAGATATCACAAATACATTTTACAGTGACCTCATCTTTATTATATGTATATTATTTCCATGTTATAATGAATAAAAGTAATACTTTAATTAAGCCAGAAACACTAAATGATAAGTGCTTCTTGCAATGATGGCTTTAATAAGATTATAGCTTAGTACTCAGACAGGACAATTGCTTTCTTGGAGTCAACATGCTATTTTTATGACTGCAATGCAGTTTTCTCTTATCCTTCTAAAAATGATTCATGCCAATCATATGTCTTGGGAGGCAAAGGTATAAAGATATTAGAGGAAGGAAAATGATGAAATAAACTGGCAAACAGGTTTTCAATGTTTCAAACTTTCCAATTATTTAAAAATATGCTTTAAAGCTCTAGAACTACAAGAGGTAAAACTCCTTTAAGAAACTAGGTTTTGGGGCTTCCCTGGTGGCGCAGTGGTTGAGAGTCCACCTGCCGATGCAGGGGACACGGGTTCGTGCCCCGGTCCGGGAGGATCCCACATGCCGCGGAGCGGCTGGGCCCGTGGGCCATGGCCGCTGAGCCTGCGCGTCCGGAGCCTGTGCTCCGCAACGGGAGAGGCCAGAACAGTGAGAGGCCCGCGTACCGAAAAAAAAAAAAAAAAGAAACTATGTTTTGTAAAAAAATATCCAGTAAATACACAAAGTAAACTGAAAGTAACTATGTTTAGAATTTATGACAGAGAACTTTAGCCTTAGTGTCAGCAATATTTACATAAAGATAAATAAACTGATGAATAATGGATGAGAGAAAATGCTTTCTTTACAGTTGGGTAAAAGATATACAACATGCTATTTCTACCAATTTTTCTTTCATGATCTGGAAAAGAAATAGCATGGATGGCAATAGGAAGAATTTAACTCAGTCAGACTACAAGTTAAACAAGTAGAAGTTCCTGGGTAGCTAAATAAGGCTGGCAATGGCAGGCACAGACCGTAGTTTTTCGCTATTTAAAGTTTTCTAAATTAGGTGGAGCATGAGAACTGGAGCACAGAAGGATAAATGACAGCTTCTAATGCCTAATCACGTTGCTCTTGAAACTGAAACAGTACTGGTGTTTGGGGAGCAATGGATGTTCTTTAGAAGGATTCTAAGAACTGAAAAAATGCTTTAGGGTGAGTTGGGGACAGTTGCTAAATTACCTGTGGAGTCAGTCCAGGAAAATAGACTGCTAATAGTTGAGATGGAAGGAGTAAGGCAGGAATGGTGACTAGTTGTTTTAAGCTAATTTTAAATACTATTTTAACTGATGTTAATATATGAACAGAGATTGTTAGTCTATCAATTTACTTTAAGTGATGTTAACTTGCGCCTCAGTTGAGTAAACTAGAGATTAGATTAAAAAATGTTTGGAATAGCATCCATTAGTCTACTTAACTATTCATAGCTAAGGAAGAAAAGGTCAGGCATGGTCCTCCTTCTCCACTATTTCATCAACTCCATCCACCTAATATTTAATTGGACAGTCAGAATATAAAAATATACTCTGATCTGGTTTCCTTGACCCTCCTTTGGATAGCTCCACTCCCGTGCTTTCACAGACATGGACGCAGTTTTCATGCTCCATGTGCTTTGTTTCTGCTACCTTGATGTCTCTCAAAGTAGTGAGACCAAACCACCTCTACCTGCTTGACCAACCACTTCACTCCCCTATTTTCTTCCCAGACAGCATTTAAAATTTTTCTTTAAAGTAGAAATTACTTTCATTTTCTTTCTGATTTTAAATTAAGAAATATGAAGTTTTAAAAAATGGATATTATAGTAAAGTTTTTAAAATTCCATTTATTCATTTCTGTTTACTGAATGCCTTATATGAAGCAAGCATTGTTTTCAGCTCTGGGGATACAGAGGTGATAAAAATAGATAATATCTCTTTCCTCATGGGTGTCACATTCCAATGAGCTAGGAAATCAAGTAACACATAAGTGAGTAGAATATTTAGAGAATCAGTTGTGGATAAGTGCTCTGGGGAAAAAGAAAGCAGGGAATGAGGATGGGGTCAGCTGATGCCAGGCAGCCTCAATTTTCCTTATAATGTTGCCACTCATAAATAATTCTGTTAATATTTTAGCATATAACTTACCATAAAGTTTCTTTTTTAAATTCATTTTATTTTTTTATCTATAAACATATTCACATAGTTTAAAAGGTTAAAAAGCATTAAATAATTATAATAAAAAATCGCAGTATACTAATTCTGTGTCTCTCCCTCCTGCAAAGTAACTTTTTAATCTGTTTCACCAAATAATATGTGTATACTGCTGTCTTGATTCATAAATTTTAAACATCATCTATTGACTTGCCTTTGAGGGAATGAAGACTTTATATCTTTTACATTCCTTACTCCTTTCTCTCCATTCCATTCTACTATAACTGATGTATCAGAGTTTCTGGCACAAATCTGTACACAACATTTTCATTAGGATTATGGCTTTCTAGATTCTATTCAAGTAATGGACTATTGGTTCATTTCCTTTCTTTTATAACTTCGCTTTCCTTGGAGTTAATAATGGCTTCGTTATTTTATTTGCTTAGTTTTCCTTAAATCTCTGATTAACTCTTGACACACAATTTAATCTATTACAAATGTCTTACTACAATTTTCTACATGATCGAAGTTATCAGATATTCTACTAGTTACTGTTCCCTCTTAATCCCTCTAGGTACCTTTTATTCTCTTGTTTGAAACTGGTCTATCTGCTCTCTAGACCTCGTCCACAACAGTTGTCTTGAGGTTTCCTTTGCCACCATCTTGGGGATTATCTTTCTTTCCATCTCCTGTGTTGTATTGCCTGTTCACTGCATCCTAGGTCTCCTGTTCTTAGTTTTTTCTCCTGTTTTAGTGGAGAAAATCTTCCAATAGATTCTCAAAAAAGTTAGTTTTCTATTGCTTCTGTAACAAATCACTACAAATGTAGTGGCTTAAAACAATACAAATGTATTATCTTGCAGTCTGTATATTAGAGTCTAACTTAGATGGCACTGGGCTAAAACCAGGTATGGACAGGGTTGCATTCCTTTCTAGAGGTCTGCGGGTGAATCTTTGTCTGTTCTAGTTTCTAGCGGCTGCCTGCACTCCTTGGCTTGTGACCCTCCCCATTTTAAAGCCAGCAATGGCGGGTTAAGTCCTTCTCACACTGCATCACTCTGACCTCCTCTTCTGCCTCCCTCTTCTACTTTTAAGGACCTTTGTGATTACACTGGGACCATCTGGATAATCTCCCTATTTTAAGGTTAGCTGATCAGTCAACTTTACTTCATCTGCAACCTTAGTTTCCCTTTGCTATGTAAGGTAACACATTAACAGGTTCCAGGGATTAGGACATGAACATCTTTGGGGGATCTATTGTTCTGCCTACCTCAGGACAGATAGGAAACACATATTAGTCTCTGTTGTACATGGACATCTGATTTAAAGATCGGTTGGATACAGGATTGTATGTTTAAAATGATTCCATTCATAATTTATAAAGTATTATTTCACTCTCTTGTAGCTTGCAAATTTCTCTTCAATTCAGATGACATTCTGAATCTCAAGAAGCCTTAAGGAACTTGTTTTTACTGGTATTAAAAAATTATATAATCATATAATTATATACCTTAGTTCGTATATTTTTTATTTACTGTTTGGGCATTTGGGCAGGGTCCTTCCACTTTAAAGACAAATATCCTTCAGTTCATATATTTTTTTCTAAGTACTTGCATTTATTGATTTCCTCCTCATCATTTTTTCTATTTTCTGTATCAGGAGCTCCTGTGGTTTGGTTATTGGACTTGAATAACATACATATATGAGATAGAAGAGGTATCATACACACATATAGATAAAAGAAGAAAAAGAGGAGTTATGTTTATATTAAATTATGTAAAAATTAAATAAAATATATAAATAAATATAAATATATAAATATATATATATATATATATATATATAGAGAGAGAGAGAGAGAGAGAGAGAGGATTCAACCAACAAGGACCATGTAGTACTGAAATACTCTTGAAAAATATTTGCATATAAGTGGGCCCATGCAGTTCAAATCTGCAGTATATATACATACTGTGTATATATATATATATATATATATATATTTATGTATATATATATATAATTTCTGTGGTTTTTTATTCACCTCTTTATCTTATTTTCTGAGAGATTTCCTTGATATTATCTTTGAACATTCTCACAGAATTTGTAAAAAAAAAAGCTATAAAATATTTAATTTATAAGAACTGAACTCTGTCTCAGTCATCCTTTTTTATCTCATTTTCTTCATACATTTTTTCTTTGTAAAGAATGATTTATTTGAAGTTGTCTTCTGCTTCCTGCATTGCCTTTTCTTGCTCTTAATTCCTTTTCTTTCTTGGTGTTTTTTTCTGGCCTCTCTCTTCCATATTCTTCTCAATAGTTAGTAATAATCAAATTTCCATTTCTTATCAGAATAAGACATAAAAAGTTGATTGGGAATTTTGCATGTAGAGGTCAGATTTATTGATAACTGTGTTAGGGCACAAGTACTACTCAAACTCTACCCAACCTAACGCGATGAAAAATTTTGAGATGCCCAAAATATAGAAGTCACCGTATTTCTTACACATAGAAGTCTCTAGTGGGCAGGTTGTTTATAATTATAATATGATACTTTAAATATGATCAGATGCATGTGAAAATTGTGTGAAACTGGACTGTGAGGCCTTTATGAAAAGGTTTTCCTTAAAGGTGCATAGTAACTATTCTGGAAAGAGAAGAAGAAAGATCATTCTAGCTTAACAAACAACAATCCAAGTGGTTTATTACAGCCACTATGGAGAACACTATGGAGGTTCCTTAAAAAACTAAAAATAGAACTACCATATGATCTTGCAATCCCACTCCTGGGCATATATCCAGAGAAAACCATAATTCAAAAACATACGTGCACCCTAATGTTCATAACAGCACTATTTACAATAGCCAAGACATGGAAGTAACGTAAGTGTCCATCAACAAACGAATGGATGGATAAAGAAGATGTGGTATATATACATACACACACACACACACACACACACACACACACACACACACAATGGAATATTACTCAGCCATAAAAAAGAATGAATTAATGCCATTTGCAGCAACATGGATGGACCTAGAGATTATCATACTAAGTGAAGTAAGCCAGACAGAGAAAGACAAATATCATATGTCTCTTGTATGTGGAATCTAAAAACATATGATACAAATGAACTTACATACAAAACAGAAACAGACCCATAGACATAGAAAACAAATTTATGGTTATTAAAGGGGAAAGGAGGGAGGGGATAAATTAGGAATTGGGGATTAACATATACACACTACTATATATAAAATAGATAACCATCAAGGACCTACTATATAGCACAGAGAACCGTATGTATAGTGATATATATATGCATATATGTATCACTTTGCTATATACCTGAAACTAACTATAACTGTAAATCAACTACACGTCAAAAAAAATTCCTGTTGGGGAAGAGTGGATCTTAAAATTTGATAGACTATGCAACTCCAGCTTTAATGGATTTTCATTTCCAGTCTGAAAGACAACAGGAATGAATATGGATTTTTTAAATGAAAGAAACTTTATGAGTAAGTGAGTTTTAAAAAATTAAACTGGTGGTGGTTTTCCAAATGGCTTTCTTTTTAAAAACGAAGGCTTGGAGAAGGAAAGGAGACCACACTGGAAGATATTTTTTTAATCAGGCTTTTGTGGTGATAAAATTCTGAACTATTAAGTGGCATTGAGTATGAAGAGGAAGCGACAACCTAAGATGTTGTTTCTAAGAGAAGCATCAATATTCACTCAATGATTAAATATGAAAAGGGAAGAGAGAAGTTAAACATAACTCAAAAAGTTCAGGCCTAGGGGACAAGTTTTAAGTAATTTGTGTGGTGAGAAATATTTTCTGTATAAGCCCTGAGTGCTGTCTGCTTAAAATTTTACTCATTCTCTATTTTGAGAGCTATCTCTTTATTTTCTTAATTTTTTTTTTTTTTTTTTGTGGTACGCGGGCCTCTCACTGTTGTGGCCTCTCCCGTTGCGGAGCACAGGCTCCGGACGCGCAGGCTCCGGACGCGCAGGCTCAGCGGCCATGGCTCATGGGCCCAGGCGCTCCGCGGCATGTGGGATCCTACCGGACCGGGGCACGAACCCGTGTCCCCTGCATCGGCAGGTGGACTCTCAACCACTGCGCCACCAGGGAAGCCCTATTTTCTTCAATTTTATAACCAAGCCTCTGGCTCTTTCTGGAAAAGCATCATCTTTCAAAAACAACTTTTTAATTAATTACTTAACACTTTGTACGTCCTTATGAATGAAATGCCCATGTGCTTTTTTTTTCTTTTCTGGAATTTAGAATTTATCATGTGGTAGTGATCTGAATATTACAGCACAGACTAATGAGAACTGAATTTTTTATACGTTTTTTGTTTGATAAACATCCATCTTTTTTTCTGTTTCAACATGGATAAAGTTGATAAATAATATTAATGTTTTGAACCTGACAAAGTTTCTTTCCTTGACCAAACTCTACTCAAGTTCCCTTGAGCTCTTTTTCAGCTAGGCTTGACTTTTGACTTGGTGTTCTTCTCCGCACTGTTCACTTTTAACCAGTTTCCCCCATCCTCCATATCTGATCACCCTCGATATACAAGCAGGTTCCTCATCCTCTACTGTCTCCCAAGTGGTCTCTGATCACCCTGGCTTGCGTTCAGCAAGAATCCTGTTGGATGGGTTCAGCCAGAACCTCCCATTGCAGTGATTCCTATACCTATTATGATACAACCCCCTTGAATAAAAAGTCCTCCTTACCCTCTTCAACAAGTATTGTGAATAATTTTTTTCTTTAACAAGTCTTATGCCCAAGTTTCATCAGCCCCACATAATTTATATCTGTGGAATGAGCAAATGACTGTAGCTAGATGTCATGGAGACTGTAGATTAATGGATGATCATCACCTCCACAATCACCCAGCAGCAACAAGGAACATGACCAGGACACCTACTAACGCCTGGTACTGTGCTTGGTTCTAGGGGTACAGGCAGATATAAGACCTTTCCATGGCAAGTCAAAGATTACAATTATTTGGAAGGAAAAATATATGCCAAAATGGCAAATAACTACTTAGGTCAATATTTCATTTCATGGCTTATATTAAATCCCAATCTTCTCTTTAAAATTAAGCTTTAACTAAAAATTGTCTCCATAAGTCTGCCAGGGAAACCTTTTATATCTTTAATCCTTCAAAACTGTCAGGACAGAGAAATGTGAAAGCAAAATAAATAAGGAAATGGGGCAACATCGCCAATAGACTACTTTTATGTATTTGAATTTGTCTTGTATTTACACAACTTACTAGGTAACAAGAATGAATACTATCTCAAAAATTCATCATGAAAAGTAGATAATGTTTTCTATTCTAATTTACCATAGAATAACAAGATATTTATCTCATTCATATTCCATCTGACGCATTTAAACTCAGTTGGCTCTCAAAAATTTTTGTGACTCCTGCTGATTCTTCACCTCTCCCTTTCATGTTTCCTTTTATCTTTTGAGAAGCACCTTTTTAAAAAGTTACTTCTAAAGGAACAAAGAGCAGTGTTGTTGCAGTACACACTACTCTTCTCATCAGACTATTTCGATTGCTTTGGTTACCTGGTAATTTACATTCACTCCCTTCAGGTAGCATTCGGACCCCACAAAACATCTTCCCCAGCAGGCTTATTGCTTTTTCATTCCTATGGAGTCTTGTGCTGAGACAACTTCAGACACAGGCCTTCCATCCAGTCACAGCTCCTCACTCAGTAACACTCTGCTGTGATTCTTACATCCATCGCAAGATGGTTTGATGGTTGAGACTGCCAACTTTCTACAGAAATAATAAGAAAGGTTTAGAGGAGTTGGCCTTTTAAGTCTCTATAAGAATTGGTCAATTAAAAGCAACTATAAAAAACACCTTCCAAACAAAAGCTTTTCTTCATACTGTGAAAGGCATTATGGTGTATCTTATAAAATCTGCTTCACCAAAAAAAGGCAATCTGTCCAACCCTGTATAAGTAGCTGTAGGTATACATTCTCATGGATGCTTCTTTTTTCTCCCTTGGCTCATTTTTAAGCAGAAAAAAAATAACTGTACTTTAACTGAGGCTACTAAATACTGATGAAAATGATGATGAACCGGCAGTGTGATAGAGAGAAAGTCCACTCAGCTGAGATGCTCATGATTGCTGAGAAACCTAGGAGTACTTGGTGCAGAATGTTTTGTTTAGCGAATAATCATATTTTGGAGTCAGATCCTTGGATTCAAATTCATCTCTTAATAAAAATGAAAGTTTTGGAAGTTACTTTAACTTTTCTCTGAGACTCAGTTGCCACATCTGTAAAATGGAAATAATTCAAGTGGATTGTTCACAGGATCGTTCCTAGGAATAAATAAATCATTTACATAATGTATTTAGCACTACACCTAGTACATAGTTGTTCTCAATAATACAAGTTGTTAATGTGTATCTATTCTACAAGGGTCTATTGTGCTGTTTATACATCCTAGTCCTTTTTGAGTATCCCAAACTGAGTATTCCTGCACTCAAGGACTGTGCAATTTAATATAAGAGATAACCTCACAGTCAAGTCATTTAAACTAGCAGAACCTATAGTGACGAGCCTAGGAAGCCATACTTTCTTTCTGTAATTTCCTCTTTTGACCAGTTGATATTTGATTCAAGGTGATTCTGTCAGCTCATGACATTGGAGATTTGGAATTGATTTTAAGAGATACAAATTAGTCTCTGAAAATTGCCTGAATCGAGGACAAGCATATCCAAGAATTATGGAAATCGTGGTTGAGTATTTCCAAAGCAAATCAGAGAAATTTGATATGCCAGGAAAGAAAGACTGAGAATATAGTGGCCTTGCTTTCTGGTAGCTTTCCAATTTCTGATTCCATTTCTTTGTGAAAGCAAGCTGCACTTTCTGCTTATCGGTTACATTTAAAAATCTATATCTTAATAATTAATTTTCCTTTTGGCTTAAGTTTGTATGATTTGAGTTCTATTGCTTAAAACCAAAGTGCTTTAACTAAGACCTAGGATTTGATAGGAGAAAGTGAACTGATACTTAAAGATCTGGAAACAAAGTCACATCTGATGAAGGATTTGTTGTCAGTTATAGCAACAAGAGGAGCAATAAAAAGAAAAAACTGAAAGCCGACTGAAAACTGAGCAGGAGTGGTGCATACCCAGGGTCCAAACCTAATTGTGTTGAATGTGTTACTGCTTCCTCAGCAGACTTTTATTCTCAGCCATTCCTCTATGAAAATCTGAGCCCAGGGTACCTTTAAGAAAGTCACTGTAGGACTTCTAACAATAGTAATTGTTAAAACCCATGGATACTATAATTTGCAAATAATATTTAGTATTACTTCGCTAATGATAGAAACACCTGCCCCAATATTGTGTGTCCTAGCAATGCCTAGAATAGTGTTCTAATGTATTTTTTGCATGAAATACAGTAGTGAATACATATTAATTACTTAATAAGATACGTACTTTGCATAATTAATAAATACTGTTTCAATGAAATGTTTGATTCAATATATGGCAGTAGTTAATAATAATGATATACACTAATTAACCAAATTAAAATATGTAAATTATCTTCTGGTATTCTGTAGTTGTCAGTTCACGTCATGGATTTGAGACTAATTTTTGTTAATTAAAAAATAATAAACCTAAATAAACTATAGGTTATTTTGAGGTTTAGCAAGGAAATTTCTTCAGTAATAAAGCCAATTTTATATAAACATATCTTTTATTCTGACTCATGTGTTGTTTGAGTATCAGAAGTACTCACTCCTCATACTGCAACTTAATTTCTGGTAAGCACTGGCTCCACAGGAACAGAAATCCCAATTTAGTTCTCTAGACATGAGTTGAATGAGAACCCCCAAATTTGTACCTGGAACCTTAAAAATTAGGAAAATATGTCAAAGGCTTTACCATGTTACAATTTCTTTTCCAAAAAAGGATTTTGTCCTTTTAGAAGTATTTGGGGATGTATTTACTACCTTAAAAATACATATTCTATTTCTTTTAAAATGCTTGCTCAGGGTTTTGCATCAGGTTAAGATGGAAGGACAAGAACTGTATTTACACTCCCACCAGAAAAAACTTAAGAAGTAGACATAATATATCAAACAACAGTTTGCAGATATTAGATATCAGGCAGTGCAGGGAAATGATCATGAGACAGGGGAACAATTAATGTAGTCCTGTGATTGCCGGAGAGAGTTTCCAGGCCACAGATCAGGGAGGAGGAGCAGAGCCCAGGATTTTCCCTGAGTTGAGGTTATAAAGTTGGGAGTCTAGGAGCAGAGTATTGGTAAGAAAAGAGCGGGAGAGAGAGAGAGAGAGGGAGAGAGAAAGTGAATGATAAGCAAGTAGTTGCATATCCATATAACCTAAGGTTCCTCAGCAATAATAAACTATAAATGCAGCAACACAGGTGAATCTCAGTTATGAGAAGTGGAAGAAGTCACACCTCCCCAAAAAGGCTATATTCTTTATGATATATATATATTTCTAGAATATGAAAAATAATATATAGTGAAATAATATATAGGACATCAGCCCTTGCCTAAGCATGGGAGAGAGAAGTGGCAAGGGGAAGAAGTGATGCATAAAAGGCATGAGAAAACTTTGAGCTCGTGGATTTGTTCATTATCTTGATTATGGTGATGGTTTCATGGGTAATAAACTCACCAAATTATATATTTAAAATATGTGCAGTATGTGGTAGGTATTTATGTATATGCAATACATTGTATATGTGCAGTCAAATTTATCAATTTTACCTAATAAAACTGAAAAATGATTTTAAAAAGCACAAAAAGCCTTTTAAAGTATGAGTATTTTAGGATTTTAAAATTTTCGAGTAAAGAAAATCAATCTAGGCCAATTTACATGAAAACACCTATACACAGTCTTGAATGTCCTTAGATGGAATGAAAATGAGTTATGTCATTAATTATATATCAATATTGTTTCAGGATAATAATTATCTCTAGGCCTAAATTATCATAATGTTCATCACTTAAATCTGTGTTCCTTGCTTCTTTATTCATTTTTCTATAAAATACATTATTTTTAACTAAAATCTGATCCAAATAGCTGATTGGATAAAGGCAAAAATACATTTTATTAATATGCCACCTACTGATGAGATTATCCACTTATATATTAGCTATTATAGGCAAAATCTTCCTTTGTCTTTTTTAAATCAGACAAATTTAAATAAGTTACTTAATTTTATGAATATTGATGAATGGAGAAAAAAACATGGTCCATCTCCTTATCATTTCCCATTAAAAAACTTTTGTAGGAACTACATAGCACTCAGCTTGATACTGTGAACAGGGCCATCACCATGGGGGATAGTTCTGTTTCAGATGTTTAATTGATAAAGTGTCCTGAATCCATACAGTGGAATACTACTCAGCCATAAAAACTATTGACATATACAATAACATGGATAAGTCTCAAAGGCATTGTGTTAAGTGAGTAAGTCAGTCTCAGTAGATACCATACAGTATGATTCCATTTATATGGCATTCAAAAAAAGGCTGGGTACCAGACGTTGAGGGAGGTAGGATGAGGGAGGGTCTGACTACAAAGGGTCAGCAGGTGGGAAATCTTTGGGATGTTGGAATTGTTCTGTATCTTATTTGTGTTTTCAGAAAGCTTTCTTTTAAAGTTCTCATGTTCTCCTTTAATTTATTTTTGGGTGGCAGTGTGCCAACTAAAATCTCAACTTCTTAGCCTTGGTGTCCTTGAAGCTATGGATAGCCATGTAACATAGTTATGGTTAATGATGTAGAAATATGGTACCAGGTGGGAGGCGTAGAAAACTATTCTCACATAATAAAATATTAACTAGACTAATCTTGTGTGCACCTTTCTGCCCATCACTTTTCCCCATTACTCTTGCCTTCAGTGCAGATGACATGAATGAAGGTGTGGCAGCCATCTGTGACCAAGGGTTATACACTATAAAAAAAAAAAGAAGATAAATAAAGTTCTACTGTTATCAATCAATGAGTTTGAAAAAATGCTGACTTTTTATTGCTCAATTTATGATTTAAGATAATCATTTTTCAAGTTAATAAACTGTACTTAGTTAACAAACAACTTTGCCTTCATATTGGTAGCATGAAAATTCTAGTGATCTGTTATAAAAAAGTTCCCCCTTGAATTTCTCTGCAACTTTTCATAGTGATCATTAAATCTACTGTGACATTTTATCAACATGTTCAGAGTTTGCCTTTTGTGGATAATACAAAGGTTGCACTCTATCAACCTGTCAATGTACTTGGCTTTCGGAGCTCTTACTCAAAGAGATTCATTCCATGTTATCTTGAGGTGGTAGCAGCTTGTAAAAGGTTATCTGTGGGGAAAGATTTTTCTCCTAATGCTAATCTCTTACAATGAAGTAGTTATCAAAAAGATGGAGTAAAAGGAAAACTCATAGTCGATAAATAACAAAATGTGAAATATGATGTAAATACACATATAATATGTGTATAGTCTATATCTATAGCTGTATCATACAGATAAATGTGGGATACTGTATAGAGGATGGAGGTATTCCCTACAGACATTAAGAAATCTAAGACTTCCTGTTCTTATATTTGGGACAGTACTATGATTTCAAATAATTAATAAAAATACAATGAAGCATTTGCTAGTGTAAAAGATAGCTCAATCTCTTCAACAAGGAGAGAAATAAATCTTGTTAAATAAAATTGTCTAAAGAGTGCTACGTAGCTACTTCTGCACACTGTTGAAAGCAATAAGAATCTCGATGGTAGTTATCGGCTGGGGTCACCCCAATGTATATCTATGACATCAAACCCACTTTCTTGGGGAAAAATAAGCATTTTACTAAATAGGTACTTTAACATAGAATGGAAAATGAATTTCAACCACCTCACCACCAGTCTATTGGTAGTGGCTGCCTGAAGCATTGCGGTGAGAAGAAATCTGAAGTAAAAATTGGATTCAACATGAAAGAACAAGGTTCTTGATTACCAGTGTCTGCACTGGTTCGCAGGTGAATTGAAGTCTCAAGTACCATGCACATCCCAGCCCTGGACTGGATTTTAAAAGATAAAGGGATTCATATACAAATATCTGATTCCTCCTTAAGGAGCTGATCAAAATCCTCAATTAAAGGAGTTATTTTTCGTATGAATTTCTTTTCTTTTAGGTTCTCTTTATGCTTTTTTGTGCGTAACCCCTGTCACCATTTTCCTATGTAGACTTGCACTGGAATAAAATATTCTGGCATAAGATACCTTACTACTTTTGGCAGACAATTTTTGTTCTCAGCTTCTGTATTTGCTGCTTCTTATAATAGATTTTTTTTCCATATTTTTGTCTTCCTAGTATCTGATCTCCTTTCCTGTGCAGTATGAATTTCCCACTTCCTATGCTGTGTGAACTCCCTAAGCTGTGTGTACAAGTCTTGGTCTTTATGGGAGATGGAGCCTGTTTCCCATTTTAGAAGGCTAAATGACTAGATGCTCATTACGCCAGACTCTTGTAGCATGGGTAGAGATAATTGACCTAGGCTCAGACAATCAAGTACTATAGGCATTCAGACAGGAGCTGGTGACTGATAGGAGTGGATATAAAGATTGTGATAGAAGCAGATATGGAGATTGTGATAGCGGCAGCAGTATAAATAGTATGTTTCCAAAAGCAGCTATGTCAGTAGTTCCAGTGGCAGCATCCAGTGTCCAGTGCAGGCCTTCAGGGCAGTGGTGGCGGTCATGCATGCTGTAGCACCTGGCGACCAGGGGCAGCAGCAGTGGTGTCTTTACTAGACCTGCTCTGTGATAGGATTCAGGCTAGGGTTCTTGCTACTGCCTAGCTTCCTTTGCTTCTGCACAAGTTTATTTCTCCAGCCTTACCAAAAATTCTGTGGAAAATCCAATATATTTTCCATAAGTACTTTTTCTGTGTAAATGAATCAGAATAGGTTTCTCTTGGTTGCAGCTAAGATCACTGACTAACAGATTTGTGAGAGCCTTTATGAGTGATAAAACTAGGTAAGTTTTGCGGTACGCGGGCCTCTCACTGTTGCGGCCTCTCCCATTGCGGAGCACAGGCTCCGGACGCGCAGGCTCAGCGGCCATGGCTCACGGGCCCAGCCGCTCCGCGGCATGTGGGATCCTCCCGGACCGGGGCACGAACCCGCGTCCCCTGCATCGGCAGGCGGACTCTCAACCACTGCGCCACCAGGGTAGCCCAAAACTAGGTAAGTTTTGCTTCTCCCCACTTTGCTCTGTAGATGCTAGCTAGCTTTGTTACTTGATAAACCTCAAAAAGGGTTTTTCTGTCTCCCTGTTGAAATTTGCTCCTTTATATAAGCTCTCTATATAGGTTATATGCTGGGGTTTCTGCTGCACTGAAGCAATGGGGCTGATAAATTTTGTACCTTTTGACAAAAGGAGTAGCTTCACTTAAGTCGGAGCCAAAAGTAGAAAATTCATCTTCAGAAACATGGATACCATAACTATTTTGTCATCGTTTCTAATGATGACAACAATATATTCAAAATTCAACCAATTCTCACATCTCCACTCCAACATTGTCACCATCATTTCTCCACAGATGACTCAAGAGCTAAATAACTGGTCCCCGGTTTGTCTCCTGCCCATCCTACCCATCTCCCACATGCACAGGTTATCTTCCAGATAAAACTTTTAATGGCATCTCAGCATGACTTAGGGAAAACAATCCAGAATCTTCACCATGGTTTACAAAGATCTACATTCTTTTGCTTTTGGCTACATCTCTGACTTCATTTCCTATTGCTTTCCATCTTGCCACACTGGACTTTTTGCTGTTCCTTTACCAAGCCAGCAGTGCTCCTATTTCAGGGCCTTTGCACTTGCTGTTCTCTCTGACTTGAGGATTCCTTTCCCAGATACTCACATAACTCATCCACTCACTTAGTTCGGATCTCTGTTACAACACCATCTCCACAGAAAGGACTTTACTTGCTATTCTTTCTAAACGACCACACTTGTCACTCTTTGACCCCTATTCTACTTTATTTTCTCCTCATAATTCTTATTACTACCTGACATTATACAATTTTGTTGTTTGTTTTTTTGTTCTACTCCCCACCCCCATTAAAGTGAGCTTCATGGGAGGCAGAGATTCTAACATACTTTTTTTCATGGCTATATGACAAGTGCCTGGTAGAGTGCCTGACACACAGTATTAAATAGAGGGATGAACCAGACCAGTTCAGAGCTGGGTGTTGGGTAAGTGTAGAAAAGTGTTGCATAGACTCTGACTTCCTTCCTACTATTGCAGCAATTTGTTTCATTGGAGCTGGACTCAAACATAAAATCGCTGAGAGAAGTGTCAGCCTAGCACCTAACAAACTCTAAAATGTCTGTGTATGAGTTTGACTACATAAATTAATTTGTGACAAAACCACTTAATAAACATAATATATTTAAATAATGATCAAATGATTAAATAAGTGAGTGATCAAATATAACTGGACAGTCAACTTGGAATCCTTGCAAACATTAGGAAATGCCTCGGGTGGCCTCATTCCTAAATTCTATATTTTTTTCCAGAAGTTTTTATTTCATATTTGTACCACTGGCTTAATAAATTTTCTTGAGCCTTTATGTTAAATTGGAGCAGCATGCACAATTTAAATTATCTGTTAAGTTATAGTTATTACTTGGTTGGTATTTGTGGCTTTTACAGAAATTCAGCTAAGCAATTCTTTTGTCATCATTTACCATGAGCGTCCAGGTAAATGTTATTTACTCCATTCCGAGAATATGGTGTTATCTGGTGCTTGCTTCAAGTCAGTTAAATTCAGAGCACAGTGCTAGGAAATGTGGAGATTCTCTAAATAAAATGGCATATTTCCTGTCTCCAAAGAGTCTGACAGTTCTAAAACTAGTACAAATTGGGAATCTTTCTGGGTATGACACTTGATCTGTTTCCAGCTGAGTCAGTCTTCGTCTTAGTTTCCCCAACTAAAAAATAAAGCTAATAATATCACTGACAGGAAAAAAATAGTGGAGAACAGCGAGGTAAAGTTTAGAGTTTGAACTTACTAGTAAGGTACAAGTTAGGTCAATACATTCTAGAATGTTTCAGTTGTGTGAAACAACAAAAAAAGAAATCAGATTCTCTTCTAATATCTATTAGCGTTAGATGACCTATTAGAGCTGGAATTCTAACAATTCTAACAAAACAACAAATCTAGAGTTTTCAAACTTTAAAAAATTGGAATTATTTTGCAATGAAATCTTAAGCTGAGCCATAAGTGCTTAAAGTTGTTCAAAGTGGAACCATATAGGTGTACACTGCTTAATTAGAATTTGACATCTCTGAGACCAACCTCCTGGGAAGCTGTCACACAGATACAACAGTCTGACAGTTTTATGGTCACCTGCACTAATTCAGATACAGTCTTCCCTTTGGCACCATTAGACAGAGATTACCTATTTCCAGGACAGCAATATAAGCTGTCCCAGCACAAAGAGATAAGAGGAGGGAATCGAGCCGCCTTAGATATAAGAGCTTGACTCTTCATCTCAGCAATTTCCTCTCGATATTTTGAACTTATCACCAGCCTTCCTTAATTCATGGTGTCTCATCCTTTTATCTGTGCTGCCTCCTGAAAAATTAGGAACCTAACTCTTGTCCCAGATATGATTTTCTGTCCCCACATTGTGTGTGTGTGCATGAACACACACACGCACACGCACACACACAATCTGATCCCATTCAAGTTGGTGGTCACAACCCAAAGCTGACTTGCTCCTATCTGTTTTACAAGGACAGTGTTGGCAGAGAACTTGCAGATCTTGTTCACCATTGTATCCCAAACACCTATCACAGTGCCTGTATTCATATATGCCTGCAGTTATTTATTCACCACTTAGTTAAACACTTGCAAGCTTTCTCTACATCCGACACTGTCCTTAACACATAGAAACAGTGTTGAGAGAATTTGCTCCTGCCTTCCTGGATCTTGCCATCCTATGTATGGTTGGTAATCTATAAATAATTTTTCAATTAATGAAAACAGTTTCCTTCTGGCAAATAAAGAAGCAGTCATGATTGGACAATAAACAAACAAAGAAACAAACAAGTTTTTAGAGCAGGTTTAGGTTCACAGCCAAATCGAGCAGAAAGTAGGAGAATTCCCATGTACTCCTTGCTCCTCCAACCCCACAGCTTCACCCACTAGCAACATCTGGCGCTGAAGTAGTACAGGTGTTAACAATTGATGAGTCTGCATGGCCACATAATTACCACCCCAAGTCCACAGCCTACATCAGGGTTCACTCCTAATGTTGTACATTCTATGGGTGTGGACAAATGCCTAATGACATGTATCTGCCATTTTCGTATCTTACAGCATAATTTCACTGCTCTCAGAATCTGGCTAGACTTTTAAAATTCTATTTTAGGATTTACAGAAATTAGATTGAGTAGCATCTCCCTTCAGATTTTTTGATCAAAAGTTCTGGCTTAGATGATATTTGATTTTCTGAGGAACCAGCCCATTCTGGCTGAAACATGTGTTCAGATCAGGTGATCTCACAAACATGTAAAGGATCTGGCGTCTCATCCTCTCATAGCAAAGTAGTTTCTAGAGAAGTTTCCCAAATGAGGCAGTATATGGAATGACAGAAAAAAAGTCTCTGCCTTTATCATCACGAGGCATGGACATCACTTTGATAGTCTTTTGTTTAACTTTTTTTTTCTTCTGGAAAAGGAGCGTCAGTTGGCTGATTTCATTATCAGAAACCCACACAATCTAGAGAAACTTCTTTATAAATTAGGAATTGTCTGGCATGGACTCCTCTCCAGTCATGACCCAGCCATTAGGCCGAACGGGATTGCCACTCAGACTTGCCTTTGCACTTGACCGCTCACAGGTGGGCTCTAGACTCAGAGCTTAGAGAGTCTCAGACGTCAGAAAACAGGATCAGCTGAGCACCAAGTGGTTCCTGAGGCATCAAACACAATTTGAAAGTCATATTTCTAATTCCCTCATTTTCAGAGAATGAAACAGAGAGTCACAGGGTGAAGTTACCTACTTGCTTCAGATCAAATAGCTGAGTAGAGGCAAAGGTTATGCTAGAACAGAGGGATGTGGAACACTTATTCCAAAATTATTTCTACTGCTCTATATTAGTGATGTATTTTCTGATGTACTGACTTTCATCAGTCAAAACCAACTAATCATAAACCAAGATTTAATAGAATCGCATAAAGATGATATTCCTGATTTAGTAAAACATTTTGTAGTGAGATGAATCAAAATTTTCCCATTGAGGAAACAGTTCTCTGAAAGCAGACATGATATTTGTGTACCTGGGAGTATTTCCTTGTCTTAGAAATGCTCAAGGCTTTTTTTTTTTTTGATGACACTACTCTTTCCTTCTGAATTCCATGCATGGGGCACCAGCAGCCATTTAGAGGGCCTTGGATTTCTTTAAGCTATTATTTTCCTCATCATTTAAGCTTAAGTATAAATCTGACCAACACAACTCTGCAACTACTGAAATCAGAAGGGAAGAATGTCTTAAGCAGGTGAAATCCCCAGGTATCTCAGGCAAGTCAGATAAAATTATTCCGTTGGAAGCTGGCCCTGGTATGAGAATAGCCACCAACACCCCAGGGAGAATTGCATGGCATCTTTAGTGAGAAGACACGATAAAACATTAGTTTCTTCCTTCAAAAAAATTATCACATTTAACTCCTTTGAGAAGGGTGCAAGAGTTCACCACTACTTCCATCTGATTATAGAAGTCTAGTTTTTTTTTTGAAATATACGGAAGCTGACAAATTCATTGAGCCAAGGGCTATAGCATCCCTCAGGGTTTCACTTGAGTACTCATAACAGGTGGCTGTCTAGACTGTTTTTGAATACTCCAAGGACAAAATTCCAGTTTTAATTATGAAAATCATTTATATAATATATTAATATGCTTGCACATGATTTTCCTACTTTACATAGCAATAGTGAGGATGAAATGAGATAATACATGCAAAATGTTAAACACAGAGGCTGGAATATTGTAGGGTTTAATACAATTTATTTTCATTTCCTTTTCTGTCACCAAATATAAACAAAATATAAATTCCATACACCTGAAACTAACACAACATTGTAAATCAACTTTACTTCAATAAAAGTTTTTAAGCTAACAGTAAGCTAACTGCAAATGCATCTTTTTTCTAAAACACTATAAGCCCTTAGAGCAGACACCATCCTATTTCTGTACTCTCCCTGTCTAGTTCTGTGCATTGCTGAAGAGTAGGAAATGAAGGAAGAAGGGTGGAGAGGAAGGAAGGAAGGAAAGAAGGAAGGAAAATAAACAGGAAGGGAGAGGGTAGGAGATAGGAATCATCAAACAGGCTTATATTTCTCCAGTAATTCCCTACCACTTTCAGGATAGAAAGACATGCAACTCCTTAGCTTGGTTTACAAGACAGTTCTGGCTTGGCCCTGGCAGCCTCTGTAACCTCTATAAATACAGTTCATGTTCAGCTTCAGTCAAGCCCAGTTAGTAGCATTTCCTCAGATACACGCTACAATCACAGCCCCCAACTTTTGCATATGCTACACTTCTAACTTGAACATGTCCTCTCTTGATTTCTGTCCCCTTAGAGCCTAGCTAACTTCTCCTCACCTTTTAAGCCTCAGCTAATGCATTTCATATAATCACAGTAAGTAAATTCTTTTCATCCTTTTCCTTTCTATTGCCTCCCATTTCAAAAAGACACTTTGTCATTTTTTCTTTTTCAAATATTCATACATGATAGCATATTTGCTTTCTCAGAATGTACCCCAAATATTTTTTTGCTTCCCATTCTGTCCATTTTATGTGTACCAGATCCACATATAAATTTCTTTATCCATAACATGTGCAATCCTCTTCCCCCCTAAATATCACTTGTTCCCACCTATTCTTTCCCTGCTATGCACTCAGGAACCAGTGCTACACCTTAAGTAGATGATCTCTCTTGGACTCTGGGACTCTGGAATATTCTGTAGGAGAGTTTGGTATTTTTTTTACACCAGTCCTACTTTAAAACATTAAACTTTTTGTTTTATAGAATTGGAGGTTTATGTGCAATTGTCAGAAACAGTACCGAGAGACGCCTCATACCCTTCACCTAGTTTCCTCCAAATGTAACGTCTTTGAAAGCTCCAGTACATCACAACCAGGATTTTACTATCAATATAGTCAATATACAGAACAGTTCCATCACCACAAGGATTCCCCGAGTTGCCTTTAATATTACAAGCACCTCCATTTCCCCAGCACTATCTTTGACAGGTGGCAACCACTAATCTGTTCTTCATTTCTATAATTTTGTCATTTCAAGAATGTCATAGAAATGAGACCATACAGTATGTGACTTATTAGTATTGGTTTTTTTCACCCAGCCTAATTCCCTGAAGAGTCATCCAGGTTGTTTTATGTATCAATAGTTCATTCCTTTATGTCACTGGCTAGTATTCCACGATATGGGTATACTACAGTTTGTTTATCCGGTCACCCATTGAAGGACATCTAGGGTATAGTTTTTGGAATTGTAAGTTTGGTTCATGTTTGTTTAGTACCCATTTCTTCAACAAGGACATAAGGACCATGAGGACAGAGGTTATTACTCCATTATTTATACCTAAAGGTACACTTAGCAGTATTACATTGCTTGGCACACAGTACATACTTCATACATATTTTTGAATAAATAAGAGGCAGAATCTTGTCTTCAATTTATGTCCAACTGAGGATAGTTATACACAAAAAACTAGGTATTCTGAGTAGTTTATGATCCCCCTTTTCTACCACATAAGGTTGTATCTTGTAAACATATCAAAGATTGGAAGGAAGCAATCCAGTCACCCAGTTCCACCATTCCTTGGGCCTGGTGAGCACTGTTGCACCATGTCTCCTCTGGGTCTCTCTGCTCTAACTGCAGCTGACAACCTCTGAGAGCTCTACCCCTTCAGCCCCATCTCCCTGAAGCCCCTCAAGGCTTTCAGTTATTTACTGAGCACCTCCTTTGTGCCAGGCACTGTGTTTAGAGCTTGAGGAAAAGCAGTAAACAAGATGAAAAGACAGAGTCTTAGCTTTTATGCACTCCATATTTTATTAATGAAGACAGACAATAAATATGAAAAACAGAAATTAACAAGATTTCAGATAGTGATAAATACTGTGAAAAAAATAAGACAAAGTGACATGGTAAAAATATGCTGGTGGACTGGGGCAGGATGGAGCTGCATTTAACCAATGGCTTAGAGATGGTCTTTCCAAGGAGGTAAGATTTGAACTGAGGTATGAATCCATAAAGGAACCAAGCATATGAAGGTCCAGGAAGAAAGGACATTTCAGTCAGAGCAAATAACTAGTGAAAAGATAGGAAAAAAGTAGGTATGTTTGGGGAGCAGATGGAAGGCCATTTTGATAATAAACAATGAAGTTGAGGAAGCAGGCAGAGACCAGATCATTCAAGACCATTCAGTACTTGCTGGACATTGGGAATTTATTCTGAGGATGAGGAGAAGCCACAGGAGGGGATTAAAACAAGAGAGTGACATAATTAGATTTTTATTTTAAAAGATCACTCTGGCCATGACGTGGAGAATAGTTTAAAGGGAAGCAGGAACAGAAGGAAACAAGTTATAACGCTGTTTTCATAGTCTAGGCAAAAGGTGATGGTAACGTGGTAAAGAGGAAAGAATAGAAGAGGTTTATTATAGTTTGGAGGTCACGCTGGTGTTCCTAGACCCCCTCATTCCTCCTCCTGTCATTACCACCCTCTCTCCTATAAGGGCACCACTATACTGACTTTTAACAGCATAGATAGTTAAGTGTTTTTTGTTTTGTTTTGTAATCTACATACTCTTTTGTGTCTTTTCACTCTCATTTTTCCTATTGTTGCATACAGTTGTAGTTTAATTTTCACTGCTGCATATTATTCCATTATGTGAACCTAACAAAGTTAATTTAGTACTTTCCTGTCAATGAACATGTGAGTTATTTCCCACATTTGGGAATATTACTAGCAGTGCTACTATGAGCATTCTAGTGTGTGATATTTGGAGACATGGAGCAGAATTGCTAAGTTATGAGACATGCATATGTTTGGCTTTAGAGGATAGTACCAGTTTTCCAAAGTAATTACACAGATTTACACTCCCATTAGCACTTATTGACAATTCCTTTACTTGGTATTTTATGTATTTTCCTTTGAACCACTTTGGTGGGTGTAAGAGGCATCAATTTCTATTTTATTTGATATATTTATTTTGTATGCTCATTTTCCAAATCTCTTCTTAAATCTTTGACTTGTACTCTCTTTTCATTTCTTTTATGTTCAGATACCACATTCCAAAGTCAAATACCTTTCCTTTAGTTGATAATGCTGCCAAGTGAAAGAGAGCACTTGCTTTCACACTTACACCTTCATTGAAATACACCATTGAAATACAAAAATATTTAATTTTCAGCAATCTCACATTGTCTGACAGTAACCATAGACCCTAATCATTATTTTGCAGATTGATGAGAGGAATTTCATCAATAGATGGTTTCAAAGTCCCTTGTATCTTCAATTGTTATTTTATTTAAATAATTTTCATCCTCCATTCTCTTTGTGATCCTCTTTTTCCCTTGGACCAAAATTTACTTGTTTCTCCCTCAGTGGTGTTTGTTTCCCCTTTTGCCATCCATTTTCACCTAGTTTAGGATCCCAAAGCAACACTTAGGTATTTATTCCACTTTGATAAGAAGTTATATTTTATATATGAACTTAATTTCCCAGAAATTTTAAAAGTTACTTTACTTAGAAAAAAGTTATGGAAAGACATTATTTTTTTCCTAGAAGCTACTTTTTAAAAAT
The DNA here is from genome assembly GCF_003676395.1 of Aethalodelphis obliquidens. NCBI lineage: Eukaryota > Metazoa > Chordata > Mammalia > Artiodactyla > Delphinidae > Aethalodelphis > Aethalodelphis obliquidens. The sequence goes on along the minus strand of NW_020837957.1, from coordinate 34,086,091 downwards.
TTTTATTATTTTTTTATTGAGGTATGGTTGATTTACAATAATATATGTTTCAGGTGTACAACATAATAATTCACAATTTTTAAAGATTATACTCTATTTATAGTTATTATAAGACATTGGCTATATTCCTTATGCTGTACAATATATTCTTGTAGCTTATTTATTTTATACATAGCAGTTTGTACCTCTTAATATCCTATCCCTTATCTTGCCCCTACCCCTTGCCCTCTCCTCACTGGTAACCACTAGCTTTTTCTCTATATCTGTGTTTGTTTCTTGCTTTGTTATATTCACTAGCTTGTTTTATTTATTAGATTCCATATATAAGTGATAACATACAGTATTTGTCTTTCTGTCTGGCTTATTTCAGTAAGCATAATATCCTCTAAGTCCATGACAGTTATTTTTAAATGGTTTGAAAAAGAGAAGTCTTCAATACCCAAAGAAACTCAAGACTATTTTCATACATATGGTAGAATTATGACCAACATTTTCCTAAAGCAGTTTAAGAATTAAACCAGTCCTTATACACAGTGGCCAATCAAAGTGATTAATGTTTCTGAGACTGCTAATCACAGCACTATGTCAAAAGGCCAAATAGTTCAGCTGACAGTTATGCTATTGGACCTGCAGCTGTACTTGTGGGAATAGCCATTGACTCAGCAAATAAAGAGCTATAAGAATTTCCTAGTAAACCAATTTAACTCCTATGTATATGTGTCTATATAAAAACATGTTTCATGTGATATTGCTAGCAGTTAATGAGGTATTGAGGTGCTGTCTCCTGGGTCCCTTTAAGCTACATGATTCTATGTTCTGTTTCTATAGAATTATAAACCACGTAGCAGGAAGCTCACATTAAGCTACTACCTTTGTGCTGCCCGATGCTGGGATTCAGGCATAGTTAGATAAGTTGTAGAATAGATCTGCCAGAGTTTCTTAGTGACTGAGAAGCTTTCTGGAAAAGAATATAAACTGTGTTCATTGCTGAACTTCAAGCATATCTGATCATGCCTGATGAATTGATGAGTTGGCTTCAAAGAAGCCTAACTGTGAGTAAGAGATTAAAAACTATATATAGAGAGTTGATTCCAAAGAAGAAGAAAGCAGGCAAATGGCTTAGATCCAGTAACAAAGATTTTAGTCATCAGAGGAGGAGGGACTCAGTACAAGTCTTGGTTGATGCATGATTTCATTCTAGGCTTAGCTTCAAGGACCTATAAATTAAAATAGAAAGACTTCTTTGGCTAAATGCTGTAAGACTTCGTGACACAGGCAACATTAATTTCCACCATTGTAGTAAAAATTTGTTAAAAAATATTCAGAGGGAAGTAAGACTGCTCCCACATCCTTTCATGGACCACACAGACCTTTGTTGTAACTAAGGGCTCAGAGTGGACACTCAGAGGTGTTGGGAACCCAGAAAAGCAGCAGGAAAGACTCTCACCACCACTGTAGCTGTGTGGTGGTCATCCGCCTCTGCATTCTTGAGAATGGCGACTTTTGCGTCAGTGGAGCATTAGATAGAGCATACAGCGTCAACAGAGCAGCATGGATGCTGTATGTTAGTTCTTCTTCCTGACAATTTGTAAGACACTTCCTGGGGAAACTCCGACTTATTTGTGGCCAGGTGTGTTGAGCTGGAAGTATGGAAGGATGTGATGCAATGCTAGGAGAAGAAATTTTGCAAAGGTTGGATTTTCCTATATTGAGTAGGTCAAGGCCAGAGCGAGGATAATTTACAATAGGATAACATTTTTAAAATTTTCTCTAAAATTGAGATTTTCCCCTGCAAAACTCTAACCACCCATCCATATAGGCACCCATTTATACATTTTAAACATATTCAGTGACTGCCTTTATTTCTCCCCCTCTGAAACCAGAAATGGAAAACATCATTTGTCAGTTTGGTTGGGCTTATTATAAAATTTCTGTCACTTTTCAGTTCTTTATCTTGTCTTAATCTTAGTTTCTTTATTCTTTCTTAGTTCCCTCTCTTTGATTAAGTTTTGAAAATTATTCTTAGAGCCATGAAGTAGCTATATCAATAAAATTATATCAATAAAAATGGACATATTTTTGTTGTAAAAATTGTTGGTTATTAATTGCTCACCGTCCTTTCCTCCTGGTTCTAGCTAACTGAGAAACAGAATTGAGGGGATAAATAAGGAACACAATTAAGTATTGATACCGATTTTATTGATAGAGTGGGATTGAGAACCCAGTCTGGATCTGAGGCCAGGATGGTACTTCCTATGGCCCCTCCTGAATGGAGTCTCCTCGGTCCCACGGAAGTATTCACTCATTCACAGGCAGAGACGCTAGGTTAGAGAGAACAGAGGGCAGGCTGGGCTCACCAGGACACTTTTCAATTTGGTGACCACACGGGTGGGAGTGCAAGGTGGTCAGGCCCTCAGCACTTGAGAATTGGTGGTGATTACTTAGCAATGCAGCAGTATTTCAACAAAGTGACACTGCCTCACAGTAAGTGTGGCTCACAGATGTTAAGCTCCCCTAGATCTCACCAATCAGACATTTTACCTCTGCTCCTATGTGTGGAATATGCGACGTGCCATGCTCTCTCCAAGGAGAAAAGGAGAAGGAAGTCAGGGAATGAGTTCTCTTCCCCAATACTCCCAAACTTTGTGCTTATTTAATTGTGTGTGTTTAATAGCCAAGCCTATGGTCATCCAGGGTTGTGACTATACCTCTTCAGAGGAGGAATTAGCAGAGTATTAGAGGTGCCCCATGGCCTACCACTGCCCCTCTGGGCCTCCTTCTGGGTCAATAGTGAACAGTTCAGCTTTTGAACTCAGAAAGTTCTGACAAAGCTTAGAATAAGCCATTGATTGATGTAACTCACAGGGTACAATGTACTCATGGCCAAAAACTCATTCCCTGTTCAAGTTCTAACCTCAACTTATGCCCCACTACATTGTCAAATGCTTCTTATTAGAAACTATACAAAAAGTCCATATAAAAGCAAAAGTAGCGCCAATAATACAGTTTAACTTCAAACTATATCACACACTTGCACAACATGAAACTCTTCTCAGTATTGTATTCCTAGAGAGAAATGAAAGACCAGAAGTAAAATCTGATTCAAGTTAATGAAACTTCCAGGAAATCAAAAGTCCAAAATCTTGCCTCTTCAATGTTTTTCTTTCTATTTTCAGCAAGAAGGATTTCAATCACATGCAATCAGGGTCCTTTTAGGAACAGGCTGGCCTTTTCCTATGGGAATAGGTGTAGCCTCTCCAACAACTTCAAAATTTAATTACTCCAACTTTAATTCACACTCACGTGTGATGTGTTATCAGACAAAGAATCCAGGGTCTATAGGACATGTAAGATGATTTCAGCTGCAGCCTTCACTCATACAATTTGAAAGAGACAAAATAATTTCAATCCTCCCACAGCAGTTATCCCCATACATAATATCATGTCACAGTGCAACTGTCAGCACTGAACCATAGCAGAAAAAAAAAAAAAGAGTAGATTTGATTTGTCTTGCCAGAATGCCTGATAGTCTAGGCCAGTTTATTTTGAGTCCTTACACCGTGAACTTAAATTCAGTTATGAGAATGCTTCCATTAAGAGGTTAATGATGACACTGTTTCTCACATTTCATATGTTCCTACATTTTCCAAAAATTACAAATTTGCTGTGATAGCCTCTTCAGCCTCCAGGCCTTATTTGAAGCTCTCATCTTTCACTTTATGTTCATTTCACAACTTTTCACTTCCGTATCTCCCTTGAGTCGTACTCTTCCAGCATGATTCTGGCATGTGGATGCTGAGGAATGAGCATGCCGCCTGGGGATACAACCTCCCCTCCTCCTTGAGAGCTGGGTACCCTACATTTTAAAAGAGCCAACACTCCAGAGTTCATTGCATCACATTCTCCACAATGTCAATCTTCTGCTCTGTGTTTGGATTTCTTCAACCTCAGAACTATCGAAAGGCATTTTTAGCAGCGTGTCATTTTCTGTTGCAGCCTCTTCTTTTGGAACTCCTTGGGCCTAAGAATCCTGTGTCTTAGTGGGATCTTTCCCTCACCTTCATATTTGCCTCAGCTGGAGATTTTCCTTCAGTATATTATTGACTGAAAGTTGCCATTGATTTTTCCAATGTTTGTGCCCTTTGTGGATTAACAGAGGATAAATATATCTTTCCTGTGTGCACTTTGTCCAATTCTGCATTCTCAGAGTGTTAGAGTTGGTAGAAGTTGAATCCCTTATGTTTCTTCCAAGCATCCCAAACACTGCTTCCTGCTGTCTCTTTTCCCCACAGGTTTCCATTTGCCTTCAGGGTTCTATTTCTCTCTGTTGTTCCCCTGCTCTTTCAGTGAGAACCAGCTGAGCTTTTAAAATTTTACTCACTTCTTAAATGACTGTCTTTCCTTCTCTAAAGCAACAACCATAATATTAATTATAGCAACCTAACCTTTATTGAGTACTTATGGGGGGCCAGATCCTACGCCAAGAGTTTAAAGGTAGGCATGTTTATTTCCTAGTTACCAAGGACTATTTTAAGGATTCAGGAGGTGAAGATATCTCCCGAAGTTTACAAAATTAGGGTTAAACTAAAAGAGAGAGAGAAAGCGAGAGAGAGAAGACAGATGAATTACCTATTATCCACATTTAAATAGGATACATCTATCCGTAAAAAAGTTCCTCACCTCACCAGCCAGTTAAATCACTTATCCTCCAATAGAGAAGAGCAAATGAAGGGTTAGAGATAGTATCAGAAAATATGTACTGCCGTGCTGGAGAAAGGCAATGCTTTCTTGTGGTCAAGGGTCCAAAGTCCCTAATTGAGTTGCTGTAGAGACTAAGTGATTTCATATAAGTCACTCTCATTAATAAAATCAGTAAGTGCTGCTCCTTTCTCAAGAGTGTTACAAAATCTTCTTCCTTCTACAGAGTTAAGGAAAAAGGGAATAATTGTGTTCTCCAATAATGTCCAGTTCAGGACCCTCACAATCACAGTGGAAGGAGAACTTGTTGATTCATTCACATCATATTTCTCTCTGTCTTACAGCATGGAAGAAGAGTATGCCTATTAATACGGAACTTGTGGTGATTATGCCCCTTGTATGGTTTATAATAATGGTGTTTGATCATTTACTCACAGTGTTATATATAAACTTTAAGGATTTTTTTCCTAAGAAATAGCTTGGGTGGTTTTTTAAAAGTATAAATACAAAGCATGTCATTGCAAATATTTTATACAATACTTATACAGGGAAAAGTAAATGTAAATCACTGGTTACTCCACTTCCAAGAGACATTACTGTTAACATTGTCATGAGAACCTCTCAGGGATTTTTCTGTTCATGTGAACACACATACCTTAAAATTATAAAGTGGGGCATCCATTATACTAGTGCCCACTAATGTGTTAGAATGTATTTTTTCCCTTAATAATATATCATTGGTGGAGGGGCGTCAAGATGGCAGACTAGGAAGACCCTGAGCTCAACTCAGGGAGCCCACAAACACATCAAAGCTACAATTACATATATGGCAACTCTCACTGAGAATTACCTGAAGACTAGCAGAACAGCTCTTCTACAACCAAGGCTATGAGGAAAGAACCACACAGAGTCTGGTAGGATGGAAGGAGAATTAATCTAGTTGGGACCCACACCCCTAAGCGGGGACCCAGAAGAGAAGGGGGATTTCACAGGCTTGGGGATCCTCCCTAAGAAGTGAGAGAGATACGAGCCCCATATTAGGCATCCCAGCTATGGGGTCTGGCACTGGGAAGATAAGCCCCCGTGACTAGTTTGAAAACTAGTGGGCTTACCTGAGGGCTGTAAGAAACGGAGCCTCCACTCTTGAAGAGCACATGCATGGACTAGCTTGTTCCCAGTCCCAGTGCAGAGGCAGCAGATTGAAAGCTGCCTGATGCTCCAGCTGGCCTGCCAAAACCTCCCCAGTACACCTTCCAAAGCCACACCAGCCTCCTGCTCGTCCATCTTGCTCTGACACTGCTCCCTGCTAAGGTGGAGACCACCATCGTTTGCCCCAAGGAAAAGTGAAGCCAGCTCAGGAGAGCTACTCCAGCACCTTGGGCCCCACACATGCCCCCAACCAAAGAGAGACTGCCATGGCTGCCAGGAGAAGCCCAACTCCTTCAGGGCTCCTGCTCCAGCCCCTTGGGCCCCAGCCTTACCCCATGAGAGCAAGGCAACAGCCATTGATCCTGGGAGAAGCCCCAGAATTCACAGGGCTTTGGCTCTTGTCCCTCCAGCTTGCCAGGCTTACCTCTCACCAAGGCAGCAGCCACCAGTGCATCCCAGGACAAGACACAGCCCATGCTCACTTCAGATTCAGCTCTCCCACAAAAGCCATGGGGCACAGGCAGACTGCACAGGGACACTCCCAAGCAAGGACTCCTGACCATCCTAACACGGCCAAAGTCCACCATGGCTTTGGTAACAAAGGCATGACTACTTAATTGTGCACTTAGTGTAGATATTTGCAAATAAGTCCCAAGTTTACACCCATATATGCCTTATGTCCGATAACTGATGTAATCTTTCTTTGAAACCACCTTCCTGCCATCCTCTCCAACAATGCTGGCGAGTAGGGAAAATATAATTTAGCTTAATCTAGTAACTTACATCGATCCAATAACTTAAACTTTTTTTTTAGATAATAGTCTTACTCAAGCAAATTCTCCATCTTCCAGATTCTCTGTCCTTGTCCTGATATGTCCAAAATGGTCTCAAGTTGTGAGATGTAAAGGGCTACATAACCCATGGTGATTGAGAGGATGGGAGGGACAGGTCTGCACACAGGTCCCTGTATGCCCTGCTGGCATACTGTGCTAATGTCGGTGATTGGGGAATTTGTTGCATCTTCTTTGGTTTGATCAGGACCCAGAGATCCTCTGCTCCTGACTCAATCTTTCCTTCGCTTACAAGCGCTAAAAGGTCCTATGTGTGGCTGCAGGGTTCTGTACTTGGTTGCGCTCGGCTATAGTCCATTTAATCCCTGCCAGACCTCTGGGAGGTACCGTAGCTGGATGCCCAACTACTTCCACATCTCCACATCAACTTCACTCTGAGGACATGTGGTACCTTCCAGGTCTTTTTCATGGCACATAAGAGTTAAGTGCCTTAGGAGTTTTATCTAAGACTCTCATTCTGCCTAAAGACTCCAGAAGGAGAGCAGGAGGGATGCTCTCTGTAGCTGTGTTCTCTTCAAGGTAGACTTATTTAGATAGTTCTTGATCCAGGGCTCAGTGCCAGCTGATACATCTCTCCATCTTACTTTTAATGTTTCCTGTTTAGTGTGGCAGACACCTATGTATACATGTCAGGTATAATACAAACCTTATATTCCCAGCTTGTGTCAAAAATATTTTTCATAGTCATTGGTAACTTTCCATTTAAAAATTGACGTAGCTTAGCGAGGTATGTAGGATAGATGATCTTAAGTCACAGCTCATAAAGCAGATCTACCACCAACAAGTAGCTATAAAAACATTGGATTGAGGCTGATGGGGAAGTTGATACAAACAAGCTAATAGAGACATATCCTTTGGCAGGTGTCTGGGTCGGCATTATAATGTAAATTTGTTGCCAGTACTCTTTATCTTCTCAGGTCATTTGCGATTTTAGAGATGCCCGGCTTGCACTAAGGCATAATGAACCCTATGAGATTTTAACGTTGTTGGCCCAGTTTTAAAATGTGGTTAACTGAGTGGTTAATGTAGGATGAGTTCTTAGGACTGCATTAGGCCAATCAGTGTAATTAGGTTGCATGCCCGTTGGGCATGGACTGTGAGTGCTTGACTAAGTTTTTCGTTAAGATTTAGCACATTTTGTCTCAATAAATTTCTTTTGCACTAAACCTCACAAAGTGGTTTGCAAATCACCACTTAAATATTACAAAAATACAAACACATGATTTATAGAACTAATACTTGCACTCAGTTTGAAAGCTGGCCTCTGATTTTATGAAAGTACTTTAGTACTGTTACATAATTTTTTTCCCAAAACAGTGAAGGGAAAAATCTGGTGATACATGTGTACATTAGATACGTGTTAGGCTACTGGACTCCTGTAGGGTTCTATAATTCTATGTCAATGTAAAGGAATTTTAAAAAACTACTCTGTCTTATTTCCACCCAAAATTTCTAGACTGATTTATTAGTTGTTCAGTTATTTAATCAGTAGCTCAAGATATCTTAGGAGTTTCCACTTTTTCAATAGGCTGAACTGATATTAACACTGGTCTATGTAAACATGATTTTTTACTTCACTGGTAGCTAACTTTAAAGACTTTATGAGAATCAACCTTTTTCTACTGTCCACAGCTGTATGTATTATATATGTATGTACACAGAGCTATAATATTTTCAAGAGAAACTTTCTAATCATATGCCCATATCATGGTATTTAGACTATAAGATTCATGAGGGCACATCCAAGTCTTTTTCACCTTTGTTTTACAACAGAGTCTGGCACACAGTAAGGACACAACCAAATATGAATAAATAAGTACCTATTGAAACCTCCTGGCAATAAGAGACACCTAGTCATATGTTCATGAGATACCACCTTGGGAAAGAGATAGAACGGTGACTCTAGGGGACTCTGCTTATAAAGATTCAGGAGATTCATAAAAACTTCAGTAAGGAAGAAACTCATTCAAGATGGTAAGATCCATGTAGGCAAACATTTCCCTACAAATAACATACCCGTATCTTACTTTGGTTTCATAGAGTCCATAAGATCCGTATGAGGTGCACAAAAGAGAAAATAAGTTCAACATCTTATGAACATTTTATAGTATCAGAGATTCCTAGAGTTAAGAAGAATCTTAGAGGTCATCTGTCTAAGTTTCCACCAAAAATTAGAGATTCTCTTCTCAGCCATAGTAATCATCCAGCTCAAATCCTTCCACTAATAAGAAACATGTGCTTTGTAATTATATATTTACGTGCTTGTAATCCAAACTAAACAGATTTAGATCCTAAGGAAATGAGTGGGCTTGAAGAAAATGACCATACATGTAGGACAGAAGAGTCCAGATGTAATGAAGAAAATTTACCTAATTAGAAATAAAGCCTATATCTAGATCAAAGGGAAACATTATACTTCAAAAGCCAGGATTAATGAAAGAGACCAAACCTATAAAAATATTGGAGAAATTGTGATTTCAATTTCAATAAAGCATATTTCGGGCTATACTAGAACTGCTAATTGACACCCCTGACCCAATATCACTTCTCATCTTCTTTTGTAATAAGGGTATTTTAACAGAGCTACCTAAAATAAGCATTCCTTTTCCCAGACTCCCTTGCATCTTAGTGTGGCTATGTACCACATTCTGATCCAAAGGATGTGAGCAGAATTTGTGTATGTAACTTCTAAGTCATGTCCTTAGTAGGAAGAGGTATATCTGCCCCTATGCCCCCATTCCCTTTCCAGCTGGCTGAGATGTGAACATGGTGGTGAGCCATCTTCCACGTGGATGAGAACAACTTCCTAGAAATGGCAGAACGGCAGGATGAAAGGACCTGCATGTTTGCCTTGATTGCTTATGCTTGGACTATTACAAAGGAGAGAAATAAACTTACTTCTAACTTATCTGAGTTCCTTTTGTTTTAGGTCCTTACGTAATACACAGCTTTCCAGGTGGACAAATTGCAAAGTATCAGGATCTAAGTAATACAGATATAAGTGTGTTTAAGTGATATATAATAAACTTAAGCATCATACAAAAGATACAATACTTTCTCTTCTGGAGCTGATGAAATATTTTTAAATATTATGTTAGGTCAACAAAAACTCATTAAACTATAAAAAGCAAAAGTTGTACAGGTGATTTTCTTTGATCAAGAAAATAATAACACAAAGGGTAAGGAGATAATTATCAAAAACATTTGACTACTTAGAAAATTTTAAAATGTATCCCTTAGGTCAAAGAAGAAATTAAAGTTGCAATTATAGCTATTTAGAAAATAACGACAAGAAGCTTCTATTAAAGCTTATGAGCTATGACCTCAGAGCTGTGATTGTGGTCTCTGGATGTTATTTTTGGCCAAAAGGAGCCAGAACTCACTGAAGACAGCTGATTTCAGTTCTGGGTCAGGAAATGTACACATGTACAATATGAGTCCAGAACATCTTTCATAAAAGAAAGTAAGAAAGTTTTCATGGTGTTCTGGGTTCATGTCAAAATGACTCCAGAACAAACATGAAAAGATTTCCACTGGACAAAGGTGAGCATCTTGAAAAACAATAATATGTGCTCTGGGTTGAAATACATCAAATATGTTTAAATCTACGAGTCCATAAGGGTAAGTGCTTTCCCCACTCCACCCAAGCAAATTAAAAAAAAAAAAAAAATCCTTGGATAACTATGAAGGTACTAGGAAACAAACTCACTGTTTTGAAAAATGTAAAAAAGAAAGTAATCAATTATTTATCTTGTCCTTCACATAAGATCTACAGCTCAGAATAAAACAAATAATTGATGAGTGAATATTTCTCCTTATGGAAATTTTGAAGCTAATAAATGTAAAAGGAATGATAAAAGTGAAAATCACTATTCTGCAACCCTAATGCAAATCTAACGTAAACAATCCAGGCAATGATCAACAATGGCTGCTAATATGACAAAAGGACAATCAACATTATGTGTTTCTTGATGGAAGTATTATACATAATTCCACCTTTGATTGAAATCAAATCTGCTCTGATAAGGACCAGTTTACAGGGAAATAAGGGACAAAAAATATGACAAATGATACCTAAGGAAAATAATTATCAAAATCCAGTCTTGGGAAACTACAGAATAATAGAAGAAAAAGTCAGGTTTCTTTAATAAAAAGATGGAGAGAGAGAGAGAGAGAGAGAGAGAGAGAGATTTGTAGAGTATAAGATACTTAAAAGACATATCAAGTTATATAAGAATGCTTATATTTTAGAGGTACTGATAGATGAAATGGTATGATGTCTAAGATTTTCTTCAGAATAATCCAATGGTGAAAGATCTAGCTGAAGACCTATAAATGAAAGAAGACTGGTCATCAGTTGATATATTTGCAGCTGGGTAATAGACCCACATGGGAGTTTATTACACTGTCTTACTTCTGCATACATTTAAAATTTTCTAAAATTAATAAATTAAAAAATTATGGAAAAAACCATTTCTCAGAGAAAATATCATTTTAGTCTTAGATCTCTTCATTATTAAAGAAGATATAAACTAGCAATTCTGCTCAAGAACTTTAAAAAGAATAACAAAGCAAACTCAAGGAATATAAAGTAAATTAAAACATTAAAACATATTAAAAATTTCAGAAGCATAATGTCTTCTATGTCATAAATATTCTTCAGTACATCAATTGATTCCTAATTTCCTGTGTGAGGGCATTTAAATCAAGCAGTCTTAAAATCTAGCTTAATAACAAAAAGTCCTTCTAATGGAATTCCATCAGAATAGCCTCCCTTGTCTTCATCTAACAGATGTAGAATATGTAGACTTATGAGTCCTGGTGTCACAGAATCAATAAAGGTGATGGAAATGATTTCTTTTAAAACAGTATTAGAATACTAGTCTGTTTCTGGGACCTCATATGTATAATCTTAGGACTGTTGACTCTCCTTTGACTTGAACTCTTGCCAATATTCCAAGTGATAAACCCTTAAAGAGTCCCAAATCACTATCAACACATCAAATTCCTTAAGAAGGAGATTTCTAGTCATGCCATCTATAGTTGACTATATTGTCTTCCTCCTACAGATTGCTGTCACCCTGGTGCCTCCCTTTACTACTTCTATAGAGGGCACAAATGTCTGGAAGACAAGCTTTTCATATGATAATTTCTTCTACTCAGTCAAGATAGATTCTAAAATCAAAATCATTATACAAACATCAGAGATGATAGACTCTTCCATTTAAAAGGGATGCTGGCATTGAGCTGGTTAAGTTTCTGATGTTGAAAGTCATTTTATAACACACTCCGTAAGTAAACAGTAAATATCTAGCCACAGTTTATGATATATATTTTCAATATGTGTAATCATTTCTTTTTCCCTAAAATGTTCTCCCTAAATTTGCAATAGCTCATGTAAGCATTATGAGCTGCATAATTGGCAATAGCTCATGTAGGCATTATTTTACCTATCTATGTAACTATTTGCTTAAGAATCTATGCGATATTGGGAAAATACTTTATTTCTCTGAGGCTGAATTTCTTCATAGATAATACTGAATAGTAACACCGTATATTGATGTTGTACAAATTAAATAACAATGTAAACGTTCAACATAGTGCCTGACTTATGAAATATACATTGTATAGCTTAGATTTCTCTGGACAAATACAAAAGGACAAACATTTAGGCACCAAAGTATATTCCTTATGAGTTGTATATTACTATGCTGTTACAGTGGCGACACTATGATATTTGGGCAATAATTCTTGTGTGTTTTAGTCATGACATTCTTTCCACACCATTTAGAAGAAATTTTTAGAGAAAATCATTAATAAAGAAATACAATTTACATTTTTTCTCACAACTTAATGGCAAAAAATTATGAACTATAAGCACCTAATAGAAAAAAAAATCATGCAAAGAACATTAAAATGAAGCTATTGATGGTGGCTTATTCATGAGCTATTGATTATGCTGATTTAATTACCCATGGTTATAAGATTTTAGAACGAAAAAAAAAATTGAGGACACCCAGTGCAATCCTGGTCACCTCATCTTCTGTACTTGGGAGTATTATTCATCTTTTGAAGGGAAATATAGATCCTAATAAATCAAAACCAAATGTATTCTTCCTATGTTAAATCTTTTAGGGATATAAATTTGACAAGTTTTGAAAATTTAGGAGGGAACCTTTTGCTTTCTATATCCCTTTAATTCCTTTAATGGAATAGGGTGAGGGTAGAGGGGTGGGGCAAGGAGAGATGAATAATGATATCATTTTGATTTATTATAAGGCATAAGCTAATATTATTTCTGTCCTCCACAGTATCAGATAGAGAAAGTAAAGAAAGCACTTATTTTCAAAAATGAAGTAGAAGAAAAATAAACACACTGAAATTTATTTTTGATTATATGGTTGCTAAATCAATCTTATTTTCCATTGATTTATTTTGTTTCCTTCAGAGAAATCTAAATATTAAAATCTTGCCCAAACAGATAAAGATTTTTTTTCGCCTTTGTCAATTTTAGTTTAGTTCTTAAATTTGGTGCAGGTTTTTCAATCCCAGAAAAATGTCTGAGTTATAGGTGCATAAGAGGTACAACCAAAAGAGTTTCTGTCATCAAAGTTCATGATTTTTTCGTGTGTTACATAAGACAGCAGGCAAAGGTCACCAAAACCTGGTCCGTTCTGAAGGTATAATTTTCTCCCCTTTCCCTCCTTTTCACTACCACTCATCCCTCCCCACTCCATTAAAATAGCTCTACATAATAAACAGACTAATAAGACCCCATTATTTGATAATCTGTGTTATTCTTTACCCACTTAAGACTTATTTTTCCATAACTTTCTTCTATTTGGAGAGACCGTTCAAACATTTTGGCTACTCAAGTCCTATATAAACTCAGGATCCACCTCAAACCTGTTTCCTGCCAAGAAACCATCTTTGATTTCTCTAGTATCTGGAATTAGTATCTCTCCAGTGTAATTACTTGTGAACCCCCCAACCCTGATTAAATTCAATTAACGGACTTTTATCTTGCTCCAAGCATCTGAACTTGGTCAGAAGAAAGACAGCAATGCTGATCAATATAATTTTAAATTCATCTACAGTGACCTCAAGTTACAAGCAATTCTTTCACATTTCCTCACTTCATTAACTTTCTTAGTCTCTTAGGTAAAGGTTTCACATTTTCTCTCTCTCTTAAAACTCCAATACCCCATCCTTCTCCCATTTGATTTCCTTGATTTTTTTGTCATTGAGAAAATATGGGCAACACATGCTCTTCCTACCAAATTTACCAATTTACTTGCATCTGTACTCATACCACCAGTCTTTATTTCCATGACAATGGTAAACTAATGGTACCTCTATATCTGAACAAACTCTTCCTTTGTGCACAAAATTCCATTCTTCTCACTCACCCTAGGGCATTATTCCTGCAGCTGATCCTTTCTCTCCTGCATTGCCATTTTTATCCTCTTTTATTGGATAATTTTTATCAGCATAAAAACAGTTACAATATCTTCCATGTTAAGAAAAAAACCCCTTTCTTCACCCTACTTCCCCTTCCAGCTACTACTCTAATTTTCTGTCCCTCTTTACAGCAAAAGTCTTCAAATGAGTTGTCCATCCTCACACTCTCCATTTGTCCTTTTATTCTCTCTTGAATCCAAGAGATTCATCAGAAAATCAGTTGGCTTTACCTTCCAAAGACATCCAAATTCCAACAACTTTTCACCACCTTCACCCTCTTCTAAAGAACCATCATTTCTCACCTGAACTAGCGCTTCAGCCTCCCAGCTAGTCTTCCTGCTCCCATAAGTGTCCCCACCCCTGCACTCTGAGTGATACTCTTAAAACATAAGTTAGTTAGATCATGATACGCTTCTGCCCAAAACCCACTAAGGATTTTGCATCAAACTCAGAATTAAATTCACATCTGCAGCATGGTCGGCAAAGCTCCCATGATCTTGCCCTCCACTAACTCTATGATGTCATTTGCTGCTAATTTCTCATTCTGACCTCACCTCATCTCAATTATTCTGCCCCAGCCACAGTGTCCTACTTGGAGATCCTTGAGCGCACCGGGCACACTCCTGCCTCAGACCTTGGTACTTGCTGTTCCCTCGCCTGAGAAGCTTTCCTCCCCCCACATACCCACACATTTGCCTCTCACTTCCTTTAGTCTCTGCTCCAATGCCACTTCTTAACAGAGAGGCCTCACTTAAACACTCTGTATTATGTCTCTACCTTTCTCTCTCTGCATTATTTTTCTGCATAGCATTTATCAGTACCTAAATATTACATGGGTATTTGTTGAGCAACAGCTTTTCCTGCTAGAATATAATCTACATGAGAGATTTTTTTTCCACTTCTCTATTTCCAGCATCCAGACTGTATCTTTCAAGTAACTGCTCTCAATAAATATTTGTTGGCTAAATAGTAATATCACATGTTTTATTTTCCTTTATGTAATTTATTATAACTTGTTTGCACTGTATGTAATACATATATATCTTCTGGTCCATATACATAATATATCTTCTTCAGAGCAACCAATGATGCCCAACAATACATCTGTGTTTTGTGGACATTATCTGTTTTAATTCTTATAACAATTCTGAGATTAGGGTTATATTATCCTCATTTTACAGATTTGGAAATGAAGCTAAAGAGATTAAAACTGTTGAACATAGTTACCATTCACAAACCTCATTCCTGACCCCCCCAAATAAAGGCTCTCCCTGTAACTTTACAGTTGAATTTGCTTTTCTAACATTTAGTTTAAACTATGCTATTTGTTGGAAATTTAATTAAGTTAACAGCTCAAACGTAAGCATCGTTTATACACCTTTGAAACGTGGATCTATAGAAATGGCAGTTGAATTAACTACTTGACAAGAACTATTTTCCCATTTGCCTTTACTTTCCTCTACGTTCATTAATGAAAGCACACTTAAATACCATGAAATAATGGAGTTGCCTAAATGATTGGGCATGAAAAGCTGGAAAAACACACTGTTTTGGCTCAGTGAGATATTGAAATTTTTATTTTTAGAAATATTTCTGGAGAGAGTAAAGCTTGATGAAGTATATGAAAACTTGAACTGAAATGTTTTATTTATTGACGTAAGTTTTTTAAACAATCCAAGCTTTAATTTTTTTTCACATTTAATTATTTTTATGCCACTAATTTTCTATGACTTTCTACTCATGCGCCCATATTCCCTCCCCGAGGCCTTTATATTTCTAATTCTTACACATATAATAAAGGTTGGAACAAACTGATGAGGAAAAAAAGTAGAATTCTGCCTTACAAGATCTTTCTTATAATTTTCTAGATGTGCATCCCTTGCTTTCAAATTAGCTATGGTTCAGGAAGTGATGCTGCTAAAACTCCAACGTGAATGTATGAAGATCCAGACATGAGAGAAGCTGGACTTTACATATAGAATCTTTCCTCACTGGCGTCCCTCTCCCTGCCTTGTTCATCTCTGCGTGGGGTTATGCCATCCATCCAGGGGCACAATGTCTATTTCCACAATGCATGGAAATCACCCTGGGCATCTCTTTTCCCTCTCTATGCTTTCTGTCCCCATATTAAATCCATCACTGAATCTTATTGACTTTACTTCTAAATAACTCTCTAATCTATGAACTTCTCTCCCTACTTATTGTCACAACCCTGGTCTAATTCTCTGGCTTATGGCAACAGGTTTCATACGGTCTTCCAGCTTTCAAACCTTTTTTGATAAACAGCCACTGTGATTTATTTTAAACACAAATCAATTCATATCTGTGTAAAACCTTTCAATGTCTTCCCATTGCATTTAGGAAAAAATTCATCGCCTTTCCATAAATTATAATGTTCTTTATGCTTTAGCCCAGCTAATACCACTCTCTCTCTCTACCATCCAGTGTTTATAACTTCACTGGAACTTTTTCTGGTGGTCATCCAACCACCTAGAATGCTCTTTTCCAGACCATGCAAGGCTGGATTCTTCTCACTTTCAGGTCTCAGTTTAAATGACTCTTCTTCAGAGAGGCTCTCCCTGACCACCCAAAGTAAAGTAATTGTTCTCATTGTATTCTCTGTCAAACAATTTTATTCATTTTCTCTGTAATACTTTTTGCATTCACAATGACATATCTACTTGTTGATTGTATGTGTCTCTTATTACACTGTAGACTTCATGGGAACAGAAACGTCTATATTGCTCTCCAGTATACACCCAGGGCCTTGCACAGTACCCAGCATGTGGTAGTTGCTCGATAGATAACTGATGACTGACTGACTGACTGAATGAATGAATCAATGAAAAACTGAATAAATTGTAGTTAAACCAAAATTATTGGGTTCAGATTCTATCACAAGATGTTCAAGCCAAATAAGCTTAATTATAGATAAAATTAAAACATATATATATATATATATATATATATATAACTTTTGAAAATTGTAAAGCACAATAGAATTGAAAGAATCATTCAACAAAAATATATGCTCTTTGTTCAAGCTGATATTTATAATTATAGACCAAATACTGGCTCCTTAAAAAAGCATAAATAAAATCATTATTGCATAAAATTTATATAGTAGTGCTTTACATTTTTAATAGTATAGGAGTAAATTTGCCTCTGTGGAAACATCAATTTTATCAACCAAGCATTAATTAGAAATCGAACTATAAATGTTGGGCTCCTGAATCAAAAGTGAAGGCATATCTGTCTCAACACTGCGAGTGCTTTATTCTCACAATGTCGCTCATGAAAGCATCTCCTTGTGTCTGTGCCTCGTTCCTCTCCACGGGACTAGGATTTATTTATGTTGTAGCATTGCTCTGGGAAAAGGACACCGCACTGCCCACTTCCGTTGCCTCAAACTCTGGCTCATTCAAATCAGTTTATGCAAATAGATGTCTGAGAGCAGCCTTCTCTGTCTCCACCAACTCAGCAGGCATATGTGGATCTTTGTTTAGGTCAATGCATGCCATATATGCGTCCACATGGCATGAAAAATATATTTCTTAAAGGAAAATTCTTAGTATAAAAATTTAAGCTAAAAGCACAGAATATAAAATGATGTGGGAAAGAAAGTATAGTAAATTTGACTACAGGCGTGATATGTAAAGTTATATTATAATCCAAGAAAATTCATTACAGCAGAGATGAGAAAACATTGCCTTATCATCTATTCACTTTCCCAGAATACTGCTGAATTCTGGGAAGAACAAGTGGAAAATAATAACAGTTAAATATTCTGAAGCCTTAAGTTTTCTAAGCACTTTATGTACATCAAGTAGTTCATGCCCCACAAAAATTCAGTGAGGTAGGTAGTATTATTCATTGTGTTTGACAGATAAGTAAACATGACACGTAAATATTAGGTAACTTATACAAAGTCATGCAGCTAGTAAGTGGTATGGATAAGATTTGAGTCTAAAGCCCACATTGTTTGTTTTTCCGCGGTACGCGGGCGTCTCACTGTTTTGGCCTTTCCTGTTGCGGAGCACAGGCTCCAGACGCGCAGGCTCCGGACGCGCAGGCTCAGCGGCCATGGCTCACGGGCCCAGCCGCTCCGCGGCATGTGGGATCCTCCCGGCCCCGGCACGAACCCGTGTTCCCTGCATCGGCAGGCGGACTCTCAACCACTGCGCCACCAGGGAAGCCCTAAAGCCCACATTCTTAAATACTGTTCAATACTGCCTCTGATAAATAAGTTACATTCCAAGACATTCTTAAAGAATCTACAGATCAGTAAAAGGGAAAGACACGTGCCCGAACAAAGGATTAATCCTTTTATATAATTAATATTTATAATTTCCAGAATATTTTTACTATATTATTACATTAATTCATATAGGTAAACAATTAGCATAATACTTGGCATATAGTATATGCTTGAAAAGTGTTCTTCTTCACTGGATCCTCACCTCTAGGTAGGTGAGGTTAGGTAGCAGAGAGTAGATGTCAACATGAGGAAAGGTAGGTTAGGTAGCAGAGAGTAGATGTCAACATGAGGAAAGCTATTCATGATTATGAATTAACCATGGAATTCTGGTGACATATTCAGCCAGAGTTTTTCTCACTCATGCAAAGTGCCATGTTGGTCAGCAAGGGCTCTCCTTCAAGCATGGATCAGAGGCAGTAAAATCTTTGACCACGGTTACCAGTCCTAAACCTCAATCCAACTCCCTCCACCTCAACACATGGCTACTTGGGAAGGCACAGAATGAGGTCAAATGTTGATAGCTCCCTCCATCTCAACACAAGTCATTTCTTTTCTTTTCTGTTCTTTGTTGCGGTATAGTTGCCATACAATATTAAGCAAGTTTCAGATGTACTACATAGTGATTCACAATTTTCAAAGGCTGTACTCCATTTATACTTATTATAAGACATTGGCTATATTCTCTGTGCTGTACAATATATCCTTGTATTGACAGCTTATTTATTTTATACATAGTAGTTTGTACCTATTAATCCCCTACCTCTAACTTGCCTCTACTCCTTCCCTCTCCCCACTGGTAACCACTAGTTTGTTCTCTATATCTGTGAGTCTGTTTCTTTTAGGTTATTCAATAGTTTGTTTTATTTCTTCAATACAAGTCATTTCTGCTGCTTACATTTTCCTAATCAGAACCAGTTATACGACCTGAATGCAAATCCAAAAGAAGTTGGGAAATGTTGTTTTTCTATGGGCCTGTAAAAAGAAAATCATGTAATAAACAAAAAGAATTGTATCTGCTACTAGTACTAGTATTCCTCTTTGTCAGATCAGTATAGTGAGGTACATGAAGGTATAGTGACCTACTCTTGACCATTCAGTCAGTACACATTGAAATGAAACAGGCTTTCTGCATTTTAAGTTAGTGGTCATTATGCTAAGTATCATAACCAAATAGTTAAATCTTATGAAGAAAACAGTTATTTCAGTTGAGAGTTATTGAAATCCTTCATAGAAGAAATGCCATTGAAACTGTTATTAAAGGTAGATAGGATTTGTGTACAGAGAGATGGGATAAGGGAATCCTAGGCAAAGCTACATAAGCAGAGTAGAAGTAAAGTAGTAGAAAGTATATATAGGAGCTAACTCAATTTGACCAAATCAGGATAATTATTTTAATGGGCATAAAATTATCCTGCTAAGTGAAAAATTTCACCTTGGTCTGATTGATACAAAAATCTAAGTGCTTAGTTGATATGGACATTAAGACAACTTATTATTTCATGGTTTGATCACCTTTGCTCCTTTTATTGTTAACCCAGACATAGCCTTGGGTTCTAAAATGTACATATGTTACCTGAAAACTCATAATTTATTTAAAGTTTGCTAGTGGTAAAATGCTTTAAAATATTCCCCCGATTTCAAGTATGGTCATTAATGACTGGTATATACTTGAAAAAAACAATCTAAAAAGCCATTAATATAGAAACATTAAATTTAAACAAAACTAGCACTCATTCATTCATTTATTTATTCATTTGGCATTTACCTTTCAAGGATTTATGTTCTAGGCAAAATACTTGCTGCAGGTTAGACAAGATTGAGATAGGTCACTCACATTCTTTTAATTAGTATAGACCAGTGTACTTCACATAGAATTAGAATAAACAGGATTTGCAATAACAAAGATATGCTTTGTAAGTATTTGTATTTTTTTCCCTTTTTGAAACTCAAATGCAATAATTAAATTAAGTTGGGCACAAATACTGACATACAAAATGGAAGAATTTTTTTAATCATGCCTGTCAGGATTTAACCTAAATAAAGCAGAGGATCAGTTTTTTCTCTCTTTCTGTGTATATTACCCAGAACAAAGGGGAGATTCTGAAGCTTTGGCAGTGGACTTGGAAAAGAAGCATACAACATCTCCCTAGGCAAAGCCCTAAAACGATTTAAACTGTGTGCTTCTGTGAAACATGCTATATGTGATATTATTAGGCTGAAGCAGTAGAAAACAATAAAAATAATACAGCTTTTCATTTGTGTTCGTCTTGAAAATTAGGCAAAGAGGATTCACTCAAGAACAGATTAGTTACATAAAACATGACACATGTACCCAGTTAGAGGGCACCTGCTTGTTTAGATTCTTTGGTCTCTGTGGTTACAGAAGGCTGGGCCAGATGAAGATGGACTTGCCTCATCTTTCTCATAAAGTGAAGGGGTGACAGGCAGATAGCGGCCCACAGCCTTACCACGTGCTGGCGTGTCAGGAAAGAATAGATTGAGTATCAAGGATGACAAAATATCATCAAAATATTCCATACAAAATTAAAAATAATTATTTCAGGATTTTTGGCACAAGAAGGTAATGGATGGATTTTGATACAAACTATAGTGTGTTATAATTTAAAACCAACTATACATTATAGAAGGCACTCTAGGATTAAAGAAAATTCCCACAGCAAATAAAAATTAATGTAAATGTTCTCTGGGGTTACATTTTTGCAGTTTCATTATTTCGTGGAAACTTCTGATGTGGGAAACCATATTATTCACTGGAGATAGTGATATATGCAATCGACACAGGGTAGAATATTTCAAGTAGGGCTTCAAGGTTTAATTAGAAAAGGCAGGTTAGTGACCTATAAACCTAAGAAAGAGATTCCAGTATTTCTGTCTTAAAAAAATATCAACAAACATACAATCAATAGACTGTTCTTATGGAGCCTTTGATGTAAACGATGAGGGATATATAAAAGAGCATGAGAAAACTTTATGCCTGCTTGAGAGGACAAAATATACCATGATGAGCACTGTTGTTTGTCAATTTTAAGAATCCTATGAGAAGAGGAGGACTGGAGACTAATATGCAATAATCAGAGAGTGATATAAGTTGGGATAGAATGAAGAACTAAATTGTTGGTTTTCACTCATCTTATTATAAAGTTTTGGAGAAAAGGGCTATCTGCAAATACTAGGTTAGACAGAAAAACATCCAGAGAAAAGTGAGCCTTGAGTTGAAGC
The DNA here is from genome assembly GCF_003676395.1 of Aethalodelphis obliquidens. NCBI lineage: Eukaryota > Metazoa > Chordata > Mammalia > Artiodactyla > Delphinidae > Aethalodelphis > Aethalodelphis obliquidens. The sequence goes on along the minus strand of NW_020837957.1, from coordinate 34,064,434 downwards.
TTAAGTGTAGGGAAGAAAAGATATTGAAAAGAAGAGGGTAGAGAATTCCATGACAGGGAACTGTATGAACCTAGGATATAGAAAGATGATAAAACTTGGAAGTTGACATCAGGGCGGAGTTGGAAGTTGCTTGAGATAACTTAAGGAGGATCAGACAATGATAAAAATCATGGAATTGATATGTTCAGCAGAGAATTCATTGAAAGTCATTTTTTAAAAAGTGTGATGTGATAATTACGCTCAGTGTCTTCTGAAGAATAGCCTGGAAAGTTTAAAAAAGATGAACAGAAAGTTGAGATGTGATGTCAGGGAGACCACAGATTGTACTAATTAAAGCATGAGATGATAAGGGGCCAGGAATACTCTATGTTATATAAAGAGCAACAGATGATCTTCCTTGATTATTAAAATTAACCCATCCACAATGATACTCCCTAATCCTCTTCATGCACTGCTTTTTCTTAGCTTTCCTAACCATTTTATTTTTATTTATTGTCTCTCTCATCTCTACAATAGGTAATCTTTTTGTTTTTTCAGTATTGTATTTCCACAGCCTAGAACAGTGCTTGACACATGATATGTGCTCAATAAACTTTTTTTTGATAAATCAATGAGTAAATATTGCAAAAATTCTGAAGAAAGTGATCCTTAGGAGCAGACTGAATATAAAAAATGCCTACTCCTGGGCATATATCTGGAGAAAACTATAATTTGAAAAGGTACATGCACTGCAATGTTCACTGCAGCACTATTTACAATAGCCAAGACCCAAGTGTCCCTCAACAGATGAATGTATAAAGAAGATATGGTGTGTGTGTGTGTATATATATATATATATATATATATATATATATATATATAAAGGCAGACAGAGAAAGACAAATATCATATGATATCACTTATATGTGGAATCTAAAAAAATGATACAAATGAACTTATTTACAAAACAGAAATAGACCTACAGATATAGAAAACAAATTTATGGTTACCAAAGGGGAAAAGGGGGGAGGGATAAATTAGTTTGGACTGACCTATATTCACTACTATATATAAAATAGATAACCAACAAGGACCTAATGTATAGTACAGGGAACTATATGCAATATTTTGCAATAACCTGCAAGGGAAAAGAATCTGAAAAAAAAATATATATATATATATATATATATAACTGAATCACTTTGCTGTACACTTCAAACTAACAACATTGTAAATCAACTATACTTCAATTATAAATGAATAAATAAATAAATAAATAATAAATAAAATAATCAGGAGTAAGATAAAACTAAAATAATGATTCCAGAGAATACAACGTAGAATGTTTTTTAAGTGATGGGAACAATTGAAGAGTTTTTATCCAATGGAGGTAGTTTGGAATTAGTTTTAGGTTGGAACCTAAATAATATTAGTAAAATTTTATTTGGTTAGTATTGTCTTCCCACACTTAACACACTACCTACAAAGTAGGTGTTCTATAAATTCATTTTGAAAGAATACATTCTATATTGAGTCTAAGGATTAGTGAATGTGCTCTGTTTGGAGTTGGAAAGGTAAGTCTGAAGAGCAGGGAAAAATAGGAAAGGTAGATATGAAAGGTTTCAGCACAGAAGCTGGACGATCTGGTGTGGCAAAGGAATTTTCAGAGGTTGGAAATGCATAAGTGTTTTCATGTGTTCATGCAACTAATTTTGTGAAAGAAAGGTTACTCTCATTTGACTAAAAACTTGTTTTAGCAAATTTAGAAATTAATTTGAGAAATTTGCAACCTGGAGGCAGAGCACACAAGCACTAAACTTTGGAATTAATTTTACGCATATGTGTCTTTTATTCATTAGGTAAATTTCTGAAAAGTTATATGCAAATCAAATAAGGGCAAATCTAATAACATTGACTCACATTAGAAGAGCTATTTTATATGCATTTCTGATTGATTTGCAATTGGCAGTCCTTCATAACACCTTCATCCTCTCTTTGCCCTTCAAGATTCTGTCAATTAGTTGATGAACTGTCAGCATTTAAATTCTTCAGAAGCTTACTATTTAAAGGATGCCTGTAGTGAATGCTTTAGTTGTATGAGAAAATCATGTTGGGATATATTGAGTTTTATAGAGAGTAAGGAACATGTACCATGACATCTCAGAAAAGTTTTAGTATCATAAGTACACACAAAGCATGGAATGAAATAATAGTTGTTTAAAACACAACAAATGTTGATGCAAGTTAGTTTGTTGAAGTTAGTTTATTGTTTGTCCCCTTTAAGGGAATATATATAATGCTTTTAATCAGTGCGAGAATTTGACCAGCTATTAAGGTCTCTGAATTCAAATTTTCCAAGACTGGGGACTTGATATGAAAACTCGAAAATGCCATTGATTTGCTTCTATTTCATTCTCTTTTGTCTTAAGACAAGCTTAACATTTTTACTTTGGGGATATTTTAATTATGTGTGTCTGTGTGGATAAGTGTGCCTCCAGTATATAATCTGTACATACACATAAATAATTAGTCAACTTACTTTTTTCCCCTTCTCCTTGGAACATCTATTTGTGAATAATTTGAGTCCACTTGAACCAATTAACATCTTCAAGAAAATATTTTGTACACCAATTACATGCAAATGTTGGGGAAACAAATTTGAATAAATTTTGAACCTGACTCAAAGAGTTCTGAAATCCATGATCCAAAGATCTCCCAAGGAACCCGGAGAGCAGGGGTCCTCGTCCAATGGTACCTTTTGGACCCCATGGCACTAATGAAAGCTGTGCAGTCCGTACTTGAAAATAATGTGTCCTCTGATCTGAAGATAGTCAGATTTATTGCATTACGTATTAATATAGTTACCCCTTCTCCCTATCTTCTGATAAAGATACAACAGTATGAGTAACAAGCCAGTGAGGCCTTAGGCACCGACTCTTTTCTGATGTAAACCTCTTCCAAAACAAACACACTTATCTTCTTCCTCACCACTCTCAGCTATTCTCCTTTTCTCACCAAAACGTATGATTTTGATGCTGATGGTCTGAATTTCCTTCCCTAGGCATTCCTGCTAAAGATACAGGCAGAACCAGCATGATCATCACACTATAATACTATTCTTAATCTTTCCGAAGATTAAATAATGACTGGGAATGAGAGTAAATTATATAGGAAAATACCATTGTGTAATTCTCATATGTGAACATACTCTGAGTATTATTGAAGATAGACTAAAATATGTTGCAGTTACACCCCTCCCCCCCAAAAAAATCCTTTAAAATCTCAGTGGCTTTCAGCGACAAAAGGTTTGGATTTTTTTGTTTGTTTTGTCTTCCTTATTCCTGCAACATATTCATCTCAGGTCAGTGGTGAGCTCTGTTCCTTTTTGTCTTTGTGGGGTGGGGCGTACAAGCCAATATGGTTTCATGTCGATGGCAAACAACTGTGTCTTCCAAAGACTTCCAGCTGGAAGCGGCCCGCTCAACTTACCTTCACAATGCTTTGACTAAAGCATGTCACACGTCTATGCACAACCTCAAAGGGATGGAGAGTGCTGTCCCATCAGGTGCCTGGAAGGAGGAAAATTACAAATCACAAGTGCTCTTAAAACTAGCTCACCCTGAACTGAATAAGCAATGTGTGTATATACTTTTTTTTAAAATACAAATTTTCAGTTTAAACCAGTTCAAAAGCATTTTGGAAAGAATAAAGCACTATATAAATATACGTACTATTATTATTAACATATTTTAGGCAACATATGATCATTAGAATGGAGAATTTGGTAATTATAATAAATGACTAGTTTTAAAGTGTCCTTTGCTTTTTTCCCCCCATTCATAGAGTATTTATTGAGTACCTCTGATTTTCCTGGTACTGAGCACATAGGAATAAGTGAGACATATAGCCTCCTATCAAGGAAATTACAATCCAGTAGAAAAGAGTCACTAGTAAATCAACAATAATGACAGATTACATTAAATGTGATGACAGAAACAAATAAGTGATGTAAAGAGAAATTTCATAAAGCGATGTCAGGATGACTCTGCTTGCCCAGGTAGATTGCCAAGAGTAGGTGACTTTGAGATGAGTCTTAAATACTGAATAGAGATTATTACAGAATGGATAAGAAAGGTCTGGACAAGCACAGACATAAGAGTTTATATAATGGTGAGAAATTGCAAGGACATCCGAGGCTAGAGAATAGATTTATGAGGGCAAGGGGTCCACAAAGCAAAGTATAAGTTGAGAGATGTAGGCAGATATATTTGTGTCATGCTAAAAATTTTTCAACGTTTCTGAAAGATAGTGGTGAAACATAGTAGACTTTGCCTTAGAAAGAACATTCTCTTGGTAGGTGAAGAACAGATCTTCATTACCTTGTATAATACCTAGTATATAATCGGTAGTCAACAAACAATGCTGACAGAATGAGTGAGTGAATGGTGGCATGTAGGCCTCACTGCAATACATTAACCAATTTTTCTGAAATTTGGAAATATCATACATTCAAAATGTTGGTAATGTTTATGACAAGTATTTCTGAATAAAGACCCAGAAATGCAACTATTAATTTATTCATTCAAGTATTCATTTCTAGATTTTCTAAATTCATTCATGTAACAGATTTTGCTTCTATGAAAAGCACTACATTAAGTGCTATGAGAAGCGAAGGTACTGACATATAGATTTATTTTTTCCTGCAAGGACTATAGAGTCCAACAACAAAAAGAATAAGACACATGCTCAAATAATTGCTTCAATGTGGTATATGGTGAAAGGAATAAAAGAAAAACAGATTGGTGCTTACTCTAGGCCAGTGGTTGTAAATGCTTTCTGGAAGAGGTTATCATTCAGGCTGGCCTTTGACAGATTTATTTTAGACTTTTAGAGATAGTCAAGTTAGCAGTAAATAAACAGCAATGCCTATTTCGAACAATCTGATCCATTTTGTATTTTATTGTCGTTATTTATGTTAATCCGTCGAAATTATGAGTCAGACTAATTTTTAACTATGCAGCTGATTCAAGTCAGTGAGATAACCCTGAATTTATCTTGCATACAAGTTAGCTCTCAATGCACCAGCTACTCATATTTAGTTACCTTTCCTGACTTGTGGAACAAATATTGACAGTTTGTTTTTGTCACCAATATTTCCAGAAAATTAAAATTTATCAGTCTTTCAAACCATTTTCCAATTTTATCCTTTGGGAAAAAGGTGGTAATGGAATGATTAAGTACATATGCAGATTTTATAGGAAATACATTACATTTTATAACCTGATAAAATGCTTGTTGATAAAATGCTTTCATTATATTATTTTATTTCATAAATTTATTCATCATTAGAGTATTTGTTATGTTCCAGAAAATGTACCAAATGATTAATAATACCAGATTCATTAAACCTATTGATTTGCCAAGCATTCAACTATTTGCTTTGCACACCTTATTCATTTAATCCTCAAAATGATGATATAAGTATTGTTATTCTCATTTTACAAATGAGAAAATTTAAGTGTAGAGAGTAACCTGCCAAATGTCACATAAACAATATGTGGGGATCCAAGATTCAAACCCAGATCTGTCTTTTCCAAATCATACTCTTAATTTCTATACAGATTGAGGAAAGAGTGAAAAAAATCTGACTCATCCTAATGTCCACCCAGGATAACTGACATATACAGAAACCACAATACTGTAACAGAAGTGCTGAAATGGGGACTGGAAGTTCTAAAAGGCAGAGTCTGTCTTTTCTCTTTTGGAATCCCAATGCCTCACCTTGTTCATTGGTGTATAGTGGTTGCTTAGGATACATTTGTTGAATGAACAAATGAATAAATAACTACAAAGAGACAAAAGGAGAAATTGGAGCATCAGGAGACTTTTTTTTGCATAAGAGGAAATTGAGAGGTTAAATATCTGCCCCAAACAAAACATCTATTCTAATCAAAATTAGGCTTGAGCCCAGACCATCTAACTCTGTTCTTTTCCATGGTACCACAGCTGCAGGAAGATGGCATACAGACACAGATGACACTTGTCCTTTATCAAGATGACAATACCCTTGAACTCAGGTGTCGCTCTGTATTTACTGTAAAGCTCCAGTGTGTTATTGTATGCATGGGGTGGAGGGTTATGTAGTGATGAGAGCATGAGCTCTCAGGCAGGTATGAGCAGGTTCAGATTTAGGCTCTGCCCTTTATCTCAGGTAAGTTGCTTAACCTCACTAAACCTCAGTGTGATCATTTATAAAATGGATGTGTTGTGCCCGATCCATAGAACTGTGAGGATTGAATGTGAAAACTCGTGAAAAGTGCTTAGCACAGTGTCTAATGCACAGTTCAAAAGACCTGGCTGTTATTTTGTATCATCAGATGTATTTACTTAGTAGGACTGCTGCAGCAAAGCACCCAAAACTAGGTAACTTGAAACAATAGAAATTTATTGTTTCACAGTTTTGGAGCCTACAGCTCTGAATTCCAGGTGTTGGCAAGGCCATGCTGTCTCTGATGGATCCATGGGAGAATCCTCCCTTGCCTCTTCTAGCACCTGGTGTTTGATGGCAAGGCTTGAGGAATGTATTACTCATTATTTAGCTTGAGGATGTATTACTCCAGTTACATGGCTGTCTTCTCCTCAGGTGTCTTTACATCATCTTCCCCCTGCACGTGTCTCTCTCTGTGTCCAAATTTCCCCTTTTTATAAGGATACCAGTCATACTGGATTAAAGCCCACTCTAATGACTTCATCTTAACTTGATTACCTCTGTAAAGATGCTATTTCTAAATTAGGTACTTGGGATTAGGATGTCAACATATCATTTTGGGGAGACAAAACTCCACCTTTAATACCAGGCATCTACTTTTAACACCGCTCCTTAAAGGAGCCGTGTAACTTCAAATCTCCCAACCCAGAAGAGCTGTATAGAAAGCACTTTTCTGAGAATGTTCTCTTGTGCGTCCTACTTTTCTGTACCTAGCTTCTCAGCTATCTCCTGACAGCCTCAATTGAGAGTTGCCTCTTGGGTCTGGTTTAGATGTCACTCCTGGACTAATTAGGGGAGTCTCTTGCTGAACCTGCAACCTCTGTCCCCAGTGGCCCCTGAGTTCTGTTCTTCTCGCATCAGTACTGCCTTTGGTGGTAAGACTGCCTCCCTTGGAGGCCAACCTTGTCCTCATTTTACCTTCATTCATCCTCTATTGACATAGATGATAGTAGTAACTGCTCATATTTATTGAAAGCTCTAATGAGCTAGGAGTTATATCAAACACTCGACAGGCATTGCCTCATTTAATCCCCACAACAGCCACATAAAGGTTACAGATGAGGAATCCAAGGTTCAGAGAGGAGGTTAACTTGCCCCAAATTGCACAGCTAGGAAAAGACAAAGCTAGAATGTAAGCCGAAATGTGTTTAACACAAAAGATTGGTTCTTAACTATACAGTCTCTGCCCTAAAGGAGCACAGAATATAGTAGAAAAATGAGACCACAAAATCAGTAACTATAGAAAGTAAAATGAATGGAATAAGAGATAAACATAAAAAACTATGTGGACACCCATCAAGGGTCTTAATCCCCATGGCAGTTATCAGGGAAGGCTGCTGAAGGATTATAATTCAGTAGGCATACATGGAAGTATGTGTCATGGGCAGAAACAGGTAAAAGAAGAGGGACCAGGAAGGGCTTGTATAGCATACAGAGGTCTGCAGTCTTAAAAGATGGTAGAGGGATGGAGAGCATACCAAGAGGAGATGGCATTAAAGATTCTTATTTAAGCAAGGAAGTGACATGATTTGTTCACATGTTGGGAGATTCATTCTGAAAGGAATGTGGAGAAGAGATCTGACAGGCACACATTGAGAGGTAGGGCATGTCTATTTCATGAAACAGATAAGAAACCATGAGGCTTGAACTAAGATGGTGGCTGAAGGAATGGAAGAGAGAGAGGATTTCAGAGAGAGCAGGTCTAATCTATTGCACTTGGACCTGACTTAATGTGTGCAAGAGACAGTAAACAATGAAATAACTTCCAAGGTTCCAGTGTGATACCTGATGGGTGCAAAGCATTGCTTTTTACTGGAATAGGGAATGAGAAGGGAAATCAGGTGTGGATAAGATGGGAGGCAGTCGTGGCTTTAATTCTGAATTTGTTGAGTGTGAGGTACATGAGGTTATGTAAGTGAAGGAATTTCAGAACTGGAAAAAGAAGTACAGATATGAAACCAAAGAGGTTAAGTACAAATCTTGTATTCCTGACTTTGAATTGAAATGTCAGTATGAGCTCATGGTGTGTCTTCTCTAAAAGAAAAAGTTAGCTCTATCCATTGAAAAGACCTAGAAATGAAGACCAACCTGGTAGCAATAGACAAACCCTTATTGATCAGATTTTGGTCTGTAAATACCATTTTCCCCTAACAGGAACCAAACTATTTTGGAAAAATAGCTGGTTCTAGGTCTGGGGAAAAACATGTACAAGTTGATTCTGGAACACCTTATCATACCAAAAGCAAGGAAACTACCTATCCAAAAGACCCAGGAAATCATTCTGAAGACACTCTCTGGCCCAAAATAGGATAACTGGAGTATAAATAAGATTAACAACCTAATGGTTTGAAACACATCAAACACTTTTAAATCCATAAGTTTGTAATTTTATATATATAAACTTTTCTGAATGTTTGAAATGTTTCTTAATAATAATGCAAAAAAATTAGGCAGCTAGTACAATGCCTTGCACATAAAAGACATAAGTTGGACTTCTTTTTATTATCACAGCCTGAAAGTAGCTAGCACCTTTCTATAACTCATTTTATTCCTGCTTTCATGTTAAAAAGTTTATTTTCCATTGATAAAAACTTGCTGATTCAAGGGAAACTGTTGAATTATCTTATTCCTCTTGGTTCTCATTTTTTAAAAGGGAACAAATGAAAATCGATAATTAATAAACTTGTTTTTCTCAGCTTCAAGTTACCTGAAGAAAATCACTGCAACATAATGATTTTATATGTAACCAATCTTGCCATTGACCACATTGCTTTTGTCTTTTGTGTTTAATACAAAACTGCTTTACTCCACATTTTGAAATGTTTTCATCTTTCTCATAAAAAGAGGGAGGCACATAACATATTACTGATTTTCACTAACAAGTGCTAGACCATGTGAAAAACCTCATGGGGTTAATTTTCTGTTTTTTGTTTTTCCCATGCTAGGCTGATTGAATGTGTCCCATGACTTAGTTCAGCCTCAAAACATGGCACTGGATCAATCAGTAGGTTTGACACAACTTCAGCTGCTCTGATAGAGGATTCATTAAAAAGAAGTCATATTCATGAGATATTTTAGCTGATAAAAGAGAAAAATAAAAGTGTGTCCTTGCTACTTTTTCCCAAGGGGAAAGGGAAGAAAGGGGTGTTGGTGGGATAAAAAAGAGTCAAGGGAGTGGGGGCCATGTTCCTTGGATGCAGGAATCTTAAGGTCTGCCTTTTGACTTCAAGATTAAGCTTTGTTCCCATGGTAGCATGGGTTTCCAGATTGGGACGCCCAGGTCCCTTCATATAAATATATTCTTCTAAACCTCTGCTTTTTTCAATTGGGTTACTGTGTTCTATTTTAGTACACTTCTCACTTACTCTATAATCTAAAAGAGAGACTTTGATACCGGAACTAAATTAAAGAAGAGACCTCGCTTGTTTTTAGATAAAGTGAGAGCCGTCAACCTTCTTGAGAACATCATGTTTTGATTGATAGATTTTCTCACTGGCTCTTTTCTCTCAACTTCCCCTTGGTAGAGGACCTCATCAACTTCCCTATTCTGTTTTGTTTTCCATCCATCTCAGTGAAGGAAGATGGCTCCATGAAGGCTGACCCTATTGCCCATCTCACCTTCTCACTCTTTTCTGTCTCTTTCAAAATCAAAAACAAGTTCTTCCCCTCCGGCTTCCTTATTCACTCATACTTCTATTGGTTCTCAGCCATCAAATGTGTGCGCTGATTGTTCCTTTCTTGGGAAAACAGAACAGAACAAAAAAGTTTTTACCTTGTGACCTCCTCCACCCACTATTCTATTCCCCTCACATTACTGATTCTTAAACTACAAGAACAAATAATCTGGACCCAATGCCTCTGTTTCCTTACTGCCTTCTGAATCCTGGCTTCCTCTTGACCATTTCATGTCGAATAAAATTGTACACGTGACCATGTACCTAATCACCGCATTTAGTGGCTCAGACTCTGTCCTCATGCCCCACATCTGCACGACAGATTTGATCTGTGTTCCTCACACATCCTTTGTGAACTCTCCCTCCAAGATCTACTTGACACTGGGAAATCCTTGATATCTTCAAACATTTTCAACCATTAATTCCCTGTTGCACTGGCTGCTCTATTTTTCTTTACTCGTATACTTTTCTTTCTAAAACTTTCCAGAATATTGGGCCTGTAGGAGGATAATATACAGTATCACTTGATTCTACTGCATAATTTTGAACCAAGTGAAAAACTGAACATGGGAGATCAGCAATTGGATATTAACTGTTTCTATAGATCCACGGCCAAAAAGGGATGCTAATATTCTTTGTCTCTCCACTTATCCTAAGCTCAGAGCTTGAAGGAATCTATTCAAGGAAACAAATTGGCTTTGTAGGGCAGACATACTTACCCAGAATTGTTGCTTCCCACAAAAAGGGGGAAATGAATCTCCAGATCTTTCAGGCTTTAAATAGATAAGATTTACCCAGTGGAAAAATGTGAACCAGTGAATGTCACTGCACTCCCAGTCAAATAAATCACTGCTCCCTTTTGGGGAGAAGTGATTAAGACACATCATGAGTGTTACTCTAGTGCAGGTTTTTCCATAAGGAAATACGGAACTATATATACACAGAGTATGAGGTATTCTTCATTCTTATGTTAATCATCATCTTTATGTAGATAATTCTGTCTCTGAGTTTGATGTATGCCTAACTTTACAATGTGAAACTTACTCACCTGCCTCTACCCCATGTTCTTCTCCATTATAGCCAATGGCAATACCACTCCCAGTCATCCAGACGAAAAACTTTGGCATCATCTTTAATTCATGAGTCTCCTTTCTTCCTATTGCTTTTCTTTCAAAATGTCTCTCGTACTCATCCTTTCTCTTCAATTTGTACATCTACCACTCTCTTCTACTCCTTATTTATCATCCATGCATTCAACAACTATTTATTAAGTACACACCAGGTGCTAGGAAATGTTTTAGGCAGTGGAGATATAACAGAAAGGTAAACCATGGATTCAGCCCTCATGGGGCTGAGAAGAGCACACAAAGGTTTTTATCCATCTCCTTTTGATTCAGTTATCAGAACATACAACATCTGCTAAAGCTGAAGCCCACAGTCTTAGAAATTTTTCTTTCATTGCACTCCCAGTCTGCACATCATTAGTACAATTCAGATGGAAATCCTGTAGAGATGCAATATTGCTAACAGACTGCACTTCCCAGAAAATTTGACCTCCCAAATTTGATTTATTTAACATATTTGCATTTTAATGCATTTTTCTGAAAGGGTAATCTCATCAAGATGGGCTGCTGTGGTTTTACTGAGTAATTCACAATTTTCAGCTCATTTATATGTATTTATTAATGTGCAGTATGAATATTTGCACAATGCACAGGCACATATGGATTGTGTCCACCAGAAATGCACATTTAAAAATTTCAAAGGCTGAGCATTTGGTATCTTGGTTACCTTACAGATGTTCCTCCTCTAGCTTAATATACTCCATTGAGTCAGTCTCCCAGTTTTAAGGTTAATAATAAGTAACACTTCTGTGGTACCCTACAATTTATAGTACACACTTTTCTCGGACATTAACTCATTTAATAACATGCCTGACATCTTGGGAAAGCTCAATAACCTCTTGAAGCTACAGAAGAACCATTTAAAGGGCCAGTTCTCCTCCAGCCGCTGTCACTAACCTTCAGTGATGCAAGTTCCTAAGTCAATCCTGACTAAGCTGTTACATTTAGGTATGGCACATGGACATGGTCAGTGGATGTGGCCAGAGAAATTCTGATATGACCAGATTAAATTCTGGCACTCTCCTTCCACCAGCCCCAGCCTCCTTTCAACTCCATTTTCTAGGCTCAGTTGGCACAAATGTGTTTTTTTCCAATGTCTCTTTCCTAGTTCTCTAGTTCTTCATGGGAATTGGTATGCTTTTCCTTAATCATTGGGACAGGGTGCCTATTTCTGCCAGCTGCTACCATGAGAAGGAACTCTGGCAGAAGAACCCTATCTACATTCTTCTCAGATATTGGATGGGATGTTTACATTAATACGCTGAATTCTTGTCTGAAATGTTCACAATATTCCTTAGGACATATATATGTGTATGTATATATATATATATATATAAGAATATATATTCCAAAAGACTGTTGCAGGTACATATCAGTCTTCATTATTTCTAAACATCATATTTTATCATCTTTCAAATACAGCTAAGTCATAATTTATACCTTTCTGTATGGGATTAAAAACTCTCACAAAACATGTCACCTTTATGTGTAAGAACAAAACTACAAAGATATCAAAAGTTTTATTAGTATGATGATGTCTTTCTTGTAATTGTCCACACTTTAAATATTTCCTTTTTAATTTTTTATTGATGTCTTGTGTACAGTTCAATGAATTATAACCTATGTATATTTCAGATCATTGTCACAACAATTGGGATGCAGAACAGCTCCATCACCCAAAGAACTCCCTTGTGCTATTTCTTTACAGTCACCCACACATCCACTCCTAGCCTGTGGCAACCACTGATCGGTACTCTATCACTGTAGATGTGTCTTTTCCAGAATGACATAAAAATCGAATTGTACAGTATATAACCTTTTGAAACTGGCTTCCTTCACTCAGCCTAAAGTCTCTGAGGTTCACCCAAGTTATGGAGTTTTATTCCTTTCTATTGTTGTGTAGTATTCCTTAATATGGATATACCACAGCTTGTTAATCTATTCAAGTATATCTTTTAATATATTTATATTAAATATAAATGGTATTTGTAGAATTGGTACAACATATTAAAAACTGTCAATATGATGCAATAGAAATTTCTTGGGAACCGGCCAGATCTAGGTTCAAACACCAGTTCTGCTACTTATTAATCATGGGCCAGCAGGAAAGTATCTCTGAGATTCAGATTTGGCAAAGTGGGAGGTAATGGTACTTAATATTGCAGGGTTCTAGAATTAACTACATACAATTGAAACATGTGAAGTGTCTGGCACATGGTAAATAGTCAAACGTGTCTGTATTACCTCCCATCTGCCACTAAGTTAAGGTAGCATAGTGTATATTTTTAGAAATTTTTGTCTTCCTGATTTTCAGGTGTGGAAACTCATAATATTGACCTTATTGTAATGATCCAATAAGGTCATAATATTGACCTTATTGTAATGTTTTGTGAGCAGATGGGAGGTAATCTATTCTTACTATGCCTGTACAGACCTTTGCAGAGCATAAATCCTTAATAAACATGTCTCTAAACAAATGCAAACCACTAGTTTGCATGCTTTTCTAGTACAAGGTTATCTTATGGAATAATTTTCTAGAGGACCGGAATCTGGTAAACTTGTTTTGAGCAGCACCAGCAGAACTGGGGGTCCATGTAGTCTGATGAGATATATAACAGAATATATATATATATATATATATATATATATATATATATTTTTTAGTTTTCTGCAGTATGCAGGCCTCTCACTGCTCTGGCCTCTCCCGTTGCGGAGCACAGGCTCCGGACGCCTCGCAGGCTCAGCGGCCATGGCTCACGGGCCCAGCCGCTCCGCGGCATGTGGGATCTTCCCGGCCCGGGGCACGAACCCGTGTCCCCTGCATCGGCAGGCGGACTCTCAACCACTGTGCCACCAGGGAAGCCCAAGATGCATATTTTATCTGCTCCTCATCTTGCAGTCATACATAGCCAGGTGGAGAGAAGGGGGCAATATTTAAATACAAAGGAGGCTTGGGTGATTCAGAGAGCATTGGTAAAGCCCTCTGATGAAGCTGATTTCTAAGCACTCTTATCTCACTTGATACTGGACTCCATTACCTGTCAGTAATTGATTTGTTGCAATTCCTGGAGCGTAGCATTTGGCTTCCTTATCAGTATGAGCAAGAAGCAGCAATTAAATTTCTGACCCAAAGGTAAAAAATATGTGTGTGCTTAGCCCAGACTCCCCATATTATATTCATTTTATACTTCCGGCTGTACAACTGAGTAAGACTGTCCTTCAGACACCAACATTTATCGTCTGAAAATCATGTTGAGGAGGGTTTCAGAGCAGTTGTATTGCCAAGTAGATCGTTAAAGTTATGTACCATTGAATCAATTTTAACTCATGTTTTCTGACTTTTACAATGAGGTAATAAAAATTTACTTGGTCTCAAACTTAACTTTAAAGAGTTCAACTGGAAATCCATCAGATTGGGAGGCACAGACATCATTAAACAGTGAGGAAATATAACTTATTTTTTCCTAACGTTACAATTTATGAAATAATCACCTGGATATTTCAGCAATCAAGCTTATTTGTATTGATCTTGTATAGGTTGATCCACTTGCAGTTGCCAATTTCATACGGTTCAACCTAATGAAGCATTCTAATATATTGAATTGGGAGAGCAGTGGGATGCTCTTACGGACTGCATTATGTCCTCTCACCACTAATATGTTGAAGCTCTAACCTCCAGTGTGACTGTATTTGGAGACAGGACCTCTAAAAGGGAGATAACTAAGGTTAAATGAGGTCATAAGGCTGGGACCCTAATCTGCTAGGATTGGTGTCTTTGTGAGAAGAGGAAGAGCTACCTCTCCATGCGAGGGCAGAGGAAAGGCCACATGAAGATACAGTGAGAAGGCACTGTCTACAAACCAGATAGAGAGGTTTCACAAAAAACCAACCCTGATGGCACCTTGATCTTGAACTTCCGGTCTCCAGAAATGTAAAAACAAAAATTTCTGTTGTTTAAAGCCACCCAGTCTATGGTATTTTGTTATGGCCAAACAGGCAGACTGATATAGTTGTCAATCCCCAATCCTCCCAAAATTTTCACTCCTGGTTCAGTAGCTAAGCTGGATTATCCAATATTAAAAGGACATAGGGCATCTACTCCTCAAGCCTATGGTCTCATTTACAGGTCCACTAAACACTAAAATGAAAACTCTGTGTTATTTCAGAGCAGCTTATGTTTTATGCTCCTGTAGAATTACAAATAGGTATCTTGATTAGTAAAAACCTGATTTACTCAAACTGGACTCCACAAAGACTGGGACCCTCAAGTAAGTGGTAGTATTCTGCATACTACTTTTTGGAAGACTGATGTTGTCATATCTCTTCAGTAAATGGAGTGGGGGGAGTGTAGTTTTAAGAATCAGAGATTCTTAGAACTATTTTAGCATATAGTAGTCACTCAATAAACAGTATTGTGGTTTCAAATAAATAAAAATATATTTCAGGCAATTTTTTTCGCAAAATGTCCAGAGTTTATCCTACCATCAGCACTTACAAAAATCAATCTCCTACATCTAGAATCACTACAATAATAAACAGTAAGAGCTGAGCTTCCAAATAATGACCCCTATGTCAGATCACCAAAGAAAAATTTAGTACATTCAGCACAATTTGATTACTAATTTAAGAGTTCTGACAAAGAACATTAGAGGGTTTCTATTAATAAAAGCAGTAGTTCCCCAGGATACTCTATTTCATGAGCCTTTCTAAAGTTAATTAAGATTTTACTATTCATGTTCTTCTATTTTTATTGGCGATCTGTATGAGACAAAAGAAGTATTAAAGCAAGTCATCAGTAAGTGGAAAACAAGGTAAAATATTTTATCCTTATCAAGTACATTAAAGGCCCCATTACACATTGAAGCATTGATTATAATAACATAATTGATAAATAATGAAATATGATTAATCACACCTGACTTAATAACAAAGGGTGATAATCACAAGAGTAACAAAACAATATGCACAGTGATGTTTCTCTTCCAAATACTTCCCCCACTTTCCTTCAAAGTGATACAATCTATAAATATTTATACTTTAATGGCAATTTTTCTGCTACTTACTAGCTTCCAATTAATTCAGCAATTAAGACATTATTTCTTTACTTGACCAAAAAATTACTTTCCATGTTTATAGATGTAAACTTGTAGGTGGAAAAAGCTCAGTAATTTATGAACACATTCAAGAATGATGAAATTTAGGGCAGAAATTCATCATGCCAGAAGCCTTTGTGCTCTCACTATAAAATAGCATTCCAAAAATCATCTTTTTTTTTTTTTTTCGGTACGCGGGCCTCTCACTGTTGTGGCCTATCCCATTGGGGAGCACAGGCTCCGACGCGCAGGCTCAGCGGCCATGGCTCACGGGCCCAGCCGCTCTGCGGCATGTGGGATCTTCCCGGACTGGGGCACGAACCCGTGTCCCCTGCATCGGCAGGCGGACGCTCAACCACTGCGCCACCAGGGAAGCCCCAAAATCATCTGATTTTAAACTAATAGTACTAATAGTTGATCATGGTCCATGTGTGAACATAAGGAACCATTCTGAGTGTCTAATTTCTGTTGTATCTTTACTTCAATCATTACCTAGTGCATTGAAGGACAACCAAACAAACGCTGATTGGCATTCACAAGCTGAATCTTTGACAAAGGACCCGCAGCTGTCATCAGCATAGTTGGCATCACATGCTCCATATCGCTGCTAAAGAAACTGTTTCTCAAAGTGTTAGCAGGATTTGTGATTTTGTTCAGTAGGATGGTTCTCATTTATCATAGCTCACATAACGACTTTCAGGTGTCTTCAAGTAACATGAAGTTACAAAGACAGTTCAGCAGAATTTTATGCAGGCACTTTTCCAAATGGATCAATAAAAGTTTTGCTGATCCAGCAGTGGCAGGATTAATTATACCAGAAGAGTAACAATAACCGTAATGATCACTTATTGTGGTGAATGGCCAAGGTTCTATATCACATCTTAGTGAAGTAGGCAACATTATCCTCATTTTAGGACACTACAGAAATTAAAATGACTTGGGCCAAGGTCCCTCAGTTATGAATCTACAGAGTAAAGATATGAAGTCAGTTCTGTAATCCCCAGTCCTCAGGCTTACCCATCATACTTAACTGACACACTCTTATGTTCTTATCCTTAACAATTGTTTAAAGGTATTCTTAGGGAAATTGAATATTTTGAAACTTCCCCTGATGTTTTGGATCCATAGATTTATACTTAACAAAATAATTTTTTTTTATCACTAAAACATATGGTAAACAATTCCATATTCACAGACATGGCAACAGAGCAGGAAGCAATTAATCTGAGCTTTGGGGAACTGAAACTCAGTGCTGGGGAGAAAATCCAGGACCCACTCAGATGAGGTATTCTCTCCTCCTAATTAGGATGCTTTCTAATGTAGATTTATCCAATGCTTTAATATTTATGAAACATTTTATAAATATAAGTCATTCGATGTCTTTGTAAAGATTCACTAACCCAGTTTTACAGATGAGCAGACTAGATTCAGAGAGGCTAAGTGATTGTCACGGCCACACAGCTTAAGTAGTAGCAGCATGTCCCAATTAACTTTCCCTAACTTAATAATTTAAATTTTAAATTTTACTATAGGATAATAACAATAATTTTAAAAGATAGCATGCTAGTTAAATTTTTCTGTTCTTTCCCTGCTTTAATATTTAATAAATTTGGGTTCTTTTACCTGGTCAATCAATTTCACACCTATACCTTCAGTGAAATATAACTAGGTTTTCTAATAAAATATGTGCTTCGTTTGTGATAACTGTTTTGAAAGTGAAAATTTAAAATACTGGAAATATAGAAGAATAGAATAGCTGTAATACAGTCACAGAGTAAGGCACTTTAAAGATATCTTCGTGGTTCTAGAGGAAGATAAGTACCACTTATTCAGGTCAGAAGCATCTGGCCTTTGAGATAAACATCCCATTACAGCTGGAACCTCAAAGGCAGACATACAAATTACTATTCTAGCTGTTTTTCTTTCCTGTTTTCTTGAGAAAGCAGTTACCTCCTAAATCAAGCACTGAAAACCACCCTGTGAGGATGCAGTATGCTATGACATCCAAAATAAAGAGGTCAAAGGTGTAATCCCAAATGCTCCTATCTCTCTTTAGTTTTCGTATGAGGATATTGTCTCTTTGAGTTTGTATGAATGTGTTTAAGTACAACATTTCTTTAGTTAACCACCCCTACATCTTATTTCTTATTCAAGCTTCAGGGGTGTTCTTTATATCAAATTGTTTGGAAGTTAGTAAACTAGTGCAATTGTTCATTTTCTAGATCCAGGTCAATAAAGATCTGTTGAGATATTGTCTTTTGCAGCTCAATAAGTATTAGAATGAATTACTTATTCTGAACACAGCTATCTGGCCTATATAAAGCCTTTTTTTTCCAAACGTATTCCCATGAGATCTTCTACCAATATATGTTAATATTTAACGTTCCTCATTAGTACAAAGTCCTGTAACTTGTCACACATGTGAATCTCCTTAAACATCTCTAGTGCAGGTTCAGCATTATGAATACGGATTTTTGTTGTTGTTTTTAAAAGAAGGACTCTATTCTTCTTTTGGAGAGCTTCCCTAGTCCATTTATGTAAAGCCTTCTAAATTCATACCTTACCATCTCATCTATGAACTGAAAGTAACGTTATTTATCTCACCATCTCAGCTATGCATAGAAAGTAATGTTATTTATCTCTGTTTTTGCACATGGAATGAGAAAATTTCAGGAAAATGCCTGGGTTTACCTCTCAGTTACCTGAAACACATGGAAACCATTGTTTATAATTCCATATCTCCTTTGGTCCTTGGAAATGCTCAGGTATCTCTGCCAAAAACATTCTGTCTATAAACTAATGAGGTCCAAATCCCTGAACCTGAGCAGAGAATCTCAATCTGGCTCTTGGTATTCATAGATTTGTTGTACGGAACCGAACTGGTCATAATCCTGAGGAGTCATGTCCATCTCCTGTTCCGTTTTAGCAGGCACATTAGGTTCTCAAACTTAAAGAAGAAGAATACATTCAGTCATCTAGCTATCCACAAATATTCAATGCTTGGCTTCCCAAGGATTATTCAAATGGTCTTTGCACTTGCTACCAACCTAAAGGTCCCCTCCACCTTGCCTTTTTGTACATTTGTCTTCTATCTATAGAAGAAAAGTTATAAACCATACAGACAAGGACTACATCTTTCTATGCCAGTCTAGCACCTTACTAGTTCTTACTGGAGCATGAGTATTGGGGTGGGTAGATGGGAGGTATTGGAACTGATAAATGATTCCCCCAAGATCTGTCCCAGTATTCATGTTTTATAGGTGGAGAAACATGGTGGGATGGAGTGGTTGTTAAGTCATGCACAGATAAATACAATATGAATCACTGGAAGTTGGAAAATAAAAGTTATAAATACCACACTTTTGACCTACATTACTCACTTTGGTAGGAGCTGACATGGGGAGAATTTGGACAGGACAGACTGACGGCTACAATACATTTGAAAGCACAATGATATGCCTAAGAATTAAATTAAATTAAGAATTTGGGCAAGATTCCAAAAGATTAAATATGAGTAGTGCTTTTTTAAATCTAGAAACAGATAGTTACATTAAGAATTGAGGCAGGGGTTTCCCTGGTGGTGCAGTGGTTGGGAGTCTGCCTGCCGATGCAGGGGACACGGGTTCGTGCCCTGGTCCGGGAGGATCCCACATGCCGCGGAGCGGCTGGGCCCGGGAGCCATGGCCGCTGAGCCTGCGCGTCCGGAGCCTGTGCTCCGCAACGGGAGAGGCCACAACAGTGAGAGGCCCGCGTACCGCAAAAAAAAAAGAATTGAGGCAGGGTTCCAAAGGATTCTTTGAAGTTGAAAAACGTATTTTGGAAAAGAATTAGCTTACATGATTCACAGGAAAATAAAATGAAGAAACGCCCTAAATAAGTACCTTCTTTGGTACTTACTTGGTACAAAGCCCAGAGGTAAGAAAATGAGTTCATTTTGTCCCCAAAGAAGCTCAGGCTCAAGAAAGTAAAGTAACCAGCCCAAAGGCATATTGCTCATGCTCTTTCATCCACCTCACACCATTTCTATGTATAACCAAGCTGTTCAAATATTCATGGAAGTTTAATTTAATGTTGGTATCTTTATAATGTGAGTTAAGATTATTAACCTTGAATTTCAGCATTGGATGGTTAGTCAACCATGAGTCGGTCAACAGCACTTTTTGACCGTCTAAAATGAACAAATCATGGGGATATTGAGAATTCTGAAGGAAAATAATATCTTATTCTTGAGGTGGATACCGTCTGAAAGAGAAGATAGAATGTGCACAAATCTACAGAAAAATATATACAGAAATATGGATACATCCAGAATCATTTTGTTTTTGTTTTTGTTTTTCTTTGCGGTACGCGGGCCTCTCACTGTTGTGGCCTATCCCGTTGCGGAGCACAGGCTCCGGACGCGCAGGCTCAGCGGCCATGGCTCACGGGCCTAGCTGCTCCGCGGCACGTGGGATCTTCCCGGACCGGGGTACGAACCCGTGTCCCCTGCATCGGCAGGCGGACTCTCAAGCACTGCGCCACCAGGGAAGCCCCAGAATCATTTTGTAAGCAATAAAAAGAGAAGGAAGTGACTGGTGATGGGTGTTAGAATGACCTGGGTTAAGGCAGGCTAGATACATGTATGACTAAAGGTTAAACTTTATAGAATTTAAACACAATGTGCCAGACATAATGAAATGAGCATCAATAATCCTCATAACAACCTTGTAAAGTAGTTACGAGTATCATCCCTATTTTACCGGTGATGAAACCAAGGCAGGAGGAGGTTAAGCATTTTGCCCAGGTTCCCAGAACTGGTAAGTGGCGGGGCTGAGATTTGAACTGAGGCAGTACCAGAGTCATTGCTCTAACATTGCCCTGTGTGCCAAATAAGTATACAGGCTAGGTTTATCTGGGGACATAAAGATTGGGATTCCCTAACCTCGATGTAAATTTTATACGTGAAAACACTTCCCTGTTGTTCTTAGAGGAGTAAGTTCCTTAATTCATTCAAAGATTAATATCTACAGTATACCATACACTGCTCATGCTGGGGACAGAGCAGTGAACAGGACAGATGAGGACCCGGCTTTGTTACACGAACAGTACTAGGCACACATAACACCGGAACAGTGCATTACAGTGCATTTTAATTTCAAAAGTAATGCACGTTTTCATCAGTTTGAATACATTACCTACATTAGACTCTCCTTAATCCAAAGTTACATTTTAAAACTATCCTTTTAAATTAACACCATTCTTCCAAAAATTCTATTAAACAGGATTTAGAACCAGATTTGCAGTTTAAACTCTCTTACAGTCTTAGAATGATTTTCTGAATGTAGCACTAGACCATGTATCTTTGTAGTAGTTATATTTTCATCGTATGATAAGTCTTGCTTGTCCATTTAGGAACAGTTTGCTCCCACTGCCCCAAATTGCTTATTACATAGATTTTTCGGTGTTGTTTTCCTGGTAAGCACTAAGTAATTAGTTATTAAATGATGTCTGTAATAACATGGAGGGTAAAATAATTCTACATTAAAGAAAGTCACACTGCCATTATTATCTCATCCCTAAACCACCAATCACTTGCCAAATTTAAAAGGCCTTTTTTAGCTTAAAAGTGTTTTTTCCTGATGATAAAGGCCCACCTCTAAAAATCATCAGGCTACAACCCATTAACATGAATATTCTACAAACCTCCTAAGGTAATTCCACGTTGTAATGAGAAGGGCAGGGCTCTAGGAATATTTTCATCCCCTCGCCTTGCATACAGGCTTCCTACCTGCTCTCCGGAGTGAAAGGTAAGCAGTGTCAGGTTCCACTAAGCTCCACCCCTCCCTAAGCCCCCTCAGTCGGCTGCCTAATCTTGCAGGCAGGGACCCATATGGCATCACGAAACGGGCTCCTTACATACATGCAGTTGCACAGCTACTTACATACCCACGCACACGCGTGCCTGCCCAACGTATGGGTGTGTTTTGTATGCCTGTGGTGTGAGCCCTCTGTCTCCCTCTCCTTTCACTTGACCCCTGGGGAATCCCGGCAGTACCTGGGAACTCAGGGAATAGCGAGGTGAGGCAAATGGCCCTTTTCCCTTCCCTAGGGGCTGCCACTGCTGGGTCCCAGCAATCTGCAGTGCCTCGTCTCACAAGCAGCTAATAAAGGGAAACTGAGAAGATGAGCCAGAGGAGACTACGTGAACGAGGAAGGAGCCGTTGTACAAGACATGATGCTTCGGGAACTCCCGAGCTATGATTTCTGTTTTTACATACAAAGCCCTAGGAAGCTGGAGGGGGAAGCAAAAAAAACTCAGAATCTAAAATCCTCTGGGATGATGTTTCTCATTGCGCCTAGAAACTCGCGCTGGGCGTGTGTCCTGCACGGGGTTAAGGAATCCAAAGAGGCGCCGGCTGAAAGTCGCTGCGCGGAATCGGCACTTGGCGCTTTACGGGGTTGCGGTCCGAAGACGCGTCCGCGCACCATTTTCCCAGGCGTTGCGCGGGTTTCCTAAAACACCCAGCTGCTGCCTCAGAAGGGAGTTTCTAGAAGCTCCTTCTCTACTGCCTCCCCTCCCCCCCTTTTGGTTTTTACCCCTGTGAGGAGCTTCGCCTGCTCCACTGCGTCCGCCCTCCGAGGGATACAGGTGCCGCTGTCCCAGCCGCCGCCGCCCGGTCCGCGCCTCCTCCGGGCGGGCCTGGGGGCTCGGCCCCGCGCAGCTGCATAGCGAACGGTGTCTCGCCTGGCCGCGACCCGCCGCCCGGGACTCCCCGCCCTCCCGCGCGACCCCGCGCCCGGGCGGGCGGTGCTTGCGGCGGGCAGGGGGCGGGGAGGGGAGCGGGGGTTCGTCCGGGGGTAGCCACCTCCTCCGCAGCCAGCCGGCGCCTCGAAACCCGGACCTGCCTCCGCCTCTTCCTCCGGCGGCTCCATCCTGCCTCCCGCGCCTCGTCCTCCCGCCGCCCCCGCCGCCGCGCCCCCGGTGGCTGCCTCGGCGGACCCGGGAGGGGGCCCGTCCGCCGCCCGCTCGGCTCGGCCCGGCCCGGGAGGCGTGCATGCCCCGGCTGCCCGCGGCGCTCATCAGCAGCATGCTCTATTTCCAGATGGTGATCATGGCAGGGACGGTGATGCTGGCGTACTACTTCGAATACACGGACACGTTCACTGTGAACGTGCAGGGCTTCTTCTGCCACGACAGCGCCTACCGCAAGCCCTACCCGGGCCCGGAGGACAGCAGCGCCGTGCCCCCCGTGCTCCTCTACTCGCTGGCCGCCGGGGTCCCCGTGCTCGTGGTAAGCCCGGGGGTGCCCGCCCTCGCCCCGACTGCCCTTTTCCGCCCCTCGCCTTCAGGGTTGAGGCCCCGCTGAGGTCGGGGCGCGGCAGCCTTTGCCTTCTAAGTTCCTCCAAGTTGGCGGCAGACCCTTCCCCAGAGGACATTCTTCTAGGGCGCGTCGGTATGGGTCCGAAGGAAGCCCCCAGCTCTCCCCACCTGCCGCCCCCGCACCCCCGCTACCCCCCGCGGTGGCTGCAACTTAGCGTGACACGGAGGGGGATGGGAGGGAAGGGGGCTGTAGACGGTAATGGGTGGGAGTCGGGGCTGGGGAGGAGGTGAGTTATCCGGTTGAATCTTGACTTCATCTACTCTGTGGCCTTGCTCCGCTGGCTGCCACCTCTCACATTGCGACTGGAAGACGAGCAGCAGCGGGGCCAGCGGGAGGGAGACGGCGATCAACTGCTGGGGTGTGGAAGGGACTTCTGCTTCCAGAGTCGGGGCGCAAATTCCCTTTTTACCGCCTCCTTCCCTTTCGAAAGGAAGTGCCAATTAGACTAAGCTGACCAGGGAACAGATATCTAAAAAAGAACATGAGACCTCTCCTAAATGAAGAGGCTCCAGTAGCAGTGCTTGCTGAAAAGCAGGAGCTGTGCCTAAATTACAGGATTCATTTAAACGCTCTTCCATTCCCTGGGCGGCTTAAGTCCTTTTCTCATACAGCTTTTCTGAGAATGCCTTTTGGATTGTGTGTGTGTCTATACGGGCACATGCACGCATATATATACACAGATATACATATGTAATTATTAGAATGATAATCGTATAATAATTTACGTATGTGAATGTGGTGCAAAGTTATAGGTAGGAGAATTGGTGGTGTTTTTTCAGAAAATAATTATTATGGTTCCTTTAATACTGTCAAAGTATTGGAGGTTCCCTTCTTGTGGTACAGCTCATCTTGTCTCTCTCTCTCTCTCTCTTTCTCTCTCTCTCAACAGATAACTAATAAGAAATTAAAAATGAAGAGGGAAAGGAAAGGGACTTTTTTTCCCAGTGGTTGAATGTGTAAATTGCAATAATGAATGTTAAGAATATCTGTTAGGTTTGGATATTCATGTTTTCTTTGATTTTAGAGGAAATGAGTTAATAATTTACAAAATAATGAAAAGTTCCTAACACACATAATGGAATTCCACAAACCAAGGAACTTCTTGATAACTTCAAAGTAACTTTATCACAGGTACTGTGACAGTTGACGTCAAATACGGCTCCAAGAATACTGTTTTGAAAAGTGTTAGACCTTGCACCAGAAAATGTTTTGTTTTGTATTTTTTTCAGTTGTAATTTGCTAAAATATATCAGAAACCCCAAATCCAGCTTCGTGTTTGTGTTCTCTCTCCTCTATTTGGAAAGCTGTAAGAGAAAAAAATAAATTGGTCATTCTTGGGCCCTTTTGCTTTCTGCAGATGTTGAGTTTCCAGACACATGTTTTCTAGGAGACTAAATAGCTCAGGGATTTTTCAAGGATTTTTTTTTTTTTTTTTCTTTTAAGAAAAAAGCCTGTCACTTTCAGGACACTGGTTTGGGTACAGCCATAATCAGTAATGTCTGTAACTCATCCCTTGGTGATTACGATTCTGTGGCTTATTTAAATGAGATAGCACTTTTCAGATCCTAACCATCCATTCATGGTGGCAGGTGCCATTTAGAGACATAACATATTTTCCCAAAGAATTTGATTATTCTCCACTTAGGGGGAAGCACAGAGGGGAAAGGGAATTAATTAGTCATTATTGAGCACCTGCTTTGTGCTGGGCACTGAATAGTCATGGCCACATATACTTCTCAGGGCATCCCTTCCAGGAGATAATCTCTCCAGTTAACATTTGAGGACCCTGAGGATCAGATAATAAACTAGAAGCACCTGAAAACAAAAATGGTGGGTGTGGTGTTTGATGCCTGTGAGACTGATGCCAAATGCCATACTGCTTGTCCTACTTCCAAAAAACATGTTCTCTGAAAGAAGATGAGAAAGGATGCTTGGGTGGGGATCTAGAATATTCTTGAGAGATTTTAAAAGGGAGGATCCAACTTGATTTCCATGTTTCGATTTTCAGTTCATTAGTTACAAGAGAGAGAATTTGGGAGTCAGTCTGAAGAGAAGGAAATGTTGGATATTCAGGCTAGCTGTGCTGCTGGCCTTTGTTCTGCTTCTGCTCTTCCCAATATTACACTCTCATAATGTGAAAGTTTGGGAACAGTAATGGCAGCCCTGCTTTTCCATTCTTCTCAAGAACACTGGCTTAGCACAGTCACTTTGCATGAAAACAATATTATTAATAGTAATGTTAGTACCCATCATTTGTTGGGTTATATACCCTATACCTATCTAATACTTGCATTATCTATGAAAGCAGTTTTTATTACTGTCACCTACCCTTTGGCAAAACTGAGGTTTAGGAAGGTTAAGTAACTTGCCCGAGGACCAAGGCTAAAAACATTACACCCAGAATTTTAACCCTACTGTGTCACGCTCCCAAACCTGCGCCTTTCTATTACAATATGCAAATTCAGCTTACTCATAAATCATTTTTCTAAATAAATGCCTCAAATGGTCTCTTTCCCCATCTTTTACATTTCTTGGACTGTAGTGATACAGATTCTTCATTATATATATATTTAATCTTCAAAACTCATTCTAATCCTTAAAGTTAATTTTGAAAAGTAGCTCTCCTCACTGCCACAATCTGTGGTTTTGTTTCAAATTTGCCAAATTTATTTATCTAAAAATTAAAAGGAAAATATTCTTTAAATTTTATCACTTTTATATAGTGTTGACATGGGGCACATGTTTGGAGTCTGACAAGTTTGGATTCAGATTCAAAGTGCATCCTGCTGTTATGGTAAGAGTTGGGGATTCTGCTTGCCGTGTAACCTTGAACAGCTAATTTATAGCTCCTTAATCCTTAATTTTCTAAGTCACAGTATTTTGAATATTAAATGAGATATAATATATAAATATCATCCTTTGCCCATAGTTGATACTCCATAAGAGATCACTATTTCATTAACACTATTAGTAAAATAGTAATTCAGTAAATGCTTATTGAATTCCTGTGTTGCAAGCACCATATCAGCCAGAGTGGGGGTTTTAAAGGTAATTTCAGAAGTAAACCATGGTCACTAATCCTTAAGAGTTTACAGTAATTTGGGAAATTAGATAATCATGCCAAAAGTCATAATGTAAATCACCATAATAAAAGTGTTTATGTACATATTTACATATATATATATACCGCAAAGACCTCTGGTGGTTCAAAGAGGACAAGATCATTTTTATTTGGAGAGGAGAAGAAAGGCTTCATGAAGAAAAGGGTGGCTTTTGAGATGTGATTTGAAGGAGAGGCTGAAATGGAGTTTGAGTCAGGACATCACAGAAAGCAGCAGTGTGAACATGAGTGACTGCTTGGTAGCAGAAAATGCAGTCTGTACTCTTGAAACAGTGGTTGGTCTGTCTTGTTTCTAAGAGTGGTGTGTGGGGAATGCAGGGGTATATGGCAGAAGAGGAAGACTAGGGTCTCATTGCTGAGTCCTGGAATGTCAGGCTGAGTTCTTCTCCATTTATTGGGAATTGAGTAGGGACTTGTCTGATAGGTGGTGTTTTAGGACATTTTGGGGACAGTAGTGTAGGGCTCTTCTATTAAAATATCTGTGTAAGATAATTTTACACTCTAAATCCCCGAGTCTATTTTGTGTTGTGAAATATTATTATTTTAATTGTGTTTTCAGAAAACACCTGTAATTTGGGCTCATTTACAAAGATGACATGGTTTATCAACTCTTTGAAAACAGGTACTGTTCAGTTTGATCTGTATGCGCTCACCCAAGCACTACCTACAGAATTTACAGATATAAATTTAATTAGTGATCTTTGTTTTTCATTGATTAAAAGATCTGGTGATGACAATGGTTTCTGCCCCCCCAAATTTGGATACAGTGGCCACTAGCCCCTATTGTACCTTAGATCTCTGAGCAACACAGATGATTTGAAGGAGACAAAGCTAGACCATCCCTCTTCATAGAGTCAGAATCAAGACAGAGAAGACCAGCACTGAGGGTTAGGGAGCATCTCTGATTGTTTATGCCTGCATCCCCAGGAAGCTCCCTCTGGGTTCCGAGACTGAGGCATGGAGCTACTGCCGCTATACCAAGGATGTTGCATCACTAAATGTGGTGGAAGTAGATGGTGACAGAAAGGCATCTTATATCCAGAGGTCCATCTTGTTAAATCAAAGCCTAAAGCTCTCCCATAGACCTCTCCTTCCTTGAACCTTGCCTTGGGTGCCCACTACTATCTCCACCCATCTCCACTCCTGGAATCCTATGAGTATAAAATGAGTTGACATTTAAGTACCAGAGTAGTGCCCAGCTGAATATGTGTTAGCTACTGTTAGTCCTCCCAAGGTTGGGATAATTCATCAAGACAACCTATTCGGGCTTCCCCGGTGGTGCAGTGGTTAAGAATCTACCCGCCAATGCAGGGGACACGGGTTGGAGCCCTTGTCTGGGAAGATCCCACATGCCGCAGAGCAGCTAAGCCCGTGAGCCACAATTACTGAGCCTGCGCGTCTGGAACCTGTGCTCCACAACGAGAGAGGCCGCGATAGTGAGAGGCCCGCACACTGCGATGAAGAGTGGCCCCCCACTCGCCGCAACTAGAGAAAACCCTTGCACAGAAACGAAGACCCAACACAGCCAAAAATAAATAAATAAATAAATGAAATAATAAAAAAAAAAGACAACCTATTTAAGGCACCTAGCAAAATACCTTTGTTAGTGGGTTCCAGGGCTGATAAAATGTTTGAGGTGAACAGAAGCCACCTAGTTCAATCCATCACCCACAAAAATTGGGGAGTCTGAATAGCAAGAACACTAAAACTCAATTAGAACTCTGTTCTTCCAGTCAAGTCAGTGATTTCTGCCTTTGACGACTCCTCCATTTCTTCAGCGGGCTAACACTAGCTAATATTTCCTATGTACCAGACACTGTGTAATGTACATTTAATGTGTTACTTCATTTAATGCTCACCGTGATAGTACTGTCTTTAAACGTAGGCACTATCATTAAGCCCACTTTATAAATGAGAAATAGGATGTTTAGTGAGATTAGATGTCAGACTTGTATTAATTTTTTTCAGTCCATTAGTATAATTAATCTTCACAATAAACTTATGAAGGAGATTTGGATGTAAAAAGGTGAGATGACCAGTCCAGAGTCCCACAATGACAGTGCTAGAATCGTCAGAGCCTGTGCATTTAGTTCTTTTGTTATGTACCTTTATCCTTACACAATAACAAATCTTTAAAGATACTTAGTCATAGGGATTCAATACTAGAGCGGTCAAATTTTTCTCAAAACTTTTATCTTCAATTTCATTTTTTTCTGGTTTGATGGGAAACTTTGTGTTCTAGTGTAGACAGTGGTTTCAATGTGTAGTGTAGGAAATTGTTTTGTTTCCTATTAAGCTCGAAATGTTATGGAGAGGTTGGTGGCAGCGGGAGGGATTCAGAGATTTTTCTGTTCTGATCTGCAGCCGCATTTCTTATCTCTGTGGCACACATTGGCACAGGGCTTCAGGCACCTGCTTTTCTGTGGAAACATCCTCTGGTTCTAGATCTGCAAACTGCAGTGCACGGAGAGCTGAGGGGACCTCTGTTTCTAAGACATGTTTCTTAAAATGGGACCTAGCACTAGATTTGGGGGGGGAGCAGTGAACACACTGAAATTATATTATAAAATACCGTATGTACATATGTATGTATGTGTGTGTGTATGTACGCATTTTTCTAGTGAGAGCCTCCATGGCTGTATCGGATTGTCAGAAATGCCCAAGATTCCTAAAAGTTAAGAACTACTCTTTGAGGATTTATGGATCTGTTTAAACTCCTCCTTAGGTCTCTTAGGCCCTTGCTTTACTTAGATATTCTCATTCATATTCATTCATTCATGTTCACCCTCCCTCTTTCCCTTCTCCTCCCTGCATTCCTTTGATGGTCTCTCTTTTTTCATTTATCCCCTCCCCTTTGCAAACTGATTAGGAGATTGTGATGGGGGTAAGGGGAAGCAAAGGCCCAGGAACCTGAAAACCAGCTTGTGTTTCCTTTCCCTTCCTTTTCCCTGCCTCTCCCCCTCCCTTCTGCCTCTTCTCCTCCCACACCCCTTCTTCCTTTTCCTCTCCCCTTCTCCCCCTCCATCCCCTGTCACTCATCATCCCTGTTGCTTCTCTGCACCAGTTACCTTATCTGAAAAATGTTGACTTATTCCTTCCTGCCTTTCCTACCTTTTGGAACTGTTCTTGAGAATCAAACGGATGTAAATGCACCTTGGAGACAATAAGTCACTTCATGCATATGTGGAAAACATAATGTGAGCAGATTACATGGGTGTAGCTGCTTGGTCATTGGAGATGGTTAGACTGCTTATAGCATGGCTTTGCCAGCTGAATACACTTACTCTGTGGAGTAGAAAAACGGAAAAGGGTTTTATACTTCTTTTTTAATTTTCTTGTAGAAAGAAGAGCAAAAATAAAAAGACAACAGTATGAAATGGCCTAACTAATTATTACAGACTATTACTCCAATACTCAATGCCGTTTTTCAAAATGTTTCAATAAGCTCTTACTGTCAAGATTATTATAAAGAATCATCCCATTCATTTGTGTAATTTGAAAGAAATAATGTTTCCAGGGAGCAATGTTGATACCATCTGTTAAGTGTGCATTGTATCATATTCATTTTTAAATTTGTACGGTACCCAAAAGTCATTATTTGTAAAAGTTTGGAATGATGATAATGGATCTACTCTGTGCTAGGCACAGTGCTATTACTTGACTTGTATAATGAGGGAGGCATAGTCACTGCCCTTCAGGAGTTCAAACACTATGCATGAAATTATATCTCCAAGCCTCAGCTTTCTTGTCTGTAAATTGAGATGATACTTAACATTATCTTTTAAGAATTAAACATAAGCATGCATTAAGTGATAGCTGCTCTTTTAACATAAATGCCAGTAACATTTATTGGTGCTACGCAGCAAAAGGACATCAGGTGTCCTTAATCATTTCTGTTGAATGGATGTGGTAAACCATTTACTCTTCATATTAACTATTACAGGTACTATGTGTGGTAACTAACACATCTAGGGAGCTTACGCAATTCCTCCACTGGGTAAATGCCACATCTAGGATCTGAATCTATTACTTCAAATCCAATGCTCCCTTGGCTACCTGCCATTGCCCACTAATTTGATTCATAGCCTGAATGGTGGCATTCCTAGAAGGCAGAGGAGAGTTAAAGCATATTGATTATGTATCATTGTGCTCTTTACAGCGTCCTTATGCTTGTAAATGTATAGGCTCAATTACAACCAGACATGAAAAGGGGAATTTAAAATCTGTGTTCAATATGTATATGTATAGCTGATTAACTTTGCTGCACACCTGAAACTAACACAACATTGTAAATTAACTATACTCCAATAAAAATTTAAAAAATAAAATAAAATCTGTGTTCAAAGACAAAACTTCATTGGTTCCTAAAACCAGTGGAATAGCCAATAGAACTTGCTTCTCCCAGCTCAACATTCCCATCCATACAGTTCGAGGAGGCAAGTTCTGATGTCAGAGATCTTAACCTAGGAAGAGGAAGAGCTTTTAAACAGACTTTGGAAAATCATAAGACTATCGTTTTGATGGGAGATATTGTAAAATATGTGAAATGGAGTTCTATATTCAGTACTATTTAAACTATTTCTGAGAATGCCAGTTTTCACTCAGCAGGCTGCTTACTTTTTTAGTCTTATTATGACAGATGTAGTTTGAGAACCACTGTCAGTAAAATCACCATTTTTTTTTGTAAAAACAGAATCCTAGAGATTCTTTTTCCAGTTCAGGTGCATTTAAAACTTTACAGACAGTCTTGGTGGACGTTTCTCTCTGAGAGAACATGTGTGAGTGGAAGCGTGTGTGTGTGTGTGTGTGTGTGTGTGTGTGTGTGTGTTTGGTATTTAATACATTTGTAATTTTTTGTATGAACTCACTTTTATTTCCCTTGCTTCTAACCTTTATAGTGCTCTCCCACCCTTCCCCTCAGGAAAAATAATATTTCTGAAACATTCTGCTATATCCTTTCAGACCTAGCACCAACTCCTCTAAGTAGATCCTTCTTCCCATATGAGGTAGCTGCATTCTCCTCTATGATTCCTTTGTGGCTTCAGCACATTATGGCATTAAAATAATCTTATATTGTGCTTTATGTTGTATTTAATTTTATTCACGTTTCTATCACTAGACTTGAGCATCTCAAAATCAGGGTTTTGTAATCTGACTCATTATGCCCAACTCTTTGGTTATTTTTGGTGGATAAATTATCCAGGGACTAATTGAAGTTTGTGATGATGAGGTTATAATGACCAAATTCTGCTGAGCACACAGTTACTTAATAACCATTCATTAAAATAGGCAAAATATTCCATACAGCCTATTCTGTAAGTTTAATGAACTGGCAGCTCTCTGTCCTTTGATGCGTTTTAAGTGTATAAACCCTGTATAAAAGGTTCAGCATAGCCAAGGTGTGATTCTGTGTCCTCAGACTGACATGCTTCAAGCAGAAACCTTCCTATCCATTGAGAACAAGTCACTGGGATATGGGTTACAGGCCTCCCTGGAGTCTTATACCCTGATCATTCAAGGGTAGGAAGTATCTCCAAACTATTTGAGTCAATCCAGTTCAATAGCTTGAATTTCACCAATTAAGAGTCCATTTTAGCACTGATCATGCTAACTAAAAGTCACTACTTTCATCAGTAAAAAATCATTTTATACCTACAATGCTAATTTAGTTGTTAATTAACATATGATAGCAAAAAGACTTACAGCAGCCTCTTTGGAGTGTGACCTTTCTGATAAAATGCTTGTGACTATCGGACTTCCTCTCTCCCTCCCTTCCTCATTCCTTCTTTCCCTGAGCAACTATTTGTTGAGTACCTTCCATGTGTAGCATACCTTGATAATAAGGCTTACAGAAGTTACCTGACTTGCTCCAAATCCCAAAACCAGAATTAGAGCCGATCTTCCCCTTTTCCAAATCTTTCAAAGCAGTGTCAAGAAGTAAAACACTCATGAAATCACGGGGCGGTTAAATACAAATGTAGTCCTGACATATCTGCATATTACCAAAATAACTTACGGCATTTCTTCTCTAAGGATTTGTGTTGATACAACCAGCCCTGCTATGTTGAGGAAATTGTGTATTGTGTTTCTAGCATAATGATCCCTTTTTTGAAAGGGTGCTCTCAGTAGTGCCAGCAGAAACTGTACTTTTCTATCGAGATTTTTTAATCGAGATTTCAGATTTAGCTTTTTCTCACACTGGGGTGCACAGAAGCACTCTTGACACTGAGAAGCATCTTGTATTTCCAGAGATCTCATCAAAGCAGAATGCCATGTTCTCCCAAACAGAAAAATTGAGCAGTCTTGGATAAAGGCAGTGCACCTGGGGCCTCATCTTGTAATTTAAAATGAGCTCCTGACATTTCCAGTCAAAAAACAAAACACTATCTTTGGGTTGGTGGCAATGACCTCTTCCTTCACACGTGCCTTTCCAGTGTGGGGTTTACTCAGTTACTAAAATGAATGAAGAGACTTAGTCAAAACTACGTGACAACCCTTTTGGTCTTTCACAAAGAGACCTTTGTTTCTTCTTCTTGCTGGCTCCATCACATGGTTCCTTGGGGGGTCTCCTTTTCCTTTTTCCTGGGGCTCAGTCTAGAATACAGATAGAGGAATCCAGTAGACACTTTATTCAAGCCACACTGTCAGGCTTTTTTTGCCACTCCATTTTTGGAAAAGATTTGTGAATCCACTGTGAGAGAGATTATGCTTCTTTGTAGCTGGGACTTCTTAGTCATGAAAGAGGCCTTAGAGATCATTTAGTTTCATCTCTTAATTTCCAAATGAATGGCCAGAGAGATTAAATGACTTGCCCAAGGCCATGCAGCTAATGAGAAATTACACCAATTGCTGACATGTATGGGCACTTGGTATACATCAGTCCTTGTTGTACTTTACACTTATTAACTAATTTAATCCTCACAGCATTAGAGGTAGGCACTATTGTTATCTCAATTTACAGATGAGAACACTGAGGCACAGAAAGATTAAGCAACTAGCCCATGACCCCACAGCAAGGAAGTGACATGCCTGGGCAGAATGTCTCCATATGAGCTTTTAATAACACGGAGATGGTTCTCTTCTCCAGTACCAATTTTTTTGTCATCTCCTGGAGAGGTTAAGGCCGCCTGCAGCAAATCGTTCTGCATAGCAATATTAGTTGGGAGATAGAGATGAAGAGTATGTGATTATTATGATAGCTTTTTCCTTATGACACTGTAGTGCTGATTGAAAACATTTTCCTGAATATTGTATTTACAATTAGCAGTTAATCTGTGATAGTGAAGACATAGTAACAGATAAGGAAAAAGAGCATTTAATTCCCTAATCACTTGGTTCTACGATGCCTTCTTTTATGTTGCTGACATCAAATCTTTTCAGACAAAAAGTAAAACTACATTTGAAACTTGCCACAAGTGGATATCACAAAAACCTAACCATTTTTAATACGTAGACCTTTAAGTTCTTTTTTTTAAATTTAAAACTGAGGGAATATAATTAGGGAGTTGATTACACAGATGATGGGAAAGTTGAGAAGCTGAACAGGAAATGGTGAGGCCACCCAGAGTTTATGCAATTGCAGAAAGCCACTACTACAACTGCCAGGGCTGGAGAGACAAAGGAAGGAGATGGGGTTAGCAGAGCTTGGGGCAGAAGTTGGAACCTAAAATGATGTGTTTCACAGGAGCTAAAAGTATGGAGGAGAGCTCTTGTTAGAGGTGTTGCCTGAGGAGGGAGGAAGGAAGTGGTGAAGAAATACCGATTTTGCCTTCCTCTGCCTTTCAATCTCCCATCCATACCTCCCAGACTTTAAGTTCTTTTAATGTGATTTTTACGTAACACAGTAAAATGATCACACCACATATAATTGATATATAGCCTATCTACTGCATACAAGACACAGTTACTACATTTGGCATACTAGTTTGGCATAAGTTTGGCAACTAGTTAGAGGAATGGAAAAACTATTGGTATAAATATATTTCAGAGAAAAGGATAGGCAATTATATATTTATATGTTTTGAAGTCTTCTCTTTTTTTTGAAGGAACTTAGAGACATTCTCAAAACTTGGTTCAATCCTGTGGTGCCATTTCCTGCGAAACAGCAGTGACCTGAGAAAGTGCAGCTCTCTGCTCTCTGTAATTCTCTCTGCTGTTTGTTTCCATCTATTACATGACCTCTATTCTTTAATCTGGGCAACTTCAATCATACCTCTTTCATAATTCTTTCCTTGATGTGTCTAGTCAATATTAATCTATCTTTCCTATAAACTCCTTTTTTTTTTTTAATATAAGTCTTTCCCCTTATATACTTTCCATAAAACAGGAGTTGTTGCAGGTGTGAGATGGGGAGCTGGAGAGAAAGCAAGACAAAAGAAAAGGATCAGGGCTTCCCTGGTGGCGCAGTGGTTGAGAGTTCACCTGCCGATGCAGGGGACCCAGGTTCGTGCCCTGGTCTGGGAAGATCCCACATGCCGCGGAGAGGCTGGGCCTGTGAGCCATGGCCGCTGAGCCTGCGCGTCCGGAGCCTGTGCTCCGCAACGAGAGAGGCCACAGCAGTGAGAGGCCCGCGTACCGCAAAAAAAAAAAAAAAAAGGATCAGTAGCAATAATGTACTCTTTTATGGAAATAGTGAATGCAGAGAATTGGTAATAAATTTTGTATTCGCAGGTTTCATGATAATCTGAAATTAAAATAAATAAATAAAAGGAGCAGTGACTCACTGGACTCACAGGCAGGTGACCTGAGCTGTCCTCCTTGCTCTGCTGCTTTCAACCTTTGAGATCTTGAGAAAGTCAAGTAGCTTTCCCGCCGCTGTATCATTAGATAATTGGTTTGAAAGTGTTTGAACCTCACCCAGGGCAGAAAACTGGCTCATGGCCCCCGGAGCAGCTCTTTCTGTGCATGAAACAAGTCTGACTATTAGGACGCTCTATATTACAGTGAAAGTCTGTCTCCCTGTCTTCTGCTCAGTGGTCTCTCTCACCTTTTGAAGCCATCTGGAACCACCTAGATGGTTTCTCTCTGAATCTTCCTTTCTTGAGACTTAAAGTCTTCATCTTGACATAGCATGGATTTGAGTCCATTTTACCCTTTTGGCCACTCACATCTGACTTTACTTCGGATGTCCTATGTTTTTAAGGTGTGGCACCAGCACTGAATGATGTGTCTCAGGTGTACTCTCACCCCTCGCAAATAGAGCAGGAATTTTGCATACAAAATTTTTTCTTAATACATTAGCCTTGGGATCAATATCCAGTCACCTTGTGGTTAGTTATCTCATCTGTAAAGGGAGTAGCTTAAACTTTTCGTCAAGTAGGCAGAAGCCCTGTATGATGATGTACACTGTTCTGCTCCCATGGCCACAACAGACATTGCTAAGAGACTGTGGCATTTTCTCACCAGCTGAGACTGATCTGGGCTTTCAGTCCTTAAGACAGAACTCCAGGCAACCTCTTGTAACTGTATTTGCCCTCTTGGAATCAAATGACTATTAAAATGCTTCAATTGTATGTAGCATGTACAATGTAGTATACTGCATGGCTATGCATTATAGTTAATTACATTTACATACTATGGCCGTCAAAAGATTATAAATGCTTATAGAACAGCAAATATGTCTCGTATGTCTTTGACTCTTGCTCATCACATAATGCCTAATAGAGTGCCTTTCAAATAGTAGATATAAGTAATTATTTGTGTATTTTAGAAGAGAATTAGAGAAGCATAAATTAAAATTATTTATAATTTTACCCATTCACAGATACTTAAATCGTAAAGTCCAAATTATTTTTCCAAAACCCATCTTTAATATTTTACTTTATTTGCCAGTGATCCCTGATTTCAAATATTTTCCCCATGTACGCTCACTTCATTTTTTTCATTTACTTAAAGTTATGTAGAATGTAGTTCAAAATAAATCTTATTTACTTGATATGAAGAATATTTCAAACACCTATCATTTTGTTTTAAAAATCTTTAACATCATCAAGTTTTGCTTGTGTAACCACTATTTCATTCCCCATGTCTTTAATTGTCCGTTGCACATACTTTTGTAACTTAAATTGTCACTACTTAAGCTTTTATGTAGCACGTGCTCTTTCTTCATCAACTGTGACATTTTCTTTATTTCAATACTTTATTTTATTTTTCTCAAAACAAATTGGTTGATTTAAAGAGCATATCATCTTCCATTCTGTTTTGTAAATTAAACCACCAGTACATTTTACGTGTGAAATTTGCATGTATGGTAAATCGGAAAACTTTTTTGGTGTTCTGAAGGAGAATTCAGATGGCTGGCAGGGTTTCTAAATGAGATGAGTCATGATTTTATTGTCACTCAGGGTCTCTGAATCATACTGTATACATTTTCATTAGTAACCATAGATTAACAGTTGAAACATTTGACTCAATACATGGAACTATTTTTGAGGAGAGTTTCTTTCCTTGGAGAGTGATAAAAATTAGTGGTGCTTTAGAGAATGACATTAATGAGTAAAGAAAGATTCAGTGCTGCTGGGGCAGGCAAATCACTTACAACTTCAATTAACTTCAGGAGGAACCAGGAAAATGAAATTAGGATTTTACTGTTTATGGATACTTTTCATTGAAATTCAGGATTTCCCAATTAGAGTAAAATATCAAACAAGTGCAAATTAGTTCCTCTCGGAATCAAATGGGTGCACATGAAATGGTCTCCTAACAATCACATTAAAGCACAATGACCTGGTATTCAGTAATTCATTTCTTCATGTATTCTTGAGAAAACATTTACCAGTCCTCCCCGGACAAGGCTTTGTGTGTGTAAGGGATTCTACACATTCAAATGGAAGAAAGGATTCCTGTCCTCAAGGAACTCAGTCCCATGTGTGTGAAGAGTTAAAATATACTAATCGTGATAACTGACAGTGAGTGGGCTGGGGTGAGGGAAAGCGAAGAAGGGAATGAAAGAGAGTTCTGAGAGCAGGTGATGTTAGCTAGTCAGGGACGTGACGCAAGGGTGTTCCAAGCAAAGAACAAACACAAAGTCATTTAGGCTGGAGAAACCTTCTTGTTTGAAGAAACTCCAAGAATGTCTGGAATGGAAAGGTGTCTAACACAGAGGCAGTTAGGTTCAGAACATAAGGATGTTTAGTAAAAAGTACATTACAGTAATACTCAGAGTTTGAAGTCCAGATTCCCTTATCTGCTTGAAGAGGTAAACCTGTGATACACAGTCTAACCTCTTAGGCTCACTTGATCTGTCTGCAAAATGGGACATCTAAATCTACCTGTCTTACAAAGTAAGTTTATTTCTGTGACTGATTTTTATTTAGTAAACTAAAGGAGAAACATTAGAGTACTTTTCAGAGTTTTACGGCAATATTCATCACATGGGTCTTGGCTGGCAAGTGTGTTCCAGAGTACTTATATTTTCCTTGTTTTAAATAAACATACCATTGTGAAATAAACTGTTAGATAGCTACTGAGAAGTTAACCCCCCTGACACATATATTACATGATTTTAAATCAGTATTTGCAACATGGACAATGCTAAAATATCCATATTTGTATAATTATGAAAGCTTATGTTAGTATGCACATTTAAAATTTAAATTGGTTAGTATATTTTTGTTACTATTGCTGTGTTTTGCTTCTATAATTAGGTCATTTTGACTTGCATTTTATAAATTACATAACAGGTGTGCTCACCTGTGTAGTAAATGTCTTCAGTCTTCTCATTTTAAATTGGATACTAAAGTGAAAAATATGCATCTACATGTTGCTCTAGAAATGTGAGGACACGAGCGTGCAATTCTTTTAGAAAGCACGGGTTAAAATTTATGTGTAATGGAACTGTATCATTCTTGGTAGGTGAAACTCAGATTTTCCAGTTTATGGCATTAAGGATTGAATGTGCTTGGTTTTCTTGCAAGATGCTCTATCCTTCTAAATTTAGTCATCTAATTAAGATTTCCATTCATGGGGAATGACTTTAAAGAGCACATAAGACAGGCTTTTACACAAACAAGCTTTGATTGGATTAATTGGATTTGCATAAATTTTATGAGGTGAGTGTGCTAGTGTCTCAGCTTCATCTGCTTGGAAGGGAGAACTTAAAGGGATTTGTAAAGAGGAAACACATTAAAGGTTGCAAAGGAAGCACGCAAAAGCAGTCGGGTTAATGGCATGGCGAGAACAAAGCAGCGCTTTGGCAATATGTAAGCTGGCCAAGTCTGGAAAAGCTGGGCATAGGACAAAAGAGATGGGAGGTTCAGAAAGACCACAAGATTTTGGGGGGTGTGTGTGTTTGTTTTTGTTTTTGTTTCCCCAAAAGAAAAGGGATCTAAAGCAGCCCTGATGCCTGATGTGGGTTTGACTACAGAGGCTGGGGGAGCTGGTGGTACATTTAGGACTGAGATAGCCAAGGCAAGGATGGCAGCTTGGATTGTAGGCAGGCAGGCTTCTTGCAGGCAGTTCTAACAGAGGGTCGCTTGGTCATTAGAGACCCATGCTGATCCAGGCTTACCGAAAAGATGGCATTCTGGAACTGGGACGCTGAGAAGTAGGACAGAGCAGGGCAGCACCAGGGAAGCAAAGAGGTGGTGAAGTGGAGCAAGGCACATGTGAGTGAGACAAGGCAGGCTGGTCAGAATAGGCAAGTCCAGAGAAGACAAAGGACAGAACAGGCTGCTGAGACAAGGTCTCAGGCACGCAGCCCGGGGCACCGGGGCTTGGCAGCCCAAATTAGGATCTCCAGCAGTGGAGACCAGGAACCCTTCCCAGCAGGCAGCAATCAGAGGCTCAGAAGTTGATTCTGAGCCGAGGCTCAACAACAAATGTGAGGTAATAGAATTCAGAAAGCCTTGATATGGAACCAAACTTCAGACCTTCCAGCCGCTAGTGCACAAGTGATCTGCGAACATTGATTCTGGCATTCATGTATTAAATAGTAACAATGAGACATCAACAATAGCAACCTCATCACCCCTTACATTTGCATAAAACGCTATCCTTCACAGAATGGTTCACAACAATCATGTGACATGGATAGTCTAATCACTTAGAGGTGATAAAACCCAGGCTCAGAAAATTAATATTTTCTCACAGTCATGCAGTCAAAACAGTGGCAGAGTTTAGATTAGAACCTGTCCCTGGTGTGTTTAAACCTTTTTTTTTTGTTTTTTTTAAACATCTTTATTGGGGTATAATTGCTTTACAATTGTGTGTTAGTTTCTGCTTTATAACAAAGTGAATCAGTTATACATATACATATGTTCCCTTATCTCTTCCCTCTTGCATCTCCCTCCCTCCCTCCCTCCCACCCTCCCTATCCCACCCCTCCAGGCGGTCACAAAGCACCGAGCTGATGCTTTGCAGAAAGTAAAGAAAAGGGCAGCTGGTATGAGGATAAATGAGAAGGGCTTTCCTGACCTCTGGAAGTTCACAGTCTAGTCAAGGATCCAGGCTCATGCAGAAATAACCTTAACGTTTCAAAAACTCGTCCCTTTACTAGAAGAGCAACTGGGGCTTGGGAAGCATTCAGCCACTGTGTGATGTCTGAATGAATATCGAGTGAACTGTGGTAGCCCAGTGAAGAGAATAATGAGTTTGAACTCAGGCTATAAAGAAGGCTTCTCTGAGAACATGGCATTTTAGCTACTAAGGGCAGGATGCTTCCGTGAGGGACATGCTTGTTTGGATTTGGATGGAAGGGAAAGAGAACTAGTATTTATTGAGGTAGATTTAGATTAGACATACCTGGGCTTGGATCCCGGATCTACTACTAAATCAGTGTAATATGGGGCCGGTAACCTGACCTCATTGACTCTCAGTTTTCTTATAGCACATGCTCATTGTACAGAAGCTAGTGCCGTGGAACATGTTAATTTGGTGGTGGGGGGTGTAAGTTAATTTTCACAAAGGTTCTATCATTTTGTATTATCACCCTTTTGCAAAAGAAGAAACTGAGACTCAAAAAATGTTAAGTAACTTGCATAAAGTTAAGCAGTTTGAAACCAGAAGATCTTCCTGGCTCCAAAACCCATTCTTTTTTTTTTTTTTTTTTTTTTTGCGGTACGCGGGCCTCTCACTGCTGTGGCCTCTCCCGTTGCGGAGCACAGGCTCCGGACGCCTCGCAGGCTCAGCGGCCATGGCTCACGGGCCCAGCCGCTCCGCGGCATGTGGGATCTTCCCAGACCGGGGCACGAACCCGTGTCCCCCGCATCGGCAGATGGACCCTCAATCACTGCGCCACCAGGGAAGCCCTCAAAACCCATTCTTTTTCCAGCACCCACCAGTGACATGCAAGGGATGTACTGAGGGGCTCCAGGGGGAGCTTTGAAAAGAGGGAGTGAGCTTCTTTCATTTAGTCCATTTGATTGTATTAGGGAGTTTGTAGAAGGAGAGAGTTAGAACCAAGAGAAGAGAGCAGTAATTTATGTGCAATTGAAACAATTCCAAATGCAACGATAACTATCACTGATGGAGAAAAGAGGTTTAGAGGATAGGGTAAAAATTCCATATGAAAATCAGACAGCTGAAATGCCTATTGAAATTGTAGCCCTTATAAAGTAAGATGAGGTGGGTTTAAAGGTGTAAACATATTCAATGAGTGAATGAAGACAATATTGAGTTGAACTAAACAACCAGAAGAACTTATGTCTCATGGGTATTTTGAATTAGGAGAAAACAGGTTAACTGTAAGAATATTAAATAGGATGGAGGTGAAAAAGAAGGGGGGTATTAGTCTCTTCCCAGAGTATGATCTGGGATCATCTCTTTGTGTTTAACTGTCTTTTTATATCTCCTTTTGTCAATTCTGCTTTTCCCAAATTATTCTTGATTGATGCAGGATCCCAGATAAGTAGATACGATAAAAATGTAAATGTGAGGGCTTGTGGATTCTCATAGTACCATAAAGAAGGAAGCTGTCTTGCTACTGGATATGTG
This sequence comes from Aethalodelphis obliquidens, assembly GCF_003676395.1. Classification (NCBI taxonomy): domain Eukaryota; kingdom Metazoa; phylum Chordata; class Mammalia; order Artiodactyla; family Delphinidae; genus Aethalodelphis; species Aethalodelphis obliquidens. Next base: position 34,022,883 of record NW_020837957.1, on the reverse strand, counting down.
ATACGAATAAAGATTTTTTAGTATGTTGAAGTATTGGCAAAGGCATAAATTCTGAGCCACACAGATTGTCTGTATGTGAATATGTGGATGGATGGGTGATGAAACATTGACACCGGGGCATGGCTATGGTGTCAGGTCCACAAGTGTCTCAGTGAGATCCTACCATTGTTATAGCTAACATCATTCATTCAGGTAGCAGGTATTCAGTTTGTGATTCAACTGAGCCAAGCTTCTTTTCATTCTTCCTATATCTCTCTTCCTTCCTCCCTCCCTTCCTCCCTTCCTCTCTTTCTTCCTTCCTTTTTTCAGCAAACATTCATATTTTGCCTTCTCTGTGCCAGGAACTGGGCAAAGTTCTGATAATAGATAAATAAAGGAGTCAGGAATCGTAGTTGAGACTCAACCATTGTAGACCTTAGAGGAATTAAAACTCATTCCTGCTTTTCTCCTTTGGCTTTTGGCAGACAAAAGTTTGGAACTGTCAAAAGATTTTACAACTTTTGTCTAGAGTTACATTCATGATCTATAGCGTAGCTATAATACCAGAGGTAGTTTTGCATGAGCATTTTGAGAGAGTTACATTCTTACTATTCCACTGTCTCCTTTTCATCTTTGTTATCTTTGGTTACTGGCTTATTTAATACGTACTTTCCAAAAGCTCTGTCTACTGTAGTCTAAGTATGTAATATATATGATGTGAATGTTCCGTAAGAGCCTCTCTATGGAAGAGGCCCGTTTCTGACCAGAGTATAAGCCATCGCTCCCTAGCAAATATCCACACGTATTAGCCACGCATAGGGAAACTGGATTAAAAACATACCAGGAAAAAGGTATACTTAAATAGTGCCAAGATGAGGAACTAGATAAGGGGAGGAGCTGGTTCACTTAGAAGCGTTTATTGAGTTTGCTGCATTTAAATAGATGGTATCTATAAAAAGTTTACTTAAGAATCCTAGTTGATTGGCAAAAATTCATAGTCAAGAAAAGCCAAGTTAGAAATTCTAGATACATTAGCACATGTCTATAGAAACAATAATAACATTGCTTTCAGGAAGGAAGATAGGAAAAAAAAAAAACAACAACAAGGTACAAATTTTGTGAGTTGATTCCTCTCTGATCTGTTTGTTGTTTCAGTTAGACCATGTAGGAATAATGGATGGTGAATTGATGGTTGCAGGTTAGACCTCAGATGTGATTGACACGTCAGAGCTGCATCTAATTCAGGAACATGACAAATGTCAGGACAGTTGATTAAAATAACCATCCAATACAGTAGAGTTTCATGTGTATTTATTTAATCCATCCTCAAATATATGCTCAGTTGTTTGGTAGGGTGTCTATCATAGAGCACTTTATCTTTTGAAGACCAAAACACTGTAATAAAGAGACATGATGAAAAGTTTCCTAAAAGCTCTCCTCATATTTAGTTTTATATTTCTGCCTTAGAGAATCAATCAGATGTGCACACTAAGTAAATGCCTAAAAATCTATTTCCGCGATCCACTGGCAGCTCTTCCCTCTGCTCTGGCTCCTCTGAAAACCCAGGGCCTCCCGAGCCATCTGCAATTATGATGGACTAGGGGATGTAAAAATAGAATGTAGCCCCGTGATATCTAATAGAAATATAATACAAACCATATTTTACAATTTTCTAGTAGCCACTTTTTTAATTAAAAAAATAAAAAGAAAACAGGTGAAATTAATTTTAATAATATATGTATTACTTAACCCTGTATATCTAAAATATTATTTCACCAGGTAATCAATACAAAAATTTATTTATAAGTTATTTTCCATTGCTTTTTGTACTAAGTCTTTGAAATTCAGTGTGTGTTTTACACTTAAAGCACATCTCAGTTTGGACCAGCCACCTTATGAGTGCTTAATAGCCAAGTAAGTGCCCAGGGCTATTGACAACCGTATTGGACAGGACATTGTTTTCTTGTTATCTTAAAGAAACTTAGCGGTTTCCTAGCCTATTCTTCCTCTGCTTTTAGGGGATACTTTTGAATTGATATATACCTTTTATTTATTTATTTTTTTTGCGGTACGCGGGCCTCTCACGGCTGTGGTCTCTCCCGTTGCGGAGCACAGGCTCCGGACGCGCAGGCTCAGCGGCCATGGCTCACGGGCCCAGCCGCTCCGCGGCATGTGGGATCTTCCTGGACCGGGGCACGAACCTGTGTCCCCTGCATCGGCAGGCGGACTCTCAACCACTGCGCCACCAGGGAAGCCCGATATATACCATTTTGAGTTGTGCTTCAGAAGACACACCCGAGTAGATTTTTAAAGAAGTGTTCTCAAATTAACAAAGACTTGGTTTACTGTAACTGTTTCGAATATGATTTTTAAAACACTTTTTTAAAATAAAATACTGTTTTTCATCAAGGTTAAGAAATAGAGAAAGATGTGAAAATATTAAAACACTTCTGAATCTTAAACTTGGATCTGGACATATTACAGATTTCCCTTCCATGAATCTTGCTGTGGGAGGAAAAAATTCATTGCTGTGTGTGGATTCTCCCCCAGTCACCTCTTCCTTTTGCCCGTTCTTTGTATATGTTGAAGTATGTGGAGAAAGGTTATTCAAGGCATCATTAAGACATTCTTGCTTTTTTTTAAATAATAAGATTTTGTCTTATCATCAGCACACATGGTGGCAGCAAGTGCCCTAAAGACTGCAGTTCTGTCATATGTATCTTTTCTTTCTTTGTTTCATTCATTCATTCGTTCATACAACACTTAGTGCCAGACCACTTGCTGGGCATGGAGGTTAAACAATGAAAAGGCTCTCACAATGTAGTGGGAAAATTGTGTAAAAAAAACTACAAATATTAACATATGATGTCCTTCACTACCCTCAAGAGGACATATTACTTAATCTTTGTTGGTGTGATAGAGTTTGGGCCCAGATGTCTTGGAAATGGGGAAGTGTTTCTCTTTTCCTTTACTTTTATTGAAGGTGCTAATTATATTAATGTTCCTGGGTTCCAGCCAATCCTTTCTCCAAGCAAATACCCCTATCCAGAGAAGCTTATGTTCATGTTTGTGCTCAATTATTAGAGCCATCAAATCAGTCTGCATAGATATCAAAAGAAGTGAATACTTTACTATTTGAAATTACACTGGGTTATATTGGTACTTTTACAAGTATTGCCACCAAAATCTCATTGTTGACAACTTTATTCATACTGCAAATACTGGCAAAAAATATACTGTTGCAGCGTTCAGTTCATCTGTGTGTGTGGATCGGAGCTTCTCACTGGTTCCTATACATCTCCAAGTACATGAATCACGTGCCATGATTTTTGTTAATGGAGGGGCACATTGCAGAATCTGTTTTCCTCTAGTGCCAATTTACAAGTGTTCCCACTTGCCAGGATGCTATTTGCAAAGATGAGATTGGATACAAACACCTAATGCCGTGTATCAGGACAGGTGAGGCAGAGAGCCATTCTGTGACCCAGTGGAAGAGCTGGGGCATGGGAGCAATTGAAGAATGGACACAGAAGGGTAGACTACCCCAAGGGTGCTCTGGGCATCTGGTCTTGCAGCAGAACATGAGCTATGGAAAGAGGACTTACAGAAGATAGGAATTATAAGAAAGTCTGCATCAGGGAGGCCTATGGGGAGTAGTGGCGTGTGCTGGTATTGGGCAGAACACATCTCCCAGGAATCTAGGAGCTGGTGGGTGTGGGGAAAACCTGTTGCTAAGTTAGAGAATAGGGCTTTAGCCACCATGTAGGGTTAAGCAGAAGAACTCCACTACTTGGAAGACAGAGGGGGACTGAAAGTCTCATCCATAGCGGCACTGGGGTGCTAAATAGGTGACCAAGGCAGAGACTCAGGAACTGGGCTCATCCAGCAAAAATCAGGCACGAAGTAGAAATTGCATTTCAGGAACAAGGCATAAATCTCGTTATCAAATATAGGCAGGAGTGTTCAACCTGAATTAGCAGTAGAGACTTGATATTGAATCACAGAGCCTGTGCTATAGTTGTGTAGTTCTCTCCTGCCTAAAGTCTGAGTTTTCAGAGATCAGGGAGAGCTCAGCTTAAACTTTGGGGACAAAGGGGAAAGAAATATACTCAAGTGACCCTGGTTTTGTGAAGAGGGTGGGGGAGGGGAGGTACAGAGCTAAGAATGAACTAGGATGAAACACTGTCATCCATTTCAGAGTCCCACCTTCAACTCCTCACCAAATTGATTTCATTATTTAAATTGAACCCATTGTCAGGTCATTTACGATTAGACTGTTTGGGGAATTGCTGTGTTGATTCAGCTAACAAGGTTTTGTGAAAGGCAAAGGCAATGTGAAAAAGTTTTCTGCTTTCATCACCACCAAACCCTTTCTTGGAGGTCACCACCACCAACTATCTTGTTTGGACGTTAAATTCCTCCACTTCTTTGCAACACTGGACACAGCTGATCAAGGACCCCCCACCCCCACCCCCCTGACATTATCTCCTCCTGGTGTCCTTGACGTGATCATTTTCTTCCATCTCACTGACACTCCTGCTCTGTGTCCTTTGTTGCTCGTCTCTTTGTTTCCCACTCCCCAGTCGTAGGTGATCTCAAAAGGTACCCTTAAGCTTTTCTTTCCTCTGCTCTCCTCTCCTCATGATTTGCATGTGCCCCTTTGCTTCCCCACTGCTCTAAGCCTGGCTCATTACCTGGAAGGATTACTGCAACAGCTAACTTAACCTGGCTTTTCACCCCTCTCTGTAGTCTCTTCTGCTTCCAGATTGATTTTTCCTGAAGCACAGGTCTGATCACACTACTCCCCTGCCCAGAAATGTTATAGCCTCCGACTGTGAACAAAATTAAGTACCAGCTTCTCACTTAGATCTCAAGGCATTTACATCATGGTCCTAAGATAATCTCCCATTAGGCCCCCATATCTAGTCTGCATTCCAGCCAGATTGGCCCACTTACTGTTTCTCAAGGGTATCCTATACTTTCCCTCCTCTGAGACTTTATTTATATTCTCCTTTTGCCCTGTAACTGTGGTAACCACATGTCTTGGTTTGTCTGGATCAGTCCCGGTTTATTCCTGTTGTCTCGATAATAGTATTACTCAGCTCCCATTTCACACTCAAAAGTGTAGTAATTTGAATGATAGATTATATGGTCACCCTACCTATAAAGCTCTTTTTCCTGTTCCTTCTCTCTGTCTTATTCCTCTATTTAACTTTGCTTGTGGTAAACATAGCCCTATCCTTTTAAGCCATGTGCCATATTAAAAAAAAAAAAAACAAAACTAACTTTCATGAGATTTACTTTCTCACTCTCCACCCTACCATCACCAATTTAATGTATTCCCTTCCTATTTTCAGCCCCTACATTTGCCAACATGGTATTGTAGTCTTTAAATGTAGTTATTTGTATATTTTAAATCCTTCATAGTAACTTACAAGTTCAAGACCTTATTTTTTGTATTGATTAGATTACTTTCATTTGTAAATAACAGAAAACTCTGACTTAACCATTTAACAATAAGGAAAATTTATTGTATCACATAACAGAGGGTGCCAAGTTAGGATGGCTCAAAAATGACTAATTTAGTATCTGAACAGTGGATTAAAAATCCAGGTTGCTCCTTTTATTAAATGCTTTTTCAACATCCTTGGAAATGATTGTATGTTTTAATATTTCAATTTAGTAAATTGTGTTACTAGACTATTTTCACTGCATTCCTGAATATGATCAATCTGTTTCTCATTGTATATTGTTCATACTGCATGGATGAAATAGTTTTGGTAATGCTTATTTATGAGGCGTACATTAATATTTGTCGATAAGTGGTTTTAAAAAAATCATTGAATTATTTTTTTTAAAAAAAGATCCAGGTTTCTCTTCTCTTTCCATTCTGATATACTATGCGTCTACTCTAATCTTGCTACCGCCGCTCACGATTGCCCAGTGGCCAGCCTTGTTCTAGAAATCACATGCAAATGTGATGATGTCTAGAAGAAGAATATTTCTTCTGTGAGTCTCTAAGCAAGAATCCCTGTTACAGAAGTACCCATTCCCAGCAGAAGTCACCTCATCCCTCCTTGGGCAGAATTTCATTACATGCCCAGCCTAAACTAGTCACAGAGGCCGTCAGGACTTGATAAATCATTCATCCCCTGAGGTTGAGGTGGCCCTGATTCCCTTGAAGATTGTGGCCATGAGGGAAGGTTGAGCAGAGCAAAATCAAGGCTCTGTGAGGAAGAGGGATAGTTACCACTAGTTAGGCAAGCAACAGTATCTGCTTCATATAAGTTTGGGTTCAATCAATGTTTATTAAATAAGGTTTTAGTTTTATTTCAAGATATGAAGAATTGTAATTCACTTGAATATTCTAATGCTGTAATGAATTATAAATACTGATTTTAAATAAACCTCTAAAATGATCAGTACTGCACATAGCAGGTTCATTTCAACACTGTTTTGCTTAAGTTCATATGGAGAGATTAGAATTAAGACTTTGAAAGAAAACTTGATTGAGATTTTAATAGCTATCTAAAACTGCTGGCCAGAACACTGTGCTCAGAATTGCTCATTAAGTAGAATTATTTCCTGTTGCTTTTTGAGGGAATGTTTTTCTGAGTATTTGAGTGCTATATTCATAGGATTCAAATACTCATAGGATATCAACTCTCTGTTAACAAATTTACCTTTTGGCACTGAATTGCAGAATTCTCAAAATGCCTGCCAACTATGAAATGTAATCAACAATAGGTCAAAACATTATGATTTTGAAATGTCCTGCAGCATCAAGAGGAGTTGGAAAGAGAGGCTGCTGAACGAGAATCCTCTTCTCATACCCACGAGAGGACTCTTGTTCTTTCCACCCAGGGTCTGTTCAAGCCCAACACCTCCCAAGATCCTCTGTGGGTAAATCAGTGGTGGAAGCCAGAGAATTTGGAGCAGTTCTTGTGTTCCTTGCACAGTAGTTAGTACTGTACTCTGTAAATGGGGGCTCGTTCAACCTTCTGAAATGTTGTCACCAGTCTGCCACACAGATGGTCCCAGTGAGGAGACCCTAGGGAGCCAGTACCCTCTGGGTCAACAGGAGATGGAGCCAGCACTATTAACCTGAAAATATTCCATGCAATAAAAGGGATCAGAAAGACTCGTTTTATTTCTGAATGAAACAAAGGACAGAATAGAGGAAAACTGCTTCTAAACCCTTCATTGGATATTGCTGCTCAGAATTCTGGACCTTGGTGCCAGAGGGCTTCGGGCTGGCATTTTATGTTTTCAGAAACCCTCTTGTTAAGTGCTGAGATGTAATGACTCTAAATATTTTGACAGCCTGCAGTAGGACTCAGGAGAGAGGCAGAATCTAAGATTATGCCTGGCTTGGATATTTGAACAAGTTTTCTGAAGGGTAAAGGGTCTGGATAAGATCGAATTCTTCCCAAGTGTAAAAGTCAGGTATTCTTATCTAAGGGCAGTCTATTTGCATGTATGTTCAAATATATGTCAAAGTTAATCTGAATCTCAGTGGGGAATGGTGGTAGGAAAATAGCATAGAAACTGAGTAAGCTGTGTATGGAAGAGATAGTGGACTTCAAAGTCAGACTTTTTTTCCCTTAATAACTTGAATGAATAGAAACATTTTTACATCAGTCCTATAGGCTTCTACTGTTCTATTAAACTCCTGCAAATAGATATATAGTCATTATTCTTTTGAGAAATAATATGAATATATAATTTTTGTTCAAAGTTTTTAAAATAAACTTCCTGCTAATATTATCTGAACATCCCACCAAACTGCGCCATCACCAGTACTTCAAATGACATTTCGGGGTAACAGGCTGATTCTAAAAATAAGATGCAGGAGGCTGGGAAGACATTGCAGAAATTAATATTCCCAGCCCCACTGCACTCTGCCTACCCATACAGACTGTACTCTTCGTTTGAATGCACTTAACTGTTCATTAGAACGTCTTATCTATGAGCCTCATCTAGCTTTTTTTTTAAAAACAGATTCCAGTATTTGTACTTTATTCAGAAAAGCTAATTGAGGGAAATAATATTCATAAGTGCTGAAGTTCAGGTGAAAAACTTTGCTAGACTTTTCTTCCTAAAATCAAGCTAAATAATAAAAAATATTACAATGTCAAGTTTGACATTGAGTGATAAAGTAGGTTAATATGGATTTTATAAAGCACTTTGACTACATTCCTGCAAAAATCTTTAATGATGAATATAATATTAAAATTGGAGTTACACTGCCTAGATTTGAATCTCAGGTCTGCCATTAGCTATGAGACCTTAGGAAAATTACTAAACCTTTTTGTGCCACAGTTTCCTTATCTGTAAAAAGGGATAATAATACCTAGGGTAAGGTAGGGTAGTTGTGAGGACCATGTCAAATTGATCTACGTAAAGTGTTTAGAACAGCACCTGGTCCATGGTAAGTGCTATATATCACTTTTTAAGATGACAGCAAAGAGGGTGTATTTATGAATTTATATAATAAATATGTATGTATCATAAGCTTAAATTAAGGGCATTTGGGATAAATAATCAGTTTTCTAAAATGCATTTCCTGTTATATATTGGAAAACCTTACATTGGCTTGCTCAATAAATTCAGTGGAATCAGAACTGTTAGGGTTTCACATTTAAGTTCTAGTTGTACCTTTTCCTAATAAGCTGGGAGCAGTAAGCTGGAAAGTTACACGTATACCAAATACAAGTGAGCCCAGACTGCAAAATGAGCTTATGTTCCAAGATTCATCTCATTCATTTATTTTTGGGTTTCAATCATGCTAGTCTTTGTACATTCTCATCAGCATTTTTAATGACTTGGTAAAGTAGAAGCATTTCCTGCGTAATCAACATTTATTTTTCCTGAGAAAGTATTTTAAAAATAAAGTCCTTCAAACGTCTAGTCTTTTTTTTTTTTTTTCAGTAAAAATGAATGGCCTTAAAAGACATTTGTCCTGGCAGTCTATTTAAAGATGAGAGAAATGAAAGCCAAGAAAACCAGAAGAAGATGCCCTCAAGGGAAAGATCTGTGTGATGAATTTGAAATTGCAGAGAATACTATTTCTGCTTTCCCAGGCAGAGCTGTCACCTCAAAAGCCTATTTTCATGAAAGGAGAGTGTTACTCAGAGTATCAGAGTTTAGTCTGTTGAATGCATATTCCCTTAATGCGGGTAAGGCACTTGAAGGTGACCACTAATCATTCAGTCCTGTTGTACAACAGAAACTTGTATTTTGGTCCAGGAGAAATCTTAACCAAACAGCAGTGTAGATTCTTCGAACTAGCAAAAAAAAAATTACTGTCCACTAAAGACAGTAATGAAGAGTTACTACATTGGCTCAGGTCCTGAGATTATTCTCCCCAGATTCAGTTGCCAGCAGGCATTCCAAGGAAGTCCAGTAAGGGAACATATAACTCATCTGTACTATAGAGAAGAAATGTCATTCTTTCTTAGCCATCGATTGAAAAGGTCAGGTAAATCCCACTATCCTTCCCTGGGTGCTTTTCTGCTACACAGATACATCTCAAAACACTACTTAAAAACCTCTTTATTTCCCACCTGTGTCATTTTTCAGAGTAATATTTTTCTCTCTCGTGTGACTTATTACTTGGTCTCTTTTGTTTTAGACATTCTTCTCTCCTCTTCCTAATAACTAGGGAAGTGGTGAATGAGTTCATCATTGCTTTATAAAGTTAGCATTTCTCAGCTTTACTTTTTCTAAAGAGCCCTAATTCTTTTATCCAATTATCATAAATAGCTATACTAGCTAATCCTTCCTAAATGTGAATTTTTCTCTTCTTAAAAAAAAAAACGACTTTGCTTTTACTTACTCTGCCTAGTGTTTCTGGGATACAACTCTACCAGGATTGTCCCTAGAAGATAAATTGCTAAGATCAAATCAATTTCGGAAAGTTAACAGTTTTCTTTAACAGATTGTCATGCTTTGGGTTATGTAGGAAAGCTAATTGGGAGGAAATTGCACTTTTAAATGCAGAAAGTTCAGGCAAGAAAGCTTTAGCTACCAGACTTTTCTTCCTAGAATAAAGCAAGATAATACAACTTTACAATGTCAAGTTGAACTGCAGAACTGGACTGCATGGAGCTGAGTGGGTCCTGACTTCCTGACTTATTACCTGAATGACCTTAGATAAGTCAGATAACCTCTCTGCACCTTAGTGTCCTCATCCATAAAATGGAGACAGTAGAATAATACCATCATAGGGTAGCTGGAAATTATGAATCTTGATGTGCTAATGTGCACTGTGAGTCTCCAGGAGGGGTTAGAGTTTGCAGCTTTCAGCTGATTTTTTTTTGTTCTAGGAGTCTCCTCCCAACCTCCCTAAAAAAACCCCCAAACAAACAAGAAAACAAAAAAAAAATTACTTTACATCCTGTTGAACTTAGTTTTTAGAAGCACTGACATAGGGACATTTAATTACTGCTTGTGCTTCAAAGGCTCATTTCTAAAAACTCTGTTATCTCCAGGTCCCAAAGAAGAAATTTTCTCACGTTGCTTTTTTATTGTTGATAAGAACAGGGGAAATTAATTCAAACATGTATTTTAGAAGAGCTTGAAAGCAAGCTAATAACCTGTATACTAGTTTTTATTAATTATAAGCTAGCTCTTTTGAGGAATGACAGGTACACTATAACCGTAATGGCCTACAGATTTGTGAACATGCAGAATTTGACCCTATATGTTAAAATTTTTAAAAAAACACTACAAGTATGCAAAATGAATTTATATTACAGTGCTCTTATAATTCATTTTTCTCATAGCTTATGTTCACTACATTTATATGAATGGTTGGGCAAAGTATGGATATCATGTAAAGTTTAATTAGCAGCTATTATTTTAAATAGGAAAGAAGTTTTTTTTAATGGTTTTCACAAGCGTCTAGTCATTAAAAAAAAACAACCAAGAATGAGCATAGCATGTAAATTTGTGTCTTGTTAGGCAGACCGTGTTTCCTTTTACTGCATCCTCATGCTGCTCTCCCAACCCCCCAACACAACACACGTATGCACCCCAAGATTAATGGCAGGACTTTCATACTATTCCAACTTATCAAACCACTTTATTATGCTATTCCAGGCATCCCAGATTCCCTTACCACAAACACTAACCCATCACAGATCTGAGCTGGACAGATTCTTCAAGGTCATCTAATGATAGCTAAAATGTGCAGAGTGCTTACTCTGTGCTAGCTCCTGTTCTGAGAATTTTGTAACAGTTAACTCATTTAATCTTTACCACAGCCCACGATGCATTATTTCTATCATCTATTTTTTAATAGGTGAAGTCACTGAGGCAAGGAGAAGTTATGTGACTCATCTAAGGTCATTCAGCTAAGAAGAGGTAAAGGTAGGACTCAATTCCAGGCAGTCAGGTTCTCGAGCCCATATTCACTGTACTGCCTTGGAGACACAGGCATGCCTTTCCCGGGCTTGGAGCGAATATTCCGGGTAGTATTTCTCCATCCTCTGCTCTCTGGTCCTCAGGCCCTAGAGAGTTAATACTGACCACACTGCTTAGACTGGATCCCTTTCTGCAAGGGTGTTTGCTCACTTGCATACTCAAGTCCTCAGTCAGCACTTACTCATCTCACCCCTTCTTTGTTCATTCACTACTATTACTTGTGTATGTGACCGTAGTGGCAGGGAAGTTGGATGTTTCTCCGATGTCCTCCTGCATTTCAGCCATAGTGAGAAGTGCGGTGAGTAGACTCTGAGCCAGAGAATGAGCATGACCTGCTGGGGTGCTGAGCATTAGGTGACCTGTCAAGGTACTTCATCTCTCCAAGTCTCATGTAAAACATCTGGAAAGTGAGAGCATTGGATTTCTTTTTATTTTAGGCTTCATTTAACCTCTTTTACAATCCCACCCTTCACTACAATGCCTAGAATAGCTCTTTGCACAGTACAAGTACCTAATAATTATTTGTTCAAATAAATATCTAGAAACCCCTTTTATAAAATGTCCCTGACAAATTTAAAACATGCGGTAATCAGGAGTTTTAGACGCCTTGAAATAGCCTGTAGAGAGCTTGAGGGCTTATTAAAACACTAACGGCTGGAACCCGTGCCCAGAGTTGCCGAATCAGTAGGACTGGGGTGAGGCCCGAGTTGCATTTCCATCAAGTTCCCAGATGCTGCTGATGCTGCTTGTGTGGGGACCGTATCTGGGAATCACCACCCATCAAGCACTCTCAAAAAAAAAAACATATCCCTTTCCTCTGGTTTCTCAATTAAAAATGATTTAATAAGATTGTCGCATCCATTGGGTGGTTTGACAGCTTTCATGTGTCTCTTATCCCCTGCTATCTGCATTTTAACAGGAGTCTCTTTTTAAAGACTACAAACCTTATTTCACAGGAGCAAATCTAGTTCTTGGCCTCCTAGCCTTCTATCTAAGCTACCTTTGACCCACTGTGGCACTAAATCTGTCCTCTCCCTAAGGTATTAGGGCCTCCTTGTCGTCACACACCCACATCTTAACCACTGCTCTTAACATGTAAAGATTAAGAGCATGGGCTCAGGAGGTGGGCTGTCTTGGGTTGAGAGGTTGGTTCCTCACTCTATATCCAATCCTAGACGCTTTCTCTGTGCTTCATCGTCTTCATCTGTGACTGGATTTCAATAACAGTACCTACCTCATAGTGTTGTTTTAAATATTAAATTGGTAAATATTTGCAAAGCACTGAGAATAGTCCCTAAAACGTCGTACATGCTATGTGTTTTTGAAATCTTTTTTCCCCCACCTTTATGGAGATATAATTGAAATAGAACATTGTGTAAGTTTAAGGTGTACAGCGTGTTGGTTTGATACATTTTATATTGCAAAATGATCACCACTATAGCCCTAGCTGACACCTCCAACCCATCCCATGATTACACATTTTTGTGTGTGTGATGAGAATATTTAAGATCTACTCTTTCAGCACCCTTCAAGTATATAATACAGTATTTTTAACGATAGTCACCATGCTGTACGTTAGACCCCCAGAAGATGTTAATCTTATAACTGGAAGTTTGTGCCCTTTGACCAGTATCTCTCCATTTCCCCAACCTCCCAGCCCCTGGTAACCAAACCACCATTCTACTCTCTGTTTCTATGAGTTTGACTTTCTTTTTTTCTTTTCTTTAGATTTCATATATAAGTGATACCATGCAGTATTTGTCTTCCTCTGTCTGATTTATTTCACTTAGCATAATGCACTCGGGGTTCATTAAAGTTGTCACAAACTAGGATTTCCTTCTTTCTCATGGTTGAACTCCATTCTGTATACACACACACACACACACACACACACACACACACACACACACAAAACACACCTTCTTTATCAGTTCATCTATAACTGGACACTAAGGTTGTTTCCATGTCTTAGATATTGTGAATAATGCCACACTGAACATAGGAGTGCAGGTAACTTCTGTATCCTGATTTCAGTTCCTTTGGATAAATACCCCTCAGAAGTGGGATTGCTGATTAATATGGTAGTTCTATTTTTAATTTTTTGAGACACCTCCATACTGTTTTCGATAGTAGTTGTGCCACTTTGCATTTCCACCAGCAGTGCACAAGGGTTCCCTTTTCTCCACACCCTCTCATACACTTGCTATCTCATATTTTTTTTTTTTTTTACATGGGCCTCTCACTGTTGTGGCCCCTTCCAGATGCGCAGCCTCAGCGGCCATGGCTCACGGGCCCAGCCGCTCCGCGGCATGTGGGATCCTCCCAGACCGGGGCACGAACCCGTGTACCCTGCATCGGCAGGCGGACTCTCAACCACTGCGCCACCAGGGAAGCCCTATCTCATATTTTTGATGATAGCCATTCTCACAAGTGTGAGGTGATATCTCATTGTGGTTTTGCTTTACATTCCCTGATAATTAGTGATACGGAGCATCTTTTCATGTACCTGTTGGCATTTGTAAATCTTCTTTGGAAAACTGTCTATTCAGTTCCTTTGCCTACTTTTTAATTGGGTTGACTTTTTTGCTGTTGAGATGTGTGAGTTCTTTATATGTTTTGAATATTAACCCCTTATCAGATGCATATTTGCATATATTTTCTCCCATTCCATAGGTTGCATTTTCATTTTGTTGATTGTTTCTTTTGCTGTGCAGAAGCTTTAAGTTAGCTTTTATTATATGTTAAATGTTTCCCAAATTTACCTCTCAGGGTATCACCTTCATGATTTCTATCATGGCTGCATATCCCCTCAACTATCATTTATTTTTTCTTTAAATCAATCTACTTTGCTAACAAGTTATTATAAAAGAAAACTTGTATTATTACTGTAAATGGAACACTGGTATCACTTGATAAATAGAGGGTAACCATAAATTAAATATAGTGAAAACCAATTTTTTTTTATTATAGCCAGTTATTTTCTACTGAATACTCTGAGCCTGAGACTTATTCCCTTTTTATGAAAAACAGGTAAATTAGCAAGTTCTAGCTGCTCTAACAAATAAACCGCCACATTTCACTGGCTTCATACACTAGAGTTTTTCACTCACGTAACAGTCCAGCGCAGGGCTGCTGATTCAGCGACCTTGACTCCTTCCGTCCTGTGGCACCAACAGCTGAGGGACCCAGAAATCTCTCTGCTTCCAGTCAACAGATGCAGGGAGAGAACATGGAGAAGTCACCTGATTTTTTGCCTTTTTGGTCTGAAACTACCATAGGTAATTTGTCCTTTGGTGTAAATCACCTAGAGGTGGGTGTGCAGGGAATGTTGGTCCAAGCTAGGTAGCCACTTCCCACAGCTACTTTATAGTATGAAAGTGAGAATACAAGTTTTTGGTGGTCAAATTATGAAACATAAACAGGTTATAGCAAGACATAGCCATAGTTTCTGAATTGCTGGGAAGGATTGTGCAACTACTTCTTCACTAACTATATTACTATTTTAGTTCAATTAATTCTCCTCTCTCCTAACCTCAATTTCACTCAGAAACTGTTCCAAGAAGTTAACAACTGCCTTACTTAGAGAGAGTGAAATCCATATAAACACAGAAGAAACCTTTTTCTCTGTATCATGACACAAAATTAATGAGATAGTACCCAGTGTAGCTTTTTACCTCTTAGTATAGCTTAGAACTCTCCTTGGCTAGATGGGAAATGAGCTCTGTCTCTATATATGTCTGTATAATAACCAAGAATGAAAAATGTGGTTGATAGGAACTTACATATAAACCCAGTACCCTCCTACATTTTAAAACTTAACTGTGTGCCATTACTAAACTTTTATGATTTAAAGTTGTTATTATTATTTGACATATATTTGAAATGTGTGAGACACATGCCCAGTACCACCACACTGATTGCATGATTTCTGCTGCTGTAGTACAATCTGAAATATTTTTCCTGTGCTAATTTCAAACCAATGAAGCATGGATATGTTTGAGTGACCACCAGCTGAAGGGGAGAGGAATTTCTAATTGGGTTTTTATAAGTGAAAACTAAAGCTATTTGGAATTTGACATTTGATGAAAGTCTACTATGATGTTATCATCCTGGAAAAAACTTACTTCTGTATTTTGTCATGAAGAAGTAGGGATAACAGAGGGTCAGCCCCTGGAAGCTGAGGTGTGAGAGCAACATTATGTGCTCATAACAGGGAAATTTATACTTAGTGAGTTATGATTCATACCTGTATTTTTGTAGGTTGCTTTCATCAGCCACGTGGAGCTTTTTACTCACTGGCGAACATAGTAAAAGATAAGAAACAGAACTGGATACCAGATCTGTGTTCAAAGATGAGCTGGAGGCATTGATGGGTCATTTAGGAAGGGGGACAGTATAGGCCCAGATCGATAAGCAAGGTAGGGTTCAAGCAGCTTCATAATGTCAACACTGAGTTCAGTAAAGCATGATGGAGTGACTCTGAGGGTGGTGTATCATAGGGAGCATATAGTACTTCATTTTGGTTGGTCAGTGGACTGTAGGGCTTCCATTTACAGGCTGGGTGAGGTTCAGGAGCACAACTGTTTCCTCCAAGGAGGTAGACTGTCAGGGTGCAGTGGGGAGGGGACTGTGACTCAAGGAACAGCACAGTTGCTCAGACACAGCTCTGTGGAGCAGTGACAGCCCTTCAGTATCAGCTCCTGAGCCCTTGGTGGGCATCTTACCATATTCCAGATATATTGTCATGGACCACGAATGACAGCAACCTTCCAGGGAGGTTGCTTGAGGCCTTCCAATGGAGCTGGGGGAACAGGGGCCTTCCCCTCTCTTAGCAGGGGAGGCGTGATGGTGGGATGAGGTTAGTGAGCCCAGATGAGGGGAGCTGGAAGGCAGATGCAAGGAATGAAGTGAGGGTTGACTGCTGTGTTCTTACTGTGCCAGCCTACACCCCCTCTACCAGTAGAGTCTTTTTTTTTTTTCTTTTATTTCCCAGTGAATGGGGAGCTTTTGCTGAGGTGGGGGAGGAATACCCCCAAGGAACTGATGGTCCATGGGAAGCGGGTTGATTCTCCCTGCCAGAGCCACAGGTGTCCTTCCCGATGTTCTACTCCTTTCTCATTCTCTGTAGCCCGCTGCAGCCTGTGGCAGGCAGGAGGAGGGGCCGTGCTTCCTCTTGGTGGGTCACAGTTAACACTGTTCATCATCTCAACTCTCTCTGCAAACGGCTTTCATTTATAAGTTCACAGAGAAAGGGAATTTTATCAAGGAAAACTACGAAGCTTTTAGCATCTCTATCTATGGCTTCCATGCCCTTGTCCTGTCATGTTTCCCTGTCTCCCACTCCCAGGACAGAAAGCAAGCAATTATGATCTTTCCCCAAGGGCTGCTTTGGGAATCTACTGACAATGGCAGCCAGTAACTCCAGATTAAGAACTCCTTCCTGACAATGGTGAGAAATGACCAAAGCACCAGGTCCTCAGTTACACGTCAGAACCTAATGCCTGCAGTAGAAATATGAAGAAATTTTACTGCAAAGAGAACCTCAAAATAATAATGGCAGAGTTAGAAAGGGTGGTGTGAAGCTTTTTTGGTCTTTGTGGGAAGACTGGTGTGTGTGTCAAAAGGATCAGGAAAGTCTTTTTCTATACTCAGTTCTCTTGTATCTGGAGATTCCAGGAGTTATACAAGTGCTTTGTGCCCCAGCACCTTTCCCTTAAAACCGTAGAAATGCTAGGAGTATGGTGGGACTCCAGGATGTAACCTGAGCATTGAGGACCGACAGTAGGGATCAGGGGGCTGACCTGGCTTAACCTGGGAAAATTAGAGGAAAAGCTTACACATTCCTAGATGAAGGCTGTAGTCAAAATAGCTCTAAATTTGGATTCAGATTCTGGTTGTGCCAGTAACAACCATGTTTGACTTCTTTATTTCTCTCTGGGTTGGTGTCCTTATCTATTAAGGGTAGATTGAGCTCGATTTCATTCATTCATGCAGCCATTCATATTTATTGCCGATCATGGTGTTTTAATATGGAAATATAAAGATAACATTATACAATCCCTGTCTCAGAGAAGCTCTCAATTAAGTGGAGGAGACAGATGTTACTGATACTTGTAAAAGCATACGTAAAGTACCATAATAAATATACAAAGTGCTGTTGGAACACAGAGAGGGAGGGAGGGATGGGTTGTACCAGGAATAGAGTTGCAGTAGAGTATGCAGTATGTAAATCATGTCTTAAGAACAGAACTGCCTACCATTGCCTATCATAAGCGTGGACCAAGTATACAAGCCAGAATGTATGGGAATGCCTGGTATGTTGGGGAATGAAAATGTTTAGCTGTGACTAGAGCATAGCGTGTCTGGAGGCTTGTAAGGGAAGCTGAAAAAGATGGATTTAGGTTCACCTGTAAACAGTCTCTTACAACAATTCCTGTTACTCCATTGGCTATGAAGACACACTGGAAATTGTAAACAGGAAGTTTGGATTGCACACAATTTGAGCAGGGAAAATGCAAGCACAGAGGTGAGTTCTGAGAATATAAGAGCAATACAAGAATATTAAAATATAAGAGCAATAGAAGTTAGCAGTTGATAGAGGCAGAGGAGGGAAATGAAGGTTTCAACATGGTGTGTAAGGGTGTGAGAGTTTTAGCCTGTGTGTCCAAGTTGGACAGGAGGTTTAGGGTGGGAGACTGGAATTTCACTTTGGATGGGAAGGCTTTGAGGCTTCAGTATGTAGGTCTGAGCATGTTGAGATGTTGCTATTTGATAGGTGGTTGGAGACCTGCATCTGGAGCTCAGGGGAGAGAGAAATATTTAGGACTTGTTACAGTAGCAGGGGTTGGTAAAGCCTTAGGAGGAATGAAATCCTCTAGGGAGGGCTTCTGACAAGTCAAGAGAAAAAGAACCTGATAAAATCAGGGAACATAGAATTTAGGTCTGCAGTTCACTGACCAGAGCCTCTACCTCCAAGGCAAACTCAGTCCACTTTAGCCTTATGTTCAGGTCAAGTTGAGAGCTACAAGGAGAAAGGCTATCTCCTTTCCTCTCCTAATACTGTCTTCCCCATAGGGCTTCCATCCAAATCCTCTACATCTGTCTAAGAACTATCCTTCCTTGAAGCGTAGTAAGAATCACCCCCCGTCTTTCTTTGATGCCATGTTAATTTGGGTTCTTCTAGAAGCAGGTACCAAATGTGATTAGATATATACCATATGTTTATCAAGGGAAACACTTGTAAAAGCTAAAAGTTGCAGGGTGGTAAACCAGAGAAGGCAAGGAGAACCTTCAGACTATGATGGAGGGCTGACCCCTGTGAAGGAGAGGGGGAAGGAAGGAGGATTGGGTAGGAAGCACCTCAGAGTACAGCACAGCTCCAAGAAAGGCCAGAATCATGGGGAGTCTTTATCCCTCATCTTAGAGGAATAGACTCACCTGAATCCCCCCACCATGCCTAGCCATTGCCAGGAGGAGCCTGCAGGAAGTGTGGCCTCAGCAGGGACTCAGTATTTGATCCAGAGGAGTGACAACTGGGAACATCAGACCAAAAGCCTACCCAGAGCAGGAGATCCTAGTGGCACATTTCATGGCCACCATAGATGGCCTCAGTGACTCAGTGACACTTCCTAAATGTTCTCCTGGCACTTATTGTCCAAACCAGTCAAAACTCAGCGTTTACAGCCTTGCACCATTATTAATTATCTCACCTTGTGTCTGCCCAACTAGATTATAAACCCTTCCTTAAACATCAGTGCAGTGTCCTTAACTCAGAGGCATCTATGTATTCATCGTAATAAGAATTGTGTTATTTTCATTACATGAATTTATCTGAGAGGTGTAGCAATGGGAGTTTTGACTTAGGAAGTTGGGATGAGGGAAGTTAAGAAAGAATATGATTTGGATGAGGCGTTCCACAGATGTCACAGTGAGGGAGGGAGAACTAGGGAAGCAGACATACCCACTGAAGGAAAGCAGACACTAGGGCCTAGGCACATGAATTTGATGAGATGAAGTCCAGGTAGGCAGACAGAAGCCAGTATCCAGAGAACATGGTAGAAAGTGCTAGTCGAAGGGCAAGAACTAGCACGGAGGAGGTCCAGCAAGATATAATGGATGGGAGTTTGAAGTAGACATCACGGCAACTCTCTTTTTTTGAGAACTAACCTTTCTACCCACCAGGCAGTTTTCATACACCATATCACACCTTCTTAACCTTGGTTAATTGGACCAAAGAGACACCTGTCTCAAGCTGAACCTTCTGGGAATTTTGAATGGGGGTTCAGTAAATCTAATTTGTCGAATTTTCCTTGAACTGAGCTGACATGTTGAAGCAGGGCTCTTGGAGACTGCTGGAGCCCTTGTGTACACTAGGAAGCAGTAGAAGCGGCTGCAGAAAGACATGTCAGGCATTCAGAGACAAGCTGAGATGAGAGACAGCACGACTCCAGAGAAGAAGAATGAGACTGAGAGAGTCGTTGCCTGGACTCCTGAGAAATTTCCATCCCTCAACCTAATCCTGTGCCCTTTCACACTAGGTTCTGAGATAACCCACCAACCTTAGAATAAATTCCCAATTCTTCTTAATCCAGTTTGAGTGGGATTCTTTTAGTAGCAGCCAAATAATATTGACTGAGACAGTGTTTTGACAGATATGCTCAAGACACAGACTGGAAGCTCAGAAACATGCAATTTGCAGGGATACAGACAAGCGAGAGGTTAGCATTAGGAAAACTGGGAAGAGTATCCCGGACAAAGCAGCTTTTAGTCTGGTAAGTAAATGGGTAACCAAGTCAGAGAGTAAACATACAGGATCTGCTTAGAGGAACTAGGGTAGAGGGTAGAGCCTTCCTCACAAGAACAAGGCAGAAAAAGGTGGTTATTAGGTGTCAGGTAAAAGGTCAGAGGCAGACTAAGATCTTCCGATCTATTGAGGATGGGACTCATTCATGCATTCAGTAAGAATTCTTGGGTATCTACTACAGTCTAGGGGGTTTAGTGTGTTAACAGACTGAGTTGTGGGTTCAGTGTACTGTGGGGTGGAGCCAACCCGGGAGTGGAGACCCTATGATACCTGCTGTGGGGAAGAGAAGGCTCAGAGGGCAGAATCGGGGGGCATCAGTCAGCTCATGATGTGGAGTGGATGATAGAATGTTAGAATTTGGAACATTCTGGGGTAAAACAGACCTGGACGAAGTTGGAACTGAGAACTCAGAAAGTAACTTCTTTCAAGGAGCAGCAGAGAGGAAGGTAGGGTGAGGAAGGAAAGAGTGATTCAGAATGGGAGATAAGAAGGTGTCGGACACACACCTTGTCTATTTGTTAGTTTCTCCTAGGACCCTGGTGGCAGCTGATGAACCCATAAAAAAATACCTGTTGTGCCTGTTTATGCTGACCTGCTCGACTTTGCCAAAGTTAAAAATTTCAGGAGGATTTGGAAAGCTATAGACTCTAGCCTTTCCTAATTCAATTCTACCTTACCAGATAGGCAAGACTAGATTCCTTTAAAGTAATTCAGCTCAACATCTTCTGGTTAAACGTTGAACCCTCACATACTGGGAGGAAGAAATATAGTAGAGGAAAAGGAGGGAGAAGGAAGGATAAAAATTAAGAGATGCCTCATAATCTGTTGCACATATTGGGATAAAATTAGTCTCCTGTGATCTCCTTCTCTACCTCCCACTCATAATTTTGAATATCTGGTAATCGTAGGTATATCTTTTCACAAAGACCCCAAAATCACTTCTCCAGTGGATGTCAGGGACTCCCTATATAGTGCGTTATTTAACCTTGATAAGATGACCTAAAAACTAACCTAAACAATGACAAATTAGGAGACATGCTATTGGCTCCGGTTTCTTTTCTCATAATCTTATTTCTAGTGTGGTTGTGGTGTTAAATAGAGTCAGAAGATCTAGGGCTGAGTCAGAAATTTCTGCTTGGCTTCTGACTGGCCTTATGGGGAGCAAATTATTTAACCTCCTCAAGCTTTCATTTCCTCATCTGTAAAATGGTATTATGACACATGACACTTGTTCTAATACCCTGATGGGTGATTTTAAAGACCATGTATAAAAACTAATGAAATGGTACAAACACCAGTGGAAGGTAGCCAGGTTCTTTCATAAATCACATAGTTGAGTAAAGAATCTGTATCAGAACCTAATTTTTCTCCTCACTAGCTCTGTGGCCTTTGACAATTCATTTGAGTTCCAAGTCTTGTTTTTTTTCCCTTGTCAAAGAGGTATGATAATATTCTCTGTTTCATGTAGTTTTTATGACGATTAAAATGACATATGTATACTAAAGTATAAAGAATATATTAGTGATTACAATTCTTAATAATGTCCCAGAATAGAATAATGATACTATTTTGATTATATTTTCTTGTTATAAAAGTATTAATGTAATTTTATATTAGTGTATTTATATCAGATCCTTTCAAGATTCTTTTCTTTATTTTTAATAAAAGCATTCTTTTAAAAAAAATATATTTATTTATTTAGTTAGTTATTTTTTATTTGTTTGCACCGGGTCTTCATTGCGGCATGCAGGATCTTCGTTGAGGCGTGCGGGATCTTTAGTTGCAGCCTGCGGGCTCTTAGTTGAAGCATGTGGGATCTAGTTCCTTGACCAGGGATCGAACCCGGGCCCCCTGCATTGGGAGTGTGGAGTCTTAACCACTGGACGACCAGGGAAGTCCCAAGATTATTTTCATTGAGATTTGTTCTGATATGCAGAGTCAAATTTAAATGAGACATAATCACTTAAAAATGAAACTTGAAATTCAATTACAGATAAAAAATGAGTGCATCCTTAAAGCAAAGATCTTTCATATATTTCACTTCTAATGAAGTCTTTTAGAAAGCAAAACTGTTATAGGCTGTTTTTATTCATAATTTATCAGTTTAATACTTTTTTGAATTGAGGGAAATACAGGTTTTATATATATAGGGATAAGGTTATAATAAAAGGGTCTGGGGCTTCCCTGGTGGCGCAGTGGTTGGGAGTCCGCCTGCAGGGGACACGGGTTCGTGCCCCGGTCCAGGAAGATCCCACGTGCCGCGGAGCGGCTGGACCCGTGAGCCATGGCCGCTGAGCCTGCGCGTCCGGAGCCTGTGCTCCGCAACGGGAGAGACCCGCGTACCGCAAAAAAAAAAAAAAAGGGTCTGGTTACCCAAATATGGTTCAGGTTTATATTGAGATTATTACCACTCAAAGGAAGTCCTTTTTTTGCATTTTTTAAAAATTAAAATATTCTACATTTATACTGGCTAAATTCTAATGTTCTTTAATCTTTTATTTCCTTGGAAGATAATAGTTGGAGAAACTGCTGTGTTTTGCCTACAACTGGCCACAAGGGATTTTGAAAACCAGGAGAAAACTATTTTAACTGGAGACTGTTGCTATATAAACCCACTGGTGAGGAGAACTGTGCGATTTCTTGGTATGTGTTCATTGAATTGTTTTTATTGTTGCTGAAACAATGTTTATGTATAAGCCAACCTTTAAAATGACCAGCATATTAACTGTATTCGAATATTAGATTATATTTTCTTTGAAATGTTTCAATTTGGTTTTTAAAAATAAATACTGCATACTATTTTCTCTCCTGTTTTGCAAAACTCCATTTCGTGGTGTCATTTCCATATTATTTTAAGGAAAACAAATCCCACCACACTTGGATATTTAAATTCTAAAAGAAACTAAAAATTGTGTAATTTAAAGAAATGATTTACTATGTTTATTAAATTTCAGAAACAACGCTTAGGTAGAAATGATAATCTAGGTTGGTTATCGAATATCATGAAGGACAAGCAAAATAGCTGGACAAATAAAAGAAATGCTGTATTTGTTAATTATCATAAGTAGCACTCCATGAACTACTTCTGGGGTGTTTTTTTTTTTTACAAAAAAATGGTACAAAAACCATTTTTTACAAAAATTGGTGATTTTATTAGGGGACAAGATTTACTGATCCTTTAAATCTCAAATTCTAGCACTAATGATATGAACATTGACGAATTACTGAAAATCATCTCAATTCAAAAGACACGTGGCCAAGACAGGTTTTTTTTAACTGAAACAATAAAACTTAATATAGATTATTATTTCCTGGCTTTATCAAATAAGAAAAAGTGCATCTATATATACTAAATAACATTTAAGATAAATTCTGATCAGTATTAAGATTACGGATACTGTAACCCTTTGATATATTTCTCATATTGATGGGAACAAGATGAAGACTTTGGAGATATTATGCACAGCTCACCTAATCTATATATAAACCCACTAAAGACTAATCAAATGTCATCATGCCTTTAAATCTCTCTGGAGCCGAAAGGTCTTCATATCTAAGACTGTTCATTTTATTGCCGTCAACTTATACATCCCCACAGCCCTCATTTATACTGTGGAAGGGATAGCTTTTATATGAAACATTAAAAGTTATATTTTTCACATGCATCAATACTGTGTTCTTGACCCATTTAATCTTTGCATGAGAAACATTTAATAACAAAATAAGCAATAATATACTCAGAACTAAAGTATTTTGATGAAGTTGAACCTTCCTAAATATTGTTAAATTATATTATGCCTACTTAAGTAAAATATTTTTATTCATTTACGCACATATTTCTAAAGAATATACAGGCATACCTCCAAGATATTTGAGCTCAGTTCTAGACCACTACGATAAAGCAAATATGGCAATAAAGCAAGTCACATGAAGTTTTTGGTTTCCCAGTGCATATACAACTTACTTTTACATTCTATTGTAGTCTGTTAAGTGTGCAATAGCATTATGTCTTAAAAAAATACATACCTTAATTAAAAATACTTTTAAAAATTAAAATCACTAAAAAATGCTAATCATCACCTGAGCCTTTAATGACTTGTAATCTTTTTGCTGGTGGAGGGTCTTGCCTGAACGTTGATGGCTGCTGACTGATCAGGGTGGTAGCATCTGAAGGTTGGGGTGGCTGTGGAAACTTTTTAAAATAGGACAACAATGAAGTTAGCCACAGTGATTGAGTCTTCCTTTTACAAACGATTTCTTTGTAGCATGCAATGCTGTTTGATAGCTTTTTACCCATGGTAGAGCTTCTTTAGGAATGGTAGTCAATCCTCTCAAACCTTGCTGCTGCTTTATCAACTAAGTTTATGAAAGATTCTAAATCCTTTGTTGTCATTTCAGCAGTCTTCACAGCACCTTCACCAGGATTAGATTCCATCTCAAGAAACCACTTTCTTTCCTCATCCACAGAAGCAAATCCTCATCCATTCAAGTTTTATCATGAGATTGCAGTGATTCAGTCACATCTTCAAGCTCCACTTCTATTTCTAATTCTTTTCCTATTTCTACCACATCTTCAGTGACCTCCTCCACTGAAGTCTTGAACCCCTCCAAGTCATCCATGATTGAATCACCTTCTTTCAAGCTCCTGTTTAATGTTAATATTTTGACCTCTTCCCATGAATCATGAATGTTCTTAATGGCATCTAGAATGGTGAATCCTCTCCAGAAGGTTTTCAGTTAACTTTGCCCAGATCCATCAGAGGAACCCCTATCTATGGCAGCTACAGACTTATGAAATGTATTTCTTAAATAATGAGACTTGAGAATCAGAATTACTCCTCATGACCTGCAGAATGAATGTTGTGTCAGCAGGCATGAAAACAACATTAATCTCATTGTACATCTCCATCAGAGCTCTTGGGTGGCCAGGTGCGTTGTCAATGAGCAGTAATATTTTGAAAGGAATTTTTTTTCTGAGCAATAGGTCTCAACAGTGGGCTTAAAATATTTAGTAAATCATGTTGTAAACAGATAATGCTGTCATCCAGGCTTTGTTGTTCCATTTATTGAGAAAAGGCAGAGTATATTTAGCATAACTCTTAAGGGCCTTAGGCTTTACAGAATAGTAAGTGAGCATTGGCTTCACCTTAAAATCACCAGCTGCATAAGCCCCAAGGAAGAGAGTCAGCCTGTCTTTTGAAGCTTTAGAGCCAGGCATTTTCTTCTCCTTAGATCTGAAAGTCCTTGATGGCATCTTCTTCCAATAGCAGGTTGTTTTGTCTACATTGAAAACTTGTTGTTTAGTGCAGATACCTTCAGTAATGATCTTAGCTAGATCTTCTGGATAGCTTGTTGCAACTTCTATATCAGCAGTTGCTGCTTCACTTTCTACTTTCCTGATATGGAGATGACTTATTTCCTTAAACCTCATGAATCATCCCCTGCTAGCTTCAAACTTTTCTTCTGTAGCTTCCTCACCTCTCTTAACTTTTTTTTTTTTTTTTTTTTTGCGGTACGCGGGCCTCACTGTTGTGGCCTCTCCCGTTGCGGAGCACAGGCTCTGGACGTGCAGGCTCAGCGGCCATGGCTCACGGGCCCAGCCGCTCTGCGGCATATGGGATCCTCCCGGACCAGGGCACGAACCCGTGTCCCATGCATCGGCAGGCGGACTCTCAACCACTGCCCCACCAGGGAAGCCCTCTCTCAACTTTTATAGAATTGAAGAGAGTTAGGGCCTTGCTCTGGATTAGGCTTTGGTTTAAGGGAATATTATGGCTGGTTTGATCTTCTATCCAGACCACTAAAACTTGCTCCATATCAGCAGTAAGGCTGTTCCGCTTTCTTATCATCCTTTAAGAACTTTTCCTTTGCGTTTGCAACTTGACTGACTGTTTAGCACAAGAGACCTAGCTTTCAGCCTATCTCAGCTTCCGACTAAGCTTCATCATTTCTAGCTTTTGATTAAGAGTGAGATGTTTGACTCTTCCTTTCACTCGTACACTTAGAGGCTATTGTAGGACTTTTAATGGCCTAATTTCAATAATGTTGTGTCTTAGGGAATAGGGGGTCCTGAGGAGAGGGAGAGAAATATAGGGGAACGGCTGGTTGGTGGAGCAGTCAGAGTACACACATTTATCAGTTAAATTCACTGCCTGGTATGGGTGCAGTTTGTGCTGCCCCAAAACAATTACCATAGTAACATCAAAGATCACTGATCACAGATCACCAATAACAAATATAATCATAATGAAAAACTTTGAAATATTGGGAGAATTACTGAAATGTGACATAGACACACAGAGTGAGCAAATGTTATTGGAAAAATGGTGCCAATAGTGTTGCTCAACACAGGGTTGCCACAAACCTTCCATTTGTAAAAAAAATGCACTCTCTGCGAAGCCCAATAAAGCGAACCTCAGTAAAACGAAGTCCGCCTGAACCGCACACAGTAAAGTGTGCTTTTAAGTCTCTGCATGTTTCTTACTTCTTATATGATTTTATAAAATATTTAGGAGTGCTTTGGTTTGTTTCTTATTTCCTTGTTTATCATGATTTGGATCTTTCTAGTTTGTTAAAATAAAATGGAAGCTTGTGCGCAAAGCATTACTGCATAATAAGACATCACTCTTCATAGCGACTTTATTCTGGAGGTCAGCACAGTGGATACACTCATGAGATCTCACTTTAATAAGTATCTTTGTAGTTAACTTCAATATTGGCCTTGGGCCTGATGCACTATTTTAATTCTAAAGCACATTTGGGAACGTTACAAGTATCAAGAGACATTTCCATATCCTTATCACACATTCCTCTGTATTTTAAACAGGAAAACTTATTGTACCAGATAAAAAGAATGGTTTGGTTAAATAAAATGAGTACTTCTTAGCCTAGGTTTCAAGAGAAAAGAGGTGAAGACTTGCCATTTATATTGCCATGCTAGACCATGAGATTTGGAAAGAGAGAGTATATGTGGTAACATTTTATTGAGCTTTGTTCTTTTCCATTTCTTTGCTTATGCCAGATTTCTGATTTGGGTATCATTTACTTGTATGGCTCATGGAATACTGGTAAGATGTAAAGAAAGCTTTTCATTGCTTCCTTGTAAGTTTTTTCAATAGAGAACTAAGGTCTTTGGTTCATGGTGGTTTGTATGCACATAGAGTTTTGCTATGTGCAGGTTTGGGTGCAAGAACCTTGCATAATGTTACATAATATTTTGAAAATGAAAAGGATAGTCATGTATCTAATCCTGGAAAATTATTTGAGCCTGGTGAGTTGCAACTGCCAATAATTATGTAAAGGCTTAGGAAACAAACAATCCAGAAATATATGACAAAGAAAAAAAAGCATCTAATTATCATAATAGAATTTTATGACTTTTTAATGAGCCGACTGTTTGGGAAGTATTATTTTGGCATAGTTTTAAAATGTCCTGATGGATTTTATTACCCAAAATTATAAAAGAACGGATTTCTTTACATAGATACCACATCTTTGCGGATTGTATCTGTAAGTTTATTGACAATGATGCCAAAGAATTTATTTTGCCTATCCTATCTAAGTAGAAAGATAAGTTTTGGCGATAATGACCAATGACATTGAATTTAGAAAATATTTTTGGTATTTGAGTAAATTGGCGTGTTCCTTACAAAAGGGGAAAAATTTATGTACTTAATTTTATACCTTCAGGTAAACAAAGTAAATAAATTTTACTACTGCGAAGATAATTTAAACATTATAATGTAATTGCTTTATTATTTACTAAATTGTCCCAAATTTGATAAATTGAAACTCAAGCCATAAAAGATAAGGCGGGACTTAGCTGTTATGTAACTTTAAAAAATGTGTTTCTGATGGCGATATAGAGATTAATCTGAAAACATTCTGCTTTACTTAAGATTTTCCATGGTATTTAAATGAAGACTGATGGCATTGGATTTTGCTGCTAATTGGCACCTCCAGCTGAGTTAATATCAGTTTGAATGAGCTTAAGAGGCGTAATCAAAGGGAGATGACTGCTCTGCTTAATGTTAGTAAGATTAAAAAAAAATGCAAAAATAGGGAAAAAATAAAGATTACTAACATTAGCAGAAGGTGATAGACTGAACCCTCTCAAGGGAAACACATCTCCATTTTAAAAATCTCATTATCCAAACACAGCCTTAGAATATATTTTCTTCTTTTATCATATGTCTTATAAACCTGTCGTGCATAAAAATGTAGCCAGTGGTAGACAGCTCAATATGTTAAATAATTTAACACTCCCACTACTTCAGAAAGCAAAGGGAGGAGCTGGAGGGAGTGAAATGGAAGGAACCGTATATATATATATATATATATATATATGTATGTATGTATGTAGGAACTATTTTATAGTTTCTAAAATATTTCCATCTTGGTGTATTGTAAATTAACCACAATAAACCAAAAAGTTAAAATGGTGTGTTTTCTTCCTCAGGAATTTATACGTTTGGACTGTTTGCTACAGACATCTTTGTAAATGCTGGACAAGTAGTTACAGGAAACCTGGCTCCACATTTTCTCGCCCTGTGTAAACCCAACTACACGGCACTTGGGTGTCAGCAGTATACACAGTTCATCAGTGGGGAAGAGGCCTGCACGGGCAACCCGGATCTCATCATGAGAGCAAGGAAAACATTTCCATCCAAAGAAGCGGCTCTCAGTGTCTATGCAGCTATGTATCTGACAGTAAGTAAGAGTTAGAAACCATTCTTAGTTTGTCTTTTTGGTAATTCTCCCAAAGCAGAAATTATTTCTCCCTGCCATAATGGAAGTCACAGTAACAGCTTTCTGCAGGACATTTAATTTATTTTTAATGATAGCTGTTTGTACTGTGAATAAAATTAAGTCAGTTGACTCTCGTGAGATTATGTGTGGGTATTTGGTTGTATTAAAAAATATAGCCATTAGCATTTCCATTTGAGAATATGTTTGTCTTTATTATTAAATAAGGCTTAATGGAAACAAATTTGTCCTATAGCAGTTGCCATAAACTTGTAATAGTGCAATTAAGAGAACTACCCAGGCCTCTTAGCCACCTACTCAAGTTCTAATGTACTCTGGTGAAGGCGGGGAAAGAGGCACTCTTCTTCCAGAAAGTTCTTTTGTTATTGGTAACTATATCATCTTAATATCTCAATGAGTGTTTTAATATTTTCTCATAGAACTAACCAAAATGCCCTTAAAAATCATATATATTTTCTTTATTCTCGAGTATTTGCCATCATTTTAGTGGTAGGAGCCAGGCCCTAAGTGCTGCTATCTTAGGACATTTAGGTGGAAGTAAGTGGTCAAAGCTGAATGCATTAATGACAGGCAGGAGTACAAAGAAGGGCAGCCTTGGCAGGCAGCTCTTCACCCCAGTATTTATATCCATCAGTCTTTCCCTCTATCACCAGAATGTGCCTTGCCAGCTATAAGGTTGAACTCCCAAAAGTATGCTTTGAAGGCTTTTCCATAGCTACAATAAAAAGTGCAGAAAATTTTTCCTTTCGGAGTTCTCCTGTCCAACAATGCCAATAACTACTTCTGATTTCAGCTCATTGATGAGACCTCAGGACCAATTTGAAACCAAATTTGATAATTTCTGATTACTTGAAAAAACGCAGAATTATTTTTACCTTCAACGAGCTATTTGATTATGGAAATGTTTCTAACGCTCCTGATGCAATCTTGTCAGTTTATCTCTAAAAGAGAGAATATGTGCTGTGACACCTCTACTTGAGATTGGAAATAAAGGTTACTAAAGAAAGGACAATTTAAGAGAGGAACTATGGCATCATACATAACATTCACGATGGCACGGTAATTTTGGAGGTCATAAGGGTGTGTGCATTTTTTTTGTTGTTGTTTGTTTGTTTTTGCGGTACGCGGGCCTCCCACTGCCGCGGCCTCTCCCACCGCGGAGCACAGTCTCCGGACACACAGGCTCAGCGGCCATGGCTCACGGGCCCAGCCGCTGCGCGGCACGTGGCATCCCCCTGGACCGGGGCACGAACCCGTGTCCCCTGCATCGGCAGGCAGACTCCCAACCACTGCGCCACCAGGGAAGCCCAGGGTGTGTGCATTTTAACATTTTAAATAAGTTTTTAATCCAAGCTAATCTACCACTTTTTTTTTAAATTTAATTTAATTTTTTAAAAAAATATACAGCAGGTTCTTATTAGTCATCCATTTTATACACATCAGTGTATACATGTCAATCCCAGTCTCCCAATTCATCCCACCACCACGCCCACCCCCCGCCGCTTTCCCCCCTTGGTGTCCATACGTTTGTTCTCTACATCTGTGTCTCTATTTCTGCCCTGCAAACTGGTTCATCTGTACCGTTTTCCTAGGTCCTGCGTTAGTATATGATATTTGTTTTTCTCTTTCTGACTTGCTTCACTCCATATGACAGTCTCTAGATCCATCCACGTCTCTACAAATGACCCACTTTCATTCCGTTTTATGGCTGAGTAATATTCCATTGTACATATATACCACATTGTCTTCATCCATTCGTCTGTTGATGGGCATTTAGGTTGCTTCCATGACCTGGCTATTGTAAATAGTGCTGCAATGAACATTGGGGTGCATATGTCTTTTTGAATTATGGTTTTCTCAGGGTATATGCCCAGTAGTGGGATTGCTGTGTCATATGGTAATTGTATTTTTAGTTTTTTAAGGAACTTCCATACTGTTCTCCATAGTGGCTGGATCAATTTACATTCCCTCCAACAGTGCAAGAGGGTTCCCTTTTCTCCTCACCCTCTCCAGCATTTGTTGTTTGTAGATTTTCTGATGATGCCCATTCTAACCGGTGTGAGGTGATACCTCATTGTAGTTTTGATTGGCACTTCTCTAATAATTATTGATGTTGAGCAGCTTTTCATGTGCTCCTTGGCCATCTGTATGTCCTCTTTGGAGAAATGTCTATTTATGTCTTCTGCCCATTTTTTGATTGGGTTGTTTGTTTTTTTAATATTGAGCTGCATGTGCTGTTTATATGTTTTGGAGATTAATTCTTTGTTGATTCGTTTGCAAATATTTTCTCACATTCTGAGTATTGTCTTTTTGTCTTGTTTATGGTTTCCTTTGCTGTGAAAAAGCTTTTAGGTATCATTAGGTTCCATTTGTTTATTTTTGTTTTTATTTCTATTACTCTAGGAGGTGGATCAAAAAAGATATTGCTGTGATTTATGTCAAAGAGTGTTCTTCCTGTGTTTCCCTCCAAGAGTTTTATAGTGTCTGGTCTTACATTTAGGTCTCTAATCCATTTTCAGTTTATTTTAGTGTATGATGTGAGGGAGTGTTGTAATTTCATTCTTTTACATGTACCTGTCTAGTTTTCCCAGCACCACTGGGAAAAGAGACCGTCTTTTCTCCGTTGTATATCCTTGCCTCCTTTGTCATAGATTAGTTGACATAGGTGCATGGGTTTATCTCCGCACTTTCTATCCTGTTCCACTGATCTATATTTCTGTTTTTGTGCCAGTACCATATTGTCTTGATTACTGTAGCTTTGTAGTATAGTCTCAAGTCAGGGAGTCTGATTCCTCCACCTCTGTTTTTTCCCTCAGGGCTGCTTTGGCTATTTGGGGTCTTTTGTGTCTCCATACAAATTTTAAGACTTTCTATTCTACTCTGTAAAAAATGCCACTGGTAAGTTCATAGGGATTGAATTGAATGTGTAGATTGCTTTGGGTAGTATAATCATTTTCACAATATTGATTCTTCCAATCCAAGAACATGGTATATCTCTCCATCTGTTGGTATCATCTTTAATTTCTTTCATCAGTGTCTTGTAGTTTTCTGCATACAGGTCATTTGTCTCCCTAGGTAGGTTTGTTCCTAGATATTTTATTATTTTTGTTGCAATGGTAGATGGGAGTGTTTCCTTAATTTCTCATCATTAGTGTATAGGAATGGAAGAGATTTCTGTGTGTTAATTTTGTATCCTGCAACTTTACCAAATTCATCGATTAGCTCTAGTAGTTTTCTGGTGGCATTTTTAGGGTTCTCTATGTATAGTATCATGTCATCTGCAAACAGTGACAGTTTTACTTCTTCTTTTCTAATTTGTATTCCTTTTATTGTTTTTTCTTCTCTGATTGCCGTGGCTAGGACTTCCAAAGCTATGTTGAATAATCGTGGTGAGACATCCTTGTCTTGTTCCTGATCTTAGAGGAAATGCTTTCAGTTTTTCACCATTGAGAATGATGTTTGCTGTGGGTTTGTTATATATGGCCTTTATTATGTTGAGGTAGGTTCCCTCTCTGCCCACTTTCTGGAGAGTTATTATCATAAATGGGTGTTGAATTTTGTCAAAATCTTTTTCTGCAACTATTGAGATGATCAGATGGTTTTCATTCTTCAATTTGGTAATATTGTGTATCACATTGATTGATTTGCATATATTGAAGAATCCTTGCATCCCTGGGATAAATCCCACTTGATCATTGTGTATGATCCTTTTAATGTGTTGTTGGATTCTGTTTGCTAGTATTTTGTTGAGGATTTTTGCATCTATATTCATCAGTGATATTGGTCCGTAATTTCATTTTTTTGTAGTATCTTTGTCTGGTTTTGGTATCAGGGTGATGGTGGCATCATAGAATGAGTTTGGGAGTGTTCTTTACTCTGCAATTTTATGGAAGAGTTTGAGAAGGATGGGTGTTAGCTCTTCTCTAAATGTTTAATAGAATTCACCCGTGAAGCCATCTGGTCCTGGACTTTTGTTTCTTGGAAGATTTTTAATCACTGTTTCCGTTTCATTACTTATGATTGGTCTGTTCATATTTTCTATTTCTTCCTGGTTCAGTCTTGGAAGGTTATACCTTTCTAAGAATTTGTCTGTTTCTTCCAGGTTGTCCATTTTATTGGCATAGAGTCGCTTGTAGTAGTCTCAGGGTGGTTTGTATCTCTGCAGTGTGTGTTGTAACTTCTCCTTTTTCATTTCTAATTTTATTGGTTTGAGTCTTCTCCCTCTTTTTCTTAATGCATCTGGCTAATGGTTTCTCAATTTTGTTTATCTTCTCAAAGAACCAGCTTTTAGTTTTATTGATCTTTGCTATTGTTTTCTTTGTTTCTATTTCATTTATTTCTGCTCTGATCTTTATGATTTCTTTCCTTCTGCTAAGTTTGGGTTTTGTTTGTTCTTCGTTCTCTAGTTCCTTTAAGTGTAAGGTTAGATTGTTTATTTGAGATTTTTCTTGTTTCTTGTGGTAGGCTTGCATTACTATAAACTTCCCTCTTAGAACTGCTTTTGCTGCATCCCATAGGTTTTGAATCATCATTGTAATTTGTCTCTAGGTATTTTTTGATTTCCTCTGATTTCTTCAGTGATCTCTTGGTTATTTAGTAACGTACTGTTTAGCCTCCATGTGTTTGTGTTTTTTAACTTTTTTTCCCTGTAATTGATTTCTAATCTCATTGTGTTGTGGTCAGAAAACACGCTTGATATGATTTCAATTTTCTTAAATTTAGTGTGGTTTGATTTGTGACCCAAGATGTGATCTATCCTGGAGAATGTCCCATAAAGAAAGTATAATCTGCTGTTTTTGGGTGGAATGTCCTATAAATATCAATTAAATCTAGCTGGTCTATTATGTCATTTATAGCTTGTGTTTCCTTATTAATTTTCTGTTTCGATGATCTGTCCATTGGTGTAAATGAGGTGTTAAAGTCCCCCACTATTATTGTGTTACTATCAATTTCCTCTTTTATAGCTGTTAGCAGTTGCCTTATGTATTGAGGTGCTCCTGTGTTGGGTGCATATATATTTACAATTGTTATATCTTCTTTTTAGATTGATCCCTTGATCATTATGTAGTGTCCTTCCTTGTCTCTTGTAACATTCTTTATTTTAAAGTCTATTTTATCTGATATGAGTATTGCTACTCCAGCTTTCTTTTGATTTCCATTTGCATGGAATATCTTTTTCCATCCCCTCACTTTCAGTCTGTATGTGTCCCTAGGTCTGAAGTGGGTCTCTTGTAGACAGCATATATATGGGTTTAGTTTCTGTATTCATTCAGCCAGCCTGTGTCTTTTTGTTGGAGCATTTAATCCATTCATGTTTAAGGTAATTATCACTATGTATGTTCCTATGACCATTTTCTTAATTGTTCTGAGTTTTTTTGTAGGTCCTATTCTGCTCTTGTGTTTCCCACTTAGAGAAGTTCCTTTAGCATTTGTTGGAGAGCTCATTTGGTGGTGCTGAATTCTCTTAGCTTTTGCTTGTCAGTAAAGCTTTTGATTTCTCCGTCAAATCTGGATGAGATCCTTGCTGGGTAGAGTAATCTTGGTTGTAGGTTTTTCCCTTTCATCACTTTAAATATGTCCTGCCACTCCCTTCTGGCTTGTAGAGTTTCTGCTGAGAAATCAGCTGTTAACCTTATGGGAGTTCCCTTGTTTGTTATTTGTCATTTTTCCCTTGTTGCTTTCAATAATTTTTCTTTCTTTTTAATTTTTGTCAGTTAGATTACTATGTGTCTTGGCATGTTGCTCCTTGGGTTTATCCTGCCTGGGACTCTCTGCGCTTCCTGGACTTGGCTAACTATTTCTTTTCCCGTGTCAAGGAAGTTTTCGTCTATAATCTCTTCAAATATTTTCTGGGGTCCTTTCTCTCTGTCTTCTCCTTCTGGGACCCCTATAATGCAAATGTTGCATTTAATGTTGTCTCAGCGGTCTCTTAGGCTGTCTTCATTTCTTTTTATTCTTTTTTCTTTATTCTGTTCCACAGCAGTGAATTCCACCATTCTGTCTTCCAGGTCACTTATCTGTTCTTCTGCCTCAGTTATTCTGCTATTGATTCCTTCTAGGAATCAATTTCAATTATTGTATTTCAATTATTGTATTGTTCATCTCTGTTTGTTTGTTCTTTAATTCTTCTAGGTGTTTGTTCTTTAATTCTTCTAGGTCTTTGTTAAACACTTTTTGTATCTTCTCAATATTTGCCTCCATTCTTTTTCTGAGGTCCTGGATCATCTTCTCTATCATTATTCTGAATTGTTTTTCTGTAAGATTGCCTATCTCCACTTCATTCAGTTGTTTTTCTGAGATCTTATCTTGTTCCTCCATCTGATACATCGCCCTCTGCCTTTTCATTTTGTCTATCTTTCTGTGAATGTGGTTTTTGTTCCACAGGCTGCAGGATTGAGGCTATCTAAGAGGCTTGTGCATGTTTCCTGATGGGAGGGACTGGTGGTGGGTAGAGCTGGCTGTTGCTCTGGTGGGCAGAACTAAGTAAAACTTTAATCTGCTTGTCTGCTGATGGGTGGGGCTGGGTTCCCTCCCTTTTGGTTGTTTGGCCTGAGGCGGCCCAGCACTGGAGCCTATCCTGCTCTTTGGTGGGGCTAATGGCCGACTCTGGGAGGGCTCACGCCAAGGAATACTTCCCAGAACTTCTGCTGCCAGTGTCCTTGTCCTCATGGTGTGACACAGCCAGCCCCCGCCTCTGCAGGATACCCTCCAACACTAGCAGGTAGGTCTGGTTCAGTCTCCTATGGGGTCACTGCTTCTTCTCCTGGGTCCCGATGCACACACTACTTTGTGTGTGCCCTCCAAGAGTGGAGTCTCTGTTTCCCCCAGTCCTGTCGAAGTCCTGCAATCAAATCCCAGTAGCCTTCAAGGTCTGATTCTCTAGGAATTCCTCCTCCCATTGCCGGACCCCCAGGTTGGGAAGCCTGACGTGGGGCTCAGAACCTTCACTCCAGTGAGTGGACTTCTGTGGTAAAAGTGTTCTCCAGTTTGTGAGTCACCCACCCAGCAGTTATGGGATTTGATTTTATTGTGACTACACCTCTCCTGCCATCTCATTGTGGCTTCTCCTTTGTCTTTGGATGTGGGTATCTTTTTTGGTGAGTTCCAGTGTCTTCCTGTCGATGACTGTTCAGCAGTTAGTTGTGATTACGGTGCTCTAGCAAGAGGGAGTGAGAGCACGTCCTTCTACTCCGCCATCTTGAACCAATCTCCTCTTTATTACTTTTCACTACCTGGACTTTTAAAAAAATCCCATCAAGAAAATTTTTATAGAGTTAAGGATCAAATCCCATCCTATCCATTTTCTCTTCTGACTTCTGTACAATTTTCCAGTTACAGTTTCCTTCTTACACTCACTCTGCTCCCAACTGTGTTCCTCTAATTTCTCCTGATTTCCGCTACACACTTGAAGGTGTGTAGACTTTATATGAAATCTTCTAAGCCATGCGTATTCTTTCCTATTCACTAAATTGCTTGACTGCGTGTTCCACCTCTCCTAGAATATGGAACATTCAGCCTTAATATGAAGATTTAAAACTTGAGTGAATCAGGAGCCATAAAATACTTTTCAATCATTGTCATCACATCTAAATCTGATGTTTGTATTTGTATCTGGGTATGAGTTGTAAATGTATCTGCATATACACATGTGATCAAGCCAATGACTTTAGACAAATTTTAGAATACTCTCTGACCCCAAATACTGTGACATGGTTATCTTAGCACTGATATAGATGTTAGATTTTACTGTGTAATCAGGGTGTGCCAATGGTGGTGAAAGTGTTAGTATAGTGAGATACTTGGTCTTTTTATTCTGCCAAAATGGTGTGTCTGCTGGCATTTGTTTTAGCAACTTCTTTTTTTTTTTTTTTTTAGCAACTTACTTAAAGACATTTATTTAAACTGCTTCTGAATTATAAGCCATACTGTTCTAATCTGTAATAAACCTTTGGAGATGTTTTAATAATAATTATTATTATTATTAGCAAACATTTATTGAGCATTTGCTATATGCCAGGCATGAGTGCTTTACTTTTACTAATTTATTTAATACATTACTAGTTCTTATTTATGTGTTTTAAAATTTGTTCTTTATTTATCATTATTATTATTGTAATAATTTATTATTTGTATTAATTTATTGAATCCTCATAACAACTTCATGAAGTATATACTATTATTATGCACATTTTACAGATGAGGACACTCAGAAGGTGAAGTAACTTGCCCGGATCCACAGAACCACACTTTTTCCTGGCTACAATGATTCTAAGTGTTCCAGAGAGGGAATCATTAAATCATATTAGCCCTAATATGTGTGTGGTTAGCTGAGTTCCCTCCTGTTCGTACATAATTTCAGCATACATAAAAGTTAAAACCAAAGGTTCAGATGGTAGATATGTTTAGAGAAAAAAAATTAATAACACTCCAGCATTCGGAATTCTTCTATCGTTAAACAGTGATTCAGACTAAAAGTCAGCATTCCTGCTTGTAATTACATTGAAGGGTACCGCTGTCTTTTTAACAATAGATTCTGTTCTCTGCTAACTGCTTTTCTCTCTTCTCCACCACCCCTTTGTGTGTGTAAGTGTGGGCGGCTGCCATGGCAACTCTGAATATAACTCCTACTGCAGATGGAGGGAGTAGTCAGGATTTGCTGTTCTGTTTGAACCTGTACATATATTTCTTCTCAGCTTCACTGGAGACACCTTGGGGAAACTATGTAAGAGAAATGTTGGGGTGTTTCAAATTAATACAGTCTCAAGAAACACTTGCCAGAATTTTGACGTGTAGGTAAATAGGGGAAGACAGCCATATACTAAGTATTCTCTGTGGAAATAGGCTTATTGCTATATTTAGGGAGAGAGATTTGTTTAATGTGGTGAAGGTGTTATAAATGTATGTAAACACATAAATAAAAATAAATGAACCCTAGGAGGAACTATGTGATAAGAACTGAAGAATATTTTCCTGCTGCTTCTCTTTGTGGATTAGTAAATAAAATTAAGGAACTTGAACTCTCCCTTAGCATCTGACTTTAATTAAGGCTTTGGAGATAATTTGATCACAGAGTTGTTCTCTTTTGCTTTACTGAGAACTTTCAGGAAAAAAGAAAATCCTATGCCTATTTTTGCAAATGCTGTCGGTTTCCCAGGAAAAAATTCTAAAGGTTATTTAACCCTCAACCATTAAATTTATAATTCAGTGTTAAGTTGCATTAGAATAATATTTAAATTTAGCTGTGTGGTATTTCTTTTCATAGAAAATGGATAAAGCTTTTTTTGATTAAGGTCAAATGAACTCCAGAGTTGAGAATGAGACATAATATTTGGTGACTTTCCAGTTAACCTCATAAACCATTGAAACAAAAAGTCGTAGAATGGTCTCTTTAGGTCACTGCCAATTCTGGCCTTAGATTTTCTGAAAATCTTTTTTTTTTTTTTTTTGCGGTACACGGGCCTCTCACTGTTGTGGCCTCTCCCGTTGCAGAGCACAGGCTCCAGACGCGCAGGCCCAGCGGCCACGGCTCGCCCACCCAGCCGCTCCGCGACCTGTGGAATCTTCCCGGACCGGGGCACAAACCCGCGTTCCCTGCATCAGCAGGCGGACTCTCAACCACTGCGCCACCAGGGAAGCCCTGAAAATCTTTTTTAAAAATGGGAAGGGTCAGCTACATTTATTGAATATTAGTCTTTTCCCACTGTCTGTTGCCACGTAACAAACCACCCTTAACCTCAAAACAAGAATTTATTATCCTCAGGACTCTGTAGGCTGACCTGTGGTTTTCTTGGTAGTCAATCCTCTTTGCTTCTCTCGTGGGTGGCATTCAGCTGACCAGTCAGCTGGGGGTGGACTGAGCTGGGACAGCCCCAATAGCTGGGCTCTCTCATTCTCAAGAGGCCTTTCTCACAGGTTGTTTTCCCTGACAGAATCTTAGCGCAGCCTACCAAAAGGGCAGAGGTCCAAGCTGTAAGGCATCCTGAGGCATAGGCTCCAAAACTTGTTCAACATCCCCATCTCTGTATTCTCTTGATCTAAGCACATCACAAGGCCAGCCCAAATTGATGGGGATGGAGAAACAGTCTCCACCTAGAGATGGGAGGCACAGCAAAGTCAGATTATAAAGAGTGAATATGCTGGGAAAGGAGGAATTTGTGGACATTAAACAATTTACTACAGTCTTTTCCCAGAATATGAGTAGAAAGCTCTAAAATATCATTTTCTTCTCTTCTTCCTCCTCGTTGTCGGCAGATCATTCGTATCATCCTACTGTCACTTCCCACACGGCCATCTTTTATAATAAGCTCACCAGGTCCCACGTGCAGCAATGACTGCTTGCAGGCTGCCAAGACCAGAGTTAAATAAACACAGCCCACTGGTGTGTCTACCCCTCCTTTTGTGATGTTTCACCTAATTCTGCACAGGGGCACGAGCAGGGCTTCATTCTGGGGTACAGGAACTTGGTGGAGCATGCCTATTACTTGCAGCAGTTGGCTCCATGAGACTGACTGGTCGGGGACTGTGTTTGGAGAAGAAGGGTTGGGGTGGGTAAAAAGAAAAGCTCTGGGCTGCCTTCACAAATTGGTCTTCACTGGCTGGTGAGACGTGGCTGCCCTCAGAAAGCCATTCCTCTAAATCTTCTCTGCTCGGGAGTCATTTAACACTGAAATGTATAAGGTCCCTGTGCTCTAGATTTCAAATGAGCAAATTTTATTCTACTAGATAATATATCAAAAAGTATTGACCGAGCACCCACTCATAATGTGGCTGCTGTGCTATTACTTGACTACCTGTGCCACAACCACTGATATTAGCCGACTGACGGTTCTGCTGTCAGCCTTCAGCTATGTGTTATTGGTAACAGGTGGGGAAGGTACGAAAGGTATCCGCAAAGTACCCATGGGGTTCCAGTATTTTCACTACCACAGACCCCTTTTATAGTTTACCTTTCCCCTCTCCCCCACTCCTCCATGAACTCCATGTCTTTAAGTTTTCTATTAACACACATGAACTCCATGTCTTTAAATTTTCTATTAACACATGAACACTTTCCCTTCGCAACTTAGGCCCAGATATTAAACAATGGTCCATAATAATAAAACTATAATATGCTGCTTTGAAACTGCACAATACAGTTATTAAAACTGCACACATACAATTATTAAATAACAAGCAGTAAATGATTAAAGACACATGGCTACTCTGCCTCTTCACCTTAATCTTACCTGGCTTCTGTAAGTGACACTTATATCTGGGTATTCGGTGATTGACCTGTGGCTTTGTAGTGGCATCTGGTTTTCTGGTCACATCACAAAAATTCCTGTGCGTTCCACAACATATCAGAACCACTCAGCAGCATGAGATCACCAGTGTCGCCAACTGACTTAATATAGTTCCAGCCAAAAGCAAAGAGTTACTGACATTTTACTTAGTGCGTGTGGGCTTATTATGGGTAAATATACTGTTCTGTTAGGTTCGTTGAAATATTGAAAAATATGTCGTGGCGTTCCATTCATACATCTGGGGTTTCTTAGGTGTTAGCAAACTCCAGCTTGGGGATTGCTGGCGGCACTTGCACATTCTAATTAGGAAAAGGGGACTTACTATCATTGGGCAATATAATATAAGATAGCCAGGGCTGCATTATGACTTTTGTAGGCCCTAGGCACTTACATGTGCCTTCATAGGCCCCTTCTGCCATTGAAACAAAATGACCTCATTACTATAAAAACAAATTTGTAAATAATATACATTCAACATTTTCTTTAATATTCACTTTTTCCTTCTGATTTTAAAAGATATTAAGACAGTTTCATGGGTCCCTAGAAGTATCATGGGCCCTAGAAGTATCACTGTGCCTACTGGAGAAGTTTGTCCTGAGGATGGTACCTAATAAAGCTCTAAGTGAAATATGATTGTTAGTGTAGCAGGTAATGACAGTGGGAGCCACTGAGTGTCCAGGAGGGAAGAGATCACTTCTGACAAGCACCATGGGGAGAGCTTCAGAAGTAAGTGGTCCTTGGGATGGGTCTTGGAGATGAATATGATTTGAATAGGTAAAGAAGAGGCATTCCAGGTAAGGGGACAGGGAGAGCAAAGGCCAGGAGCAAGAAACAGCAGACACAATTAGGATGGACTAAGGTGGGGAAGGTCACATTAGGAGTATATGGTGTGTGTGTGTGTTGTGGGGGGATTGTGAGGTTTAAGGATTAGCAGGAATAAATAAATCAGAAAGACCTTGTAAACCAATCTGAGG
The DNA here is from genome assembly GCF_003676395.1 of Aethalodelphis obliquidens. NCBI lineage: Eukaryota > Metazoa > Chordata > Mammalia > Artiodactyla > Delphinidae > Aethalodelphis > Aethalodelphis obliquidens. The sequence goes on along the minus strand of NW_020837957.1, from coordinate 33,981,652 downwards.
CCATATGCTTGAGTTAATAAGCAATACAGAGTAAAATAACGTTCTTTAGAATGATTTTATTTACTTCAGTTTCATTAAATATATTTTGAGTACTTAGAATGCATCCAGCCTGTACCTACTGATATCAACTCCTCCTGAAGTTTAAAATGGCCTGATAGAGACTAAAGAGGGAGTTAAAAAGGAAAGAAGCTAAAAGCTTAGGGAATATTTTAAGGTTGTCAATCTCAGACATGAAACGATAGGGATTTAAATTCAGCTGGTTTCCTTAAGATTGAAAGCCCTAGTGCTGAGGAGACCAGAGTCAGACGATATGAAATGTATAGATTCAAGCAGCTGAGGGATCCCTAAGCAGTTTCTCTTAGAGCACAGGAATAGGAGTCAGACCTAGACCTAGAGCCAATGCTCTGCTGTGCACCTCAGGGTTTATACACCGCCACCAGCTTACTTAGGTGCTATGGCTAAACGGAGCCAAGTCCCTGGGCCCAATTTTTGTATTTCATACTGTTTCTGTATTCCATCCTCCTGTTCCCCAGCTTCCATTTGTTAAAAAGTAACTGTCTAGCATCATACGAACTACTCTCTATGCCTTAATCTTCACAATGGCTGGAATGAGTTTGGCTGTCTTCATTTTAAAGGTAACAAAGCTGAGGATACAAGAGGCTAATTAACGTGATTAAAGGTATTCAGCTAGTTTTTGTTAGAGCTGGTACTGTGACCCAGGTCGGTGTGACTCCAAAGCCAGTATTTGGTCTCTTATATTGCACTACCTCCTGAGATGTGCCCCAGTGAACAGAAGGCAGCTACATTCTGAGTTATCTTCAGAGTCCAGTACCTTACATATAGTAGGTGAAGAAAACTACTTAGTTGATTTTAATTGAAATGTTCCACAATATGAATTAGGAAGGTTGTCAAAAAAGTATGCATTCCATAAGTTCCTGTTTTGTGTCCTATTTTCCAGGCAGCCAGGTAGCTCAAACACTAAAAGTTACACAAATGGTCATTATTACTGGACTTTAATTGTACTTTGATTTTAAGCGAATACGTATTTTATTCTTATGAACCTTAATTTTGAATATCTGTGTTCTGCACATTGTTTGAGATGTTAAAAGAACTTCAATTGCTTTTAAAATGACAATTTCTAAGTTATCTTCAACTTCTTTACAATGTACAATAATTGGCGACATAATAACCTAACTACCACTGGCCATGCTTAATGCTGATTAGGCCTCTGTGGTAGGCAATATTACTTTGATGTTATGGGCCAGAACTGTATTCATAAGTGTGGAATGTGTCTTCCCAAGGCTCCAGTGTGCTAACCACCTCTTGTTTATCTTGCTTGATCAGAATGATGTCTTGGATGTAAGGATCAGTATGGTGGTCTGTGAGATGTTCAGAATGTCCACCTCACTTCAGACTATGATGTGGCAAAGAGTAGGAGAGTTAACATAGCACTGACATAAACTGTGATGTAAGGAGTTGCTCGTTCCATGTGAATGTGAACCGTTTCTCATCCTCTTTCTTGAATGAGATAGAAAAGAACACATTTAACAAATCAATGGTCACCACTACTTGGTTGAAGATTCAGTAGTCTACATTCATTCTCCAGGATCTGTCCAGACCGGTGAATTAAATAGAGACGAGGAGACCTACCACCCCTGCATTCTTAAGATCCTAATCGGTGGCATTAAATCCTCACCATCTTCCCTTTCCTAATGCAATATTATTTTTTATTTATTATCTTGGCAGGACTGGGAGAATATAGTTTCATAAGCTTCCAACTGAATTACCCAATACTCCAACTGCCCAGGGGAAAATGACCACTAGGTGTGCTCTCAGACCTAGTACATCCACTGTGAGCCACTTTGGCCTGGACTCATTTATTTAGTCCCTATGTGACCCTACTCTACCATGAGGCCATGATGATGTTAATTCAGGTGTCCAGGTAACAATGTCCATTGGGATCCTATGTCCAATAGTCCTCAAAATATCTGGATATTCTCTTTTCCCTAGTGTAGTCACCTGAATGCATGGTCACAGGTCCTTCTGGGGCAGGACTGGGAAAATCATTACAATGTATACTTTCTATAGTTTTGGAGGTCCTTCCCTCTGGAGACCAGCTGCCTCTTCAGTCAGTGAGTTTGATTCAGGTCTGATAACTGCACAAAGGAGTAAAAGTTTTTATTGCAGCATCCACTCTCAGCTCTGCATTCTTGCTTTCTTGTGATTATATATTAAGTAGTCTCATTGGCTCCCCATCTGTTTTGCCCCTAGGGAAGACTATGAGCTATAAATCATCTTTGAAACTTGCTGCTGATCAAGTCTGCTTGGCTGTCACTCAGGCCTTCTGCATTATTATGATAATTGAGACACTCCCTCCCACCCCACCCCTCTTCTGATGGTTAAGCACCCATAATGATAATTGGCTTCTCTTTCTTCAGGCTCCTCATCATCTGCATAGATATCAAGGAACCCAGCTCTGTGATAGGCTCTCCTACCATCAACCCTGGCCTGCACAGGAGAAGCGCCACTGAACTTCTGTATCACGCTGGTGCCCCTCTCACTTAGCACACTCCTGATGCCTCAAGGAATAGCTCCTAGGTCCTCCCATGGTACACAATACTCTGGTGCGCCTTTGAGATCATGTTGTATGTCCATTCCAGCAACACCCACTTCTCTGAGACTTTTCATTTGTTCCCCCACCAACTGCCAAGGCAATTCAGGCATGCCAGCTTCATTAAGAGAAAGGAACCATTTGCTCTAGGCTTTCAGGAGCCAGCCCAGCAAGGTGCTTGTACTGTCCCCTGGGGCCTTGCAAGAGTGTTAAATCCTACATCCCCAGGGAAAGTGTCCTGGTATCAACAAACACTCCCTTACCGTGTTTCGGTTTCATCTTCCTTGATAAAGCCCCCTCAAAATCCAGCCCTGTAGGTCTGTCCTGGCTCCAGCCAGTGTGTACTGGCTAATTCTTGCAGCTCTTTGGGAGTGAAATCTATCTGCTTCTCATCAGGTTCATCACATCCTGGGCAACTGAGTCCTAGTTATTTGCCTGGCAGCCAGGAGGGGAGGTGGGGGCAGATCATGAGGGGTCCCCTGGTGCACTGGGGGACAGAGACTTCTCATTCCGCCACAATCATGTGTCCTGGTATGGGTGGACTGGGGGAGTACCAGCACTTTGTAGGTAGAGGTGGGCCGATTCTGAAGGCTCCGAGGGTTTAGAGGAGTCTTCGTGAACCAAAGTCTTCAGGCACATCCAGCCAGATGTCCCCATCCTTTGTGTTAAGGTCTTAGATTTTCCAAACCAGGGTCCTGACCTTGGCACAATAGACCTGCCTTAGCTGAGCACTCAGTCATCTTTGAAGGCCCCCTGACTCTTAGCTAGTAAGTCGTAAATTAGGCCTTCAGCTTTTTCTACCCTCTCACTGCAGAATAAACAGCCTCTTTCTAAGTTACCAAAGAGGCTCTCTGGCCGACACACTCAGTTTTCATTTGTTTGTTAACTACCCTCAGCTTTTCATTTTCTCTCTGTAGGGCACCAACACGACTTAATAAGAGTCAGCCAGTTTTATTATCCCTGAAGGCAGCGTTTCCCCAATTTCTCAACTGGATCATCAACCTGGTTAGCATCTTCCTCCCACCTAGTGTGACCAACTATCAGACTTCAGACTTTCAGTGGTAAAATCGGGAAAGTTTGTGTAAACCAGGATGAATTGGTTACCCTACTCCTACCGGAGCATTCTCCCAAGCCACTACTGATGGCTTTTAGCAATTGCATTGCTATCTGGCAGACTGTCTGTGCCTCACACACCACATAGAATTGGGTCCTTATTTCCAGCCAGGATTTGTTCCCAAACCCTGTCTTACCACCTGCTTTCTTAGACCAGCCCTGGTACCAATTCCATTAGTTAGGATCCTCCAAGAAGTGGACGAGATTTATTGGCAGCTTGGAGGGGAGGCAGTCCTTTCAAAAGTTAGAGGAAAGTAGCAAGGTTGGATAGGGAGAGTCTCAGCCAGTCTTGAGCAGAGGTGGTCCATTAGAAGAGCCCCACATTGGGCATAAATGGCCGAGCCTTAGGTCCCCTGCCATTCTTAGTCGCTGGTGGGGGTCTGTCCAGGAAGATTGTGGCCTCTTTTCAAACACTGTGGAGAATCCAAATGCTTTACAGGTGGAGATTCTCAGCTCACTGCTCTCCTAACAGCAGAAGAGCTTGATCTTTTCTGAGGGGAGATCAGAGCAACTTACCTCTGTGGCTGCCACACAGCTTTCATCTAGTTCTAACTCAGAGAGGATCTAATAAGATAAGGGCTTAGTAGTGTGATGTATTATCTTCTGTGATCCTCCCTGTGTCAAACATATTTGCATTTGAATTGCCTTAATGTATAGGAAAAAAATGATAACACCGTGATTTCAGTCATCAAGCTCCTCCTAAACTGACGATATAGTTTAAATCCAGATTTCCTGTCACATCCTCCACTGTATTACAAAAGACATCACCTTTTCCTATGAACACAGTCTGCTTTGAGCCTTTCGTTTGTTTACGCCATTTAAAGAAAACCTTGGAAGAACAAAGGACTTCAAATAACAAATAGAAATTCTTTTATAATAATATAGAAATTTAGAGTATAAAAATAATTATTACTGAGCGCTCACTGTGCGAAGCGTTTTACATACAGTTTATTTACTGCTTCCTTTCCTTCCTCAAACGTATTAATCAGGCCTCTTTCTATATATAGGGATGTGTGCCATTAGCTATGTACAATGGAGGGAAATATGATTTCCTTAGACATGCTAAAATTTCCACCACCAAAAAATAAAACGAGCAATCACACAGAAACCATCCATTAATTTGAACTACCATCCCATTTCTGAAAGAAGCTTCTAGAAAGACTAGTTTATACTTCCTCACCTTCTAAACTAGTTACAGTATGGGTTTTGTCCTTCTCCACCCCGCATACACTCTACGTAAACTACTCTTCAGATTTCATCCACCAGAGGTCTTAATCAGAAGCCTCTTCAGATCCTTGTCTTTCTGACCATTTCAACATCACTGAGACTCCTGATCACCCCCTCCTATCTGAACTTTTCTCTTTTTTTAATCTTTGAGAACATTATATTTTCCAAATTGGCCTTCTGTCTCATTAAGTGCTTTACTGCAATGTCAGAAAACCACCTACCAGCATTTACCAGGTTTCTGTTCTTGATCTCCTTTTCTTCCCTCTGTTATCCCTCCCAAGGGTGATCTCATTCATCGCCATTGCCATGTCTTTTGAAGTGAACCCTCAAACTCCTTCCCTGGCCTTATCCTCTCTCCTGAACTCCAGAGTTTATTCCTAACTTGAACATAAATATGTTGTGTTTCATCAGCTCCTTAAACTCAGCATTTCAAAAATGAAAATCATGACCTTGCCATTGCTCCAAACTAGCTACTGCTTTTGTATCTTCTGATTTGATTATTGGCATTCCTACCCTCCCAGTTACCCAAGTGAAACCTGTGTCTTCCTCAACTCCTCCTACTTCCACACCCCCACGTCAGATTAATTATGTTGGTTCCACATGTGAAATCTCTCAAATCCAGACTCTTCTTTTCCACCCTGCCCCCCACACTTCTGCTTGAACATGGGTCCTTTAAATCACTTGCCTTGACTATTGCAGGAGCCTCCCAAAAATGTTTCCTAAGAAAGTTCTTCACTTACCCCATCCATTTTACCCTGTGCCACTAGAGTAACACTCCTAAAGCATGAGTGTAAGCAAGTCTGTCTTTGCACAAAAGCTTTTCATAGTCTCCCCTCACCAACCCCTCAAGGGTCACACTCCTACACGTGATATACGAGAGCCTCTTTGTCCTGTCTTCCCTTCTGCTATAGACTGAATTGTGTCCCCTGCAAAATTCATATTAATATATTGAAGCCCCGACTTCCAATTGATGGCATTTGGAAGTGGGACCTTTGGGGGTTAATTAGGTTTAGATGAGGTCCTTATGATGGGATTAGTGCCCTTGTAAGAAAAAACATCAGAGAGCTTGCTCTCTCTCTCAGCCATGTGAGGACACCAAAATAAGGCAGCTCTCTGTAAACCAGGAAGAAGGCTCTCAGCAGAACCCAACCATACTGGTCCCTGATCTCAGACTTCCAGCCTTCAGAGCTGTGAGAAAATAAATATCTGTTGTTTAAGTCATCCAGTCTATGGTATTTTATTATGGCAGCTTGAGCTAAGATACCTCCCTAAGTTCATAACACTGTCTTTCATGAGCTCGGTTCCCAGGTCACGTGAACTCAGTTCACACTAGATCATCACCACAGTTACTGACCACAGTATTTTTTTCCACTTTAATACTTTTACTTTTGCTGTTCTCTCTCAACCTACAGTATCTGCAGTACCTCCTACCTCCATATTCACCTAATCAAAATTCTAGTCACCTTTTCATGTATCAGCCAAAGTTCTCTACTACACATAATAGAAAGTGAATCTGGCTGATTTAGCCCAAATGAGGTGAAAGGACCGGCTGAGAAACTAGGTTCAGGGAATGAGCAGGAACCGATGGAACCTGAGCAGCCAGAACTCAGCCAGAATCTGACCACAGGAAGGGCTTGGTGAGGATACACTGCTGTGACCACAGGACCCGTTCACCACATTGCCACCCTCTTGCCATGCCTCTACGAGCACGGCTTCCACTGCAGCTCCCGGTGGAATGAATATTTCACTTTATCCGCTTCTCTGTGTCACTTGCAGGCCTGCAGGTACATCTGATTGAGTGTGGGTCACGTGCCAGCAGCTGGCTTGCCAGGGCTTTGAGGAAGGCACTGTCCAGCTCTTGTTGGCTTTATTGGTGGGATAGAGTCTGTGCTTCCCATATGGGAGGTGTACTGTAAGGAAGGGGGTTCAAACATTTTGTAGTAAAAAGAAACACGCTCTTTACCTTTATAACCTAGAGCAAGGTTGATCTCCTTTTTGAAGTTTAGTCACATCTTTTTAATTGAAATTACTCTACCCGTCTTCAGTGGCACACCTAGCCTATTTGACACCAAAGCACATCATTCTTTAGCATCCCTTCCTTTAAATGGAAAAATTACTTTCAGTAATAGTTATATGATAACAGTAATAATCATTATTTTATTGATTCATTTTTTCAGGTTTAAGATAAATAAGAATGTTTTAATTTTAAAGGCATTAAAATTTGGTAAAGTGTTTCATGTATGAACTAAAGTTTGCACTTACCCAATAAAAACACTATACTCTGCTTTTCCATTATTTTATGATTTTATTATGCTGAAGTATCTTATTATTTCATTACATCATTTCATTAAGTTAAACATAAAAACTCCAAGTAGTCATGTAGATTGGCAGAATCAAAATAATTCAAGGTCTTTTTCTTCATCTTTACAGTTACTAAGCTTCATTTTTTTTTTCCCTCTCAAATCTACTGTTTAAATGTGGCACCATAGGGGTTTGAGACACTCCATGACCAAAGTGTGCTTGAATGGTTCCCAACCATTACAGACTTACTCTCCAGATGAGTATGTGTGGCTGAGTCCACATGCCAGAAGTCGAAAGTATAGCTGGGAGTTCAAGTTAACTTCCATGTACAATACAATATTTATTAGAGATTATGTAGTCAAAATGTGCTGATTTGAAGATCATATATATATATATATATATTAACACTCATCAGTAACAGCATCAATTATTTCAGCTTAAACCAATGTTCCACTTACTATTGCTCCTTAACAAACCATCCCAGACTTGGAATAAAACAATTTACTGTGCTCACAGATTCTGTAGGTCAGATATTAAAAAAAGACGCAGATGGCTGTCTTGTCTCTTCTACATGATGTTTTTGGCCTCAGTTGACAAGACTCAAAGGCTGGCTCCAAGGGCGGCTTGATATCTAGGGCATGGAATCATCTGAAGGATTGTTCATTCAGATGCTGCATCAGGGCTGGGAGGACTTGAAGACTAGGGCTACTTATATATGACTTTTCCATAGGTCTTGGCTTCCTCAGAGCATGGCTGCCCCAGGTTTGGTCAGGTTTCCTACAAGACTCCAAGCACGAGTGTTCCAGTGAACAAAGCAGAAGTTCATTGGCTTTTATGAGTTCATAGTGTCACACCTGCTGCATTTTGTTGTTTACAAGCAAGTCATAAGACTGCCCAGATTCAAAGGGAGGAGAATTTGACTTCACCACTTAATGAGGGAGTGGCAAGGGAGCAAGGGGATGGCGGGACTGTTGCAGCCATCTTTGAAGAGTACAATCTGCCATAACCAACAAAAGATCCTGGGGGGCAGAAGTCCCTATTCACTGACATTGTTTAGAATTGCCTGGCAATTATAGAAAGCAGTTAGACAGTTGGTTTTATTATTGTATTCCCTTTATTGACTGCACCTGGGGCAGACTGCTGTTCCCACTCTGCCCTTAGTATGCCACTGCTCATGTTCTGATCTGGGAAGGCCTTGGTAAATTAGCACTTAAAAAGGGTAAAGGTTCTCCCAGTTGTTTTATTATTTATGTATTTCTGCCTCCAGTAGATTATAAATTCACTGAGGTTAGAGACCATTTCTTTATAGCCACCACAATGCCAGCAGTAGCATGAGTATAATACAGACTAGAAACGTATGTTGATTGGTTCAAACAACTACACCCTATTTTAAATGCTCATTATTTGTAACTATGAAGTTTAAATAGATGTTTTCCCCTTGACCCCTAATAAATCTATAATCTCTAATTATAGTAATCTAGAAAATGATACTCAGAGGTTGTTCCTATACAAAGCACTGGATTGATCCTTCTGAATAAACAGGTCAAATTCCTTTTTTTTTTTTTTTAAGTTTAAATTTTATTTCATTTGTTGGTACAGACTCTTTTTTCTAACATCTTTATTGGAGTATAATTGCTTTACAATGGTGTGTTAGTTTCTGCTTTATAACAAAGTGAATCAGCTATACATATACATATATCCCCATATCTCTTCCCTCTTGCATCTTCCCTCTTGCATCCTCCCACCCTCCCTATCCCACCCCTGTAGATGGTCACAAAGCACTGAGCTGGTCTCCTGTGCTATGCCGCTGCTTCCCAGTAGCTATCTATTTTACATTTGGTAGTGTATATATGTCCATGCCACTCTCTCACTTTGTCCCAGCTTACCCTTCCTCCTCCCCATGTCCTCAAGTCCATTCTCTATTAGGTCTGCATCTTTATTCTCATCCTGCCCCTAGGTTCTTCATGACCATTTTTTTTTTTAGATTCCATATATATGTGTTAGCATACTGTACTTGTTTTTCTCTTTCTGACTTACTTCAGACAAGACTCTAGGTCTTGTATGACAGACTCTAGGTCCATCCACCTCACCTCACAAATAACTCAATTTCGTTTCTTTTTATGGCTGAGTAATATTCCATTGCATATATGTGCCACATCTTCTTTATCCATTCATCTGTCAATGGACACTTAGGATGCTTCCATGTCCTGCCTATTGTAAATAGAGCTGCAGTGAACATTGTGGTACATGACTCTTTTTGAATTATGGTTTTCTCACGGTATATGCCCAGTAGTGGGATTGCTGGGTCGTATGGTAGTTCTACTGTTAGTTATTTAAGGAACTTCCATACTGTTCTCCATAGTGGCTGTATCAATTTACATTCCCACCAACAGTGCCAGAGGATTCCCTTTTCTCCACACCCTCTCCAGCATTTATTGTTTGTAGATTTTTTGATGATGGCCATTCTGACTGGTGTGAGATATCTCATTGTAGTTTTTCTTTTTTTTTTTTTTTGTGGTGCAAGAGCCTCTCACTGTTGTGGCCTCTCCCGTTGCGGAGCACAGGCTCCGGACGTGCAGGCTCAGCGGCCATGGCTCATGGGCCTAGCCGCTCCGTGGCATGTGGGATCTACCTGGACCGGGGCACGAACCCATGTCCCTTGCATCAGCAGGTGGACTCTCAACCACTGCGCCACCAGGGAAGCCGCTCATTGTAGTTTTTATGCATTTCTCTAATGATTAATGATGTTGAGCGTTCCTTCATGTGTTTGTTGGCAGTCTGTATGTCTTCTTTGGAGAAAGGTCTATTTAGGTCTTCTGCCCATTTTTGGATTGGGTTGTTTGTTTTTTTGATATTGAGCTACATGAACAGCTTGTTAATTTTGGAGATTAATCCTTTGTCAGTTGCTTAATTTGCAAATATTTTCACCCATTCTGAGGGTTGTCTTTTCATCTTGTTATGGTTTCCTTTGCTGTGCAAAAGCTTTTAAGTTTCATTAGGTCCCATTTTTAAATTTTTCTTTAATTTCCATTTCTCTAGGAGGTAGGTCAAAAAGAATCTTGCTGTAATTTATGTCATAGAGTGTTCTGCCTATGTTTTCCTCTAAGAGTCTGACCTTACATTTAGGTCTTTAATCCATTTTGAGTTTATTTTTGTGTATGGTGTTAGGGAGTGTTCTAATTTCCTTCTTTTACATGTACCTGTCCAGTTTTCCCAGCACCACTTATTGAAGAGGCTGTCTTTTCTCCATTGTATATTCTTGCCTCCATTATGAAAAAAGTGGTGACCATATGTGCGTGGGTTTATCTCTGGGCTTTCTATCCAGTTCCTATGGTCTACAGTTCTGTTTTTTTTTTTTTTTACTGTACGTGGGCCTCTCACTGTTGTGTCCTCTCCCATTGCGGAGGACAGGCTCCGGACACGCAGGCTCAGTGGCCTTGGCTCACGGGCCCAGCTGCTCCGCGGCATGTGGGATCTTTCCGGACGGGGGCACGAACCCATGTCCCCTGCATCAGCAGGCGGACTCAACCACTGCACCACCAGGGAAGCCCTACAGTTCTGTTTTTGTGCCAGTACCATACTGTCTTGATTACTGTAGCTTTGTAGTGTAGTCTGAATTCAGGGAGCCTGATTCCTTGAGCTCCGTTTTTCTTTCTCAAGATTGCTTTGGCTATTCGGGGTCTTTTGTGTTTCCATACAAATTGTGAAATTTCTTGTTCTAGTTCTGTGAAAAATGCCAGTGGTAGCTTGATAGGGATTGCATTCAATTTGGAGATTGCTTTGTGTAGTAGAGTCATTTTCACAATGTTGATTCTTCCAATCCAAGAACATGGTATATCGCTCCATCTGTTTATATCATCTTTAGTTTCTTTCATCACTGTTTTGTACATTTCTGCATACAGGTTTTTTGTCTCCTTAGGTAAGTTTATTCCTAGGTATTTTATTCTTATTTTTGCAATAGAAAATGGGAGTGTTTCCTTAATTTCTCTTTCAGATTTTTCATCATTAGTGTATAGGAATGGAAGAGATTTCTGTACATTAATTTTGTATCCTGCTACTTTACCGCATTCATTGATTAGCTCTAGTAGTTTTCTGGTAGCATCTTTAGGATTCTCTATGTATAGTATCACATCATCTGCAAACAGTGAGAGCTTTATTTCTTCTTTTCTGATTTGTATTCCTTTTACTGTTTTTTCTTCTCTGATTGCTGTGGCTAAAATTTCCAAGACTATATTGAATAATGGTGGTGAGAGTGGGAAACCTTGTCTTGTTTCTGATCTTAGTGGAAATGGTTTCAGTTTTTCACCATTGAGGACGATGTTGGCTGTGGGTATGTCATATATGACCTTTATTATGTTGAGGTAAGTTCCCTCTATGCCTACTTTCTGGAGGGTTTTTATCATAAATGGGTGTTGAATTTTGTCGGAAGCTTTCTGTGCATCTATTGAGATGATCATGTGGTTTATATTCTTCACTTTGTTAATATGGTGTATCACATTGATTGATTTGCGTATATTGAAGGATCCTTGCATTCCTGGGATAAACCCCACTTATCATCGTGTATGATCCATTTAATGTGCTGTTGGATTCTGTTTGCTACTATCTTGTTGAGGATTTTTGCATCTGTGTTCATCAGTGATATTAGCCTATAGTTTTCTTTCCTTGTGACATCTTTGTCTGGTTTTGGTATCAGGGTGATGGTGGCCTCGTAGAATGAGTTTGGGAGTGTTCCTCCCTCTGCTGTATTTTGGAAGAGTTTGAGACAGAGAGGTGTGAGCTCTTCTCTAAATGTTTGATAGAATTCGCCTGTGAAGCCATCTGG